>NW_023601433.1:19434549-19470814 GCF_014898055.3 Talpa occidentalis
CACAACTTCAGGGACCCCCCCCTTCTTGGGACCCCGAAGCTCGCCCAGGGGTGCAATGAATTTTCCCTTCCTTTGAGAAAGTTTAGCTTGGCTCCCCCTTTCTTTACTGAGCCAAACTGTTACAGGGCAACCCTGGTATAAAAAGGGTTGTCTGACTGTTTCCAGATTCTGGTGTAGTGTTTCAGATTCTGGTGGAGGTGCAAGGACACGGCCGGTTCTGAAATGGAAGAGTTGGGGGTCCTGGAGGGCAGCATCCTGGTGGTGAGATGCTCTGTGAGGATTCAGAGAAGCAGGGCTCAGAGGAGAGGAGACTCAGGGGAATGCCCTGGGTGTGAGGTTTCCAGCTTTGCTCCCCAGAATCCCTCTCTCCAGCCTCTGGATAACAAAACCTGGGGAAACAGGAAAGTAGATCGTTTTTTCCTTTTACAACCTATTTAGTATTGAGGACATTAAAAAAATATACCATTTAATGAATACTGTTAAATTTACAGAAAAGTTGCAAAGATAGTACAGTTCTTATTTATCCCACACCATTTCCACTTTAACATCTTACATGATTTTTTTTGTATTTTTTTACAGCTAATGAAGCAATATTGACACAATTACCAAACTCCGTGCTTAATTTCATTAGTTTTTCCTAATGTGCATTTTATGTTCCATAATCCAAATTGCCTCATTCAGTTACAGCCAATTCTCTTTGATGTGCCTCTTGCTGACTGTTTCTCTGACTTTGCTTGTTTTTATAACATTGACATTGGTGAGTAGTGCTATTTTGGAGAGGTGTTGGGGTCACAGTTGGAGTTCTTGGGTCACGTCTGAGAAAAGTTTCACCAGATTCCCCCTTTCACATACACAGTGAGTTTCCCCACAAGACAGAGACTTTTAGTCTCTGCCAAAGAGAAGTTTTATTATTTCCTTTTTTAAAAAAGGGAAAGAGTCAGAACCCTGCTACCTCCTCCACCCACTGAGTAGGCACTCTCTGACCAACGGAAAGAAGGAAAGAAAAAAACCCAGCAAGAACAAACTACAGATCAAGTGGGACACTGAGTAGAGAGGAACTATTTCAGGCACCTCACCCCACAAATGGGAACTGTGGAGAACGGTGATGAAATCACCACAGAGGTGATCGAGTGGCTCCGGGCGCCATCAGAGGAAGACAAGGACTCCAGGGAGACCTACAAATAGCCTAAGGCCAGCCGAGAACCACTGGGAAAAAGCAAAGGTCAGCAAGGACAGGTCTCTGGTGCCCCCTCATGACCAGAACAAAATCACCAACTAACTGATTCCCTGTTGGAACTAAGTAAATACAGAGGGAGGGAACTGTAAGGGACAGTGCCCAGCAACACAGCATCAACACTCTGGTGGAGTTTTGGCCTACCAGTGCTAGTCTCAGTCTGGTGAACAGTTTCCGACACCCCTAGAGGAGCACTCCAAAGAGATGCTCGCCAACACCAGTAGCAAAACGTCTCAATGCATAGAACTAAATAGAAAGCAAACAACAGGGAGAAGAAAACATACACAGGGGACGCAAGGCTTCTCATTCTGGCTCAGTCGTCCGGAGCACCCAGAACAACTCAGATTTATGGAGACAGACCACCTCCTAGGTTAGTTACAAAACAGTGGATTATTCTTTTGTTCCTTAGTATTCAGCATTATTCTGGCACACATGCACAGCCAAGGTTCTGCGTTATCAGATTATTCTGTTCTCTCTTCTAATCTAGTTTCTCTCACAGGCCTGGTTTCGCTGACACAACATGCTGATCTGTAGGAGGGCCAATCTTCTGACCCGGGCTGATCCATCTTTTAGCCATGCCCAGTCTTTCAGCCATGACCGTGATAGTTTCCTTGCCTCAGCACTTTATGCCATAGGGGTCTCCACATCTCCCCCCCTTTTTAAAAAAAGATTTATTTTTTATGCATACAAGAACTGGGGTACAGGCCAGAAGTGTGGGGGAATGAGAGAATTCACCAGAGTGGAGAACAGAACAGGTGGACTAATGGAAATACACTGCTGAGGGGAGCAGCGGGGTGTCTGGAGAGGTCTGCTGTGCCATGTGGGTAACCCCCTGGGTGGAGATCAAACTCGTGTTCACTGGCTTTGGACAGCTTCATAGGTTGCGTCTCAACCCCTTGCACCAGCAGGGAGGTCCCCTTTTTTTTGTTTTGTTTTTTAGTGTAGCCTTGACAATGACTATGGCAGCAACATTCAGTTGTTTTCACTCCCACAAGCTTTTGTAGAAGATGATTTAAAGAAACAGATATGCAAAATTAAGGATTAGTGCAATTAACATGAAGATAATTCCCAAAGCTTTTACATAGTTCAGTTTATTTAAATTGGCTAACCCCCATCAGTAAATTTACAACATATTTCCCTCCTACTGGTGATAAGCATTTAACAAATGTCCCCTGTGTATTTTTTGCAAGTGTTGCATTTGCTCAGACATATTTACATTTCCTTGAAACTGTAGCTTAATATGTTTCCATGTAGCCTGAGTCTGATTATATACAAATGGAGTTACACAGATGGATGTACAGGTCCAGTCACAGGGCTAAGACAGTTGGGTCTGTACAGTTTTTAGCTGATCTCTTGACAATTTTACTGTCTGTTGTCCTTATAGTTTGTCTCTAAGGTCCATGACATCAGAATAGGAGTTTCGTGGAACAGTGTCACAACAAAACACAACAGAGTTGGTGGTGTCTAGGGGGCTTGTTGATGTCCATCATGTCAGCGTACAGCAGCCTGAAGGGCATCGAGTCTTGATCTGAGGTTCCAGAGAACATCACAGTCAGTGGGAAGGGTCCTCGTTTCTCCTGTCGGCCTACATAGGTGGCATCCCAGGTGGCAGCTAGATGGCTAATGGCTGGAGCTCTGGAATAAGATGGGTCCTTTTCTGCTGGAATCCAAAGTGGTCCTGTAGGTAATGAAACAGTAACATACCCTCTCCCCCATGTTCAGTGTTTTTTTTTAATATTTATTTATTTATGCATACAAGAGCTGGAATACAGGCCAGAGGTGTGGGTGTGTGTGTGTGAGAGAGAGGATTCACCAGAGACAGAGTGGGGAACAGAACATGCAGATTGACCGGAGTACACTACTGAGGGGAACAGTGGGTGAGTCAGGAGAGGTCTGCTGCACCATGTAGTAAGCTCCCTGGCCGACCGGGGGATCCAGCTCCTGCTGAGGTGGCTGCAGACAGCTTCATAGGTTGTGCCTTAAGCCCTTGCGCCTCCAGGGGGGACCCCATGTTCAGTGTTTTAAGGTCCCAGCCAAGTTGGTCCTTGCGATGGACAGTAATCTATGACCAGGGGCCTAGGGCTTGGTGTTGCTGTCATAAAATGCTGCTCCACTGCCCTGAGGAAGTAGGAATGAGATGTTGCTCAACAGTTGTTAGACCAAAGCAGTTACAATTCAAGAATTTAAAAGTAAATAAAATGTTGTATATAAGTACCAACAGGCACACATTTTCTTCTAGACACCCACTATTTTTTGTATTTTAAACCCCGATCTCAGGATTTTAGTGTATGCTAGAGAATAACAATCAGCTGCCAGTGTTGTCCGTACGTGTCTAGTATGATAGTCCTTCATTCCTGGAAATTACTCAGTCCCTGGGGGTGGGGTGAGAAGATTCACCAGAGAGAGTGGGGAGCAGAACAGGAAGATCTACTGAAATACACTGCTGAGGGGAGCAGCAGGCAAGGCAGAAGAGGTCTGCAGTGCCATGTGGGTAGCTCCCTGGCCAGCCGGGGATCGAACTCATGCTTCAGTGGCTGGCAATAGTTCGATAATGCTGTCTTTAACACCCTGCGCCACCAGGGAGGTCCGGTTTAACTTTTCTAAAAACAAGTTTTCTCCACCTTGACCCAATTTTATACAATAGTACAGCAAAATATTTGCAAACTGAATCTACTCTCAGACCAATTTACTTATTTTTGCATAAAATCACAAGGCAGAGTAACCAAACAGCAATTCTAGCTAACTTTGCTGGAAAACTCCATATAAGATCAGAGTGAACTCTTGACATCTAGTCCGTGTAGGCTTCAGAAACAAAGTTGGTTTCCACCTGGAGTTTCCTATTCTCCAGGTTACCAGAACTTCTGGAACCCCATAAACAAAGCAGCAGGTTCTTTTTTCTTGCTTCAGGTCAAATTCAACTTTCACAAAGAATTCCTATAGAAGCCACAAAATGAAACATGTCCATAAGAGCTGGGGTACAGGCCAGAAGCTCAAGGGGTGAGAGGATTCACCAGAGACAGAGTGGGGAACAGAACAGTCAGACTGATGAAATACATTGCTGAGGGGAGCAGCAGAGAGACAGGAGAGGTCTGCTAAACCATATGGGAAGCTCCCTGGCCAGAGATCGAACTTGTGATGCATGACAGCGGATAGCTTCATAGGTTGTGTCTTATGCCCTTGTGCCACGAGGGAGTCCTGCATCTAATATTAACAAGAAGGTGTGACTTTATGTGTTTCTTTACAAGGGATCAAAATTTTCTGAAAGATCTCTAGAATTTTAGAAGATTCTTTCTAAACCTTTTGTTTAGAAACTTTACCACATTCATCTATATCTCTTGTCTTTGTTTATCAATTGACCCAAGATCGATCGATTGATTGATCTATACATCCATCCCTCTATCATCAATCAGTCATCTATCTAGTGTTTTCTCTTTGCTTTTTGTTTTCTTCTGTACATGCACAACAGCAGTTTTTATGTTGAATTTCCATTGGTTATGCTCACTAATTACAATTTCATTTTATGTCTGTAATTAATTTGTATTTTTGTCCTCAAAACTATGAGATTTTTCTTGGGCCTCCCCGGTGGCGCAGCGATTGAGCGCTGGGTTTTGAAGCTGCCCGCGGCCTCTGTGGCGCAGGTTCGATCCCCGGCTGCACCCCAGCCACTGGAGGAGGGTCCCACATGGTGCACAGACCTCTTCTGCTGCCCGCTGCTCCCCTCAGCAGTGTACTTAGGTCCTTCTGCCTGCTCTGCTCCCCGCTCTGGCTCTGGTGAATTATCTTACCCTCCCGCACTTCTGACTGTACCCAGTACATGTATAAAAAAACAAACAAATAAATACATAAAACATGCCTCTATTAAAAATAATAATAATAATAAAAAAAAGTATGAGATTTTTCTCAAACAGATTCTCAATGTCTGTCATTCATCTGTATGTTTTAATTCTGTTGTTTTCTCCTCCTGATCATGTTTGTAAATTGTATAGTAGCATCACATCTTAATTTCATTCATACATGATAATTTCATCACTTTTTTTTTTTCAGAAGAGATGGGCAGACTATTTTTTTTTTGTAAAGATTTATTTATTTATTTATACAAGCACTGGGTACAGTCAGAAGCGCGGGAGGTTGAGAGAATTCACCAGAGCCAGAGCAGGGAGCAGAGCAGGCAGAAGGACCGAAGTACACTGCTGAGGGGAGCAGCGGGCAGCAGGAGAAGTCTGTGCGCCATGTGGGACCCTCGCTGGTGGCCGGGGGTTGAAGCAGCGCTGCAGAGGCGGCGGGCAGCTTCGCAGTCCAGCGCTCAACCTCTGCACCACCGGGGAGGCCCTAATTCATTTCTTGATCAATATTTGTGCTCAAATTTGATGGGGGTTCAACTCCAGAATTATGTTCTAGAACATCTATGTATGTCAGTCCCATTGTCTCTGATCTGTGCACACTGGCAATCAATGCTTTGGAAGAAGGATATACTGGACAATTTTCAAGAATGCCAAGGGGTCCTTAATAACAGCAGCTGATAGGAACTATGTCCACAAAGCCTGCGGATGCTTAGCAGTCCTCAGTCTTGAATTCCCCCAAGTTCTAATATCCTTTTAGAGCACACTGAGGGGTGGAAATCAGACAAGGGCTATTTGAGACTGCCTTGGGCCTGGTGAATCACTCGGGACCCCATCATCAAGACCAGCAGGGACAGTAGCTAATGAGATTATTGGTGGGAACAAGACCTGTGACCCAGTCTTTCTAGGTCTTCTGAGGCTGCTCACCTGGTATGTGGGAGTTCACAGGGGAGCCTGGAGAAGTCGGTCAATCTTCAGTGTGCTGGGCTAAGGAATCTGGACTTGACATTTAGGTTTCCTCAGGAACCAAAGAGTATCTGGGAAGAGCAGCTGTGAATCAGTCTGGCTCTGAAGTGCTAGAACTATATGCATTAGAGAAGAAGCAGTGGGAGGGAAGGGATGAGAAAAGAGAATCGCTGGAGGTGATGGGAGGCAGCATGGGCGCTAGAGGGAAGGAGCTGACCTGGAGTCCATGCCAAGGGTAAACGGATCAGGGGGAGACAGATGAAAGGCACATCTAAGACATGGAAGGTTCTGGAGATAAGTAAGCATTACATGAGATGTCTGGAATATGGTTCCTCTCTGGCTGACGGGCCTTTATCTGTGTTCTGAGAACAGCTTGCATGAGGGGGATGGCACAGGAGAAGGAATGAGGGAGGAATTCTTACAGGAACTTTCAAAAGTCTGGCTGATTCACTTCTAGAGCTCATCAAAGCTACCAAGCTGTTGGCGTTTGCTAGAAGAATTTTAACACCAACCATACATGGAGTGCCACACCCCCCGGGTGGACCTTGGATCACATCCTCCCTTTATGGTGCTTTCCAGTTGTGATTTTCCCAAACCTGCAGTCTTCAAGTATTCGTTGCCTGCCACATCACCCTTTCCGTCAGTCCCCTAACCCAGGCCCCTGCACACACTTTCCCCTCAGGCATCAGTCATGAAGGCTTTTTTGTGTAGGCAGCCTCTTGTCTCCTCTCAGCTCTCAGATGCCCTGCCTCCAGGCCTCACTCGGCACCAGAGCATTTCTTTTTCCTTTAGTAGTCCCCATAGCTCTCCCACTACCACATCACCAGTGAACCATCACTGTGTTTTCCTCTCCTGTCTCACCCCCCTCACTCTCCTTCCTTTGCTCTGTACCTCAGCTCTGTGGTCAGTTTGCTAGTTTTGTCTTTTTCTTGATTGTTTTTTTTCTCTATATTCCACATATCAGTGAGACTGTCCAGTATTTATCTTCTTCCTTCTGACTTACATCGGCTAGTGTAGCCTTCCAGCTCCATCCTTGTTACCGCAGATGGTGTGAGTTTGTCTTTCTTGATCACATTAACATTTCATCGCGTGCCACTGCACCAGAGCATTTATGAAGAACATCCCTAGGAAGAGCCCAGCAGGAGTGGACCTGCCTCAGCTGTGTCAGTCTTTGGTCTCAGCTGTCCTGAGCCTCCCTGCTCTGTCCTCAGACCTCTCCTGGGTTTTCTCTCTCATCAGCTGGCCTGTGGCCTCCAAGTGTGTCCCCCACCTGTTTACAATGACTTCTTGCTTTCGTTCATTGGAACTGAGGCCTCTGACATGGGCCTCGGACCTGTTTTTCCGGACATTTCTGTACATTGGTATCCTCCTCTTTGCATGAGGAAGTGAAGGCAGCCCTCTTTATTCTATCACTAGGTCTCATCCTTCCCAGCCTACTCTGTGGCAGGCTGTGCTTCCCATGCTGTCTCTTGACGTGGTCCGGGCTTTGGGGGAGACCCTTGAGAAGCGGGGATTTCCTGTGCTCCCACGAAGAGGGAAAGTTGTACTTCCCAGAAGACGGGAGTCCTTGCACCTCCCAAAGAAGATCTGAACTAGGGAGTCTCCAAGGCAAAGCCTTCTAAAGCTCTCCTCTTTGTTCCTGGTTAATGCTGAAGTAAGTTAGTTATTCATTGGCCTGTGAAAACCTAAATCGGACCCAGGTGACAATTGGCTTATTGTTCTTACACATGAACTGTCACAAAATAAATAAAAATTGTTAAAGATATAGTTAGAAAAGATATGTTTTGGCCCTGAGAACTCTGGAGAACAAGCTGCCCTGAACCAGCTGTGCTTGGAAACCGTAGCCTAACCTGGGGGGGTACCTGTTTGCGGCAACAGTACATATCCTGGTGTATGGGAAAAGTTAAGAGTGTGTGTGGGCCTCCCCAGTGGCTCAGCGGTTGAGTGCTGGGTTGTGGAGCTGCCCGCAGCCTTTGCAGCGCCGCTTCGATCCCCAGCTGCTCCCTGGCCACTGGAAGAGGGTCCCATGTGGCACGCAGAACTCTCCTGCCACCCGCTGCTCACCTCAGTGGCGTGCTTCGGTCCTTCTGCCTGCTCTGCTCCCAGCTCTGGTGGATTCTCTCACCCTCCCATGCTTCTGACTGTGCCCAGTGCTTGTATAAATAAATAAAAATAAATCTTAAAAAAAAAGTTAACAGTGTGCAGCTTGTGTGGATGTTCAGCATTTCTGGTTGAAAGTTAGATTTCTGTAGAACTAAACAGTATTGATGAGTTACTTTAGATCACTTTGAAGTAATTGATAATGTGCTAGAGGAATTGAGTACTAGGGGATGGGTTGATTTTAGTAATATAGCATAACAATGGACTGTCATGTCCACTCTGAAATTAGTAAGGTTTGACAGGGTGATTGATTGTTACTGAACATTGTACTGTCTTAGACAATGGATTACATTAGAAAAAGAGTTGTACCTAGGGGAGTCATTGTCCCTGTAGATTTTCTTAATCTGATTAAGGAAGTGTCCTTTTGTGGTATGAGATCAAGAGGGTCTTTGTATGTTCATGAGGAAATATGTAATGATGGTCTCTGTTCTGCTTTGATGCTTATGCTGATGTCATCTCACTGCTGGCCTTAAGGTATAAAGAAAGACCTGCTGAGACCCTCAGGAGGAGATACTTGCAGGAGAGAAGGTGTCTGTGTGTGTCTTCCTCACTCCTGCCTTACTCCACTTCCCTGCAGCCTTCAGAAAAACTTCACCAAAGCCTTCCTCTCCTGCCGAGATCCCTGACGGGACATCTAGCTGGAGCTGGTCTCCAACCTTCTCAGAACTGAACTCCCTGTTCACTGAACTGCACCCTTTATCCTTCAATCAGACAGGAGTACGGAATCAGGAAGAGGTAAAATGAATCTTGATTTTCCCTAATTCTAACTGAAATTTAGCATTTTATTTAATCGCGGCATCAAATTACAGTTGTAGTAGCAGTGTCTGTGATTGTCCTGACAGCAGAACCACATGTATTTTATGCTCTCATGATTGGTTTTGCTTTCACAGTTGACTGACCCTTAAGCAACAGGGGGGTGGGGCGCTGATCCCAGGCGGTGGAAAATACATGTAGGACTTTTGAGCCCGCAGAAACTTTATAGTCATCCCTTGGTATCTGGGAGAGTTGGATTTAGGAATGACACCCCCACGCCCCCAGCAGATAGCAAAAGTCCACGGATGCTTAAGTTCCACATAGTTGGCCTGGAGAGTCCTCAGCACATAGTCAAGCTGCTGACATCTGTTCACCGGACCGAGTCCAGCACTCCTAGCCAAAAAGCCACCAGGGCCCTGATGCCCTGTTTCTGGACTCTGCCCATTGTGGTTCCTGCCCTCTGTGTTTACTCAGTTCCAGCAGGGAATCAGCTCATCAGTGGCTTTGTTCTGGTCACCAGGTGGCACCAGAGACCTGCACTTGCTGACCTGTGCTTTTCCCCAGTGGTTCTCTGAGAAAAGGGGGGGGCACCTCAACACAGGGGCTGTCGTTCAAGCCGGGTGCTGTGTCTGCTGCGCGTTCACCCCACACTGTGCCCGCAGCTATATGGATCCCGCCCTGAATGCTGTGCTCTAGGTTTCAGTTCCAGGGCTGTCAGGTCCAAAACGCTGGCTGTCACCCTGTGCAGTGCCCGCTGCTAGGGCGCGTCCATGCCCCGTGTCCTGTGCCTGGTTCTCAGTCCCAGGTTGGGGTCTTGCTCCACACCTGGTTTCCCTTCTTACCCCCTAGGCCACATTGTGCTACTTTTCCAGTGTCCAAACCTTGGACAGTTTATCTGCATTTATTGAAGTGATTCTTTATTCAGTTTCCACACACAGCTCTCTCCAAGATGTCCTCCTGCTCTTTTTTTAATGTTTGTTAATGTTGGATTTAACCAGTATGCAGTCCCTGATACTGCAGGAAATTATTCTGCGGTAGTCACATTTTCTGTGTTCTCTCTATTAGTTTATTCTCACCGACTGTTTTCTTTAAGGTATTTCTTCAGGCATTTGTTTATTCACTCAGTATGTTCATGGGAAGTTTTTGACAGTGGTAAATTTTCTATGAGTGGTGGTAAGAACAGTAATCACGGAAGTGGCCTTTGCTTTGTTGAAGTGATATTTTGTGAGAAAGTGATACCGGAATTGTCAGGCCTAGTCTCCCAGCCAGGAAAAGATCCCAGGCTGCAGGGCAGCGCTGAGCCCCAGCCGCTAAACCCCCATGGGTTGGTGTCTCATGAAGCCGCATCAGGAACTTCGCAGACGCTCAGGCAAGCAAGCGAAAAGAGGCAAGTTTGTTTATAGAAAGAAAAAGTTTATTGAGGAGAAAAAGAACAGAAATAAAGTGGGACTCCCAGGCCAGGGAACCAGGCCTGGGAGGGGCAAGGAAGCCAAAGTGGAGTTGTGTCTTAGGGAATTTATACCTATTTCCCCTCATTATTCTAAAGCATTATTCACAGTCTATTTGTGATTGGTTAGTTCTCGGCTGTCTCACTTAGTTTGCTACTGAGTGGGGGATCTTCACATTCCTTATCTAACAGTTTTGTCTTTCCCCATTTGTTGCATCTTTATCTTTATGGCCCAGTCCTCTGGATGGGCATCCCTGCATTGAAGTTAAACAGCTGCCCTTCTAAGTTGTCCATAAATTAAACCACTCTCCCATTTCTCCAATCTCCGCCTCCCTTTACCACCTGAAGGAAACCAGGACTAGCATTAACAATGGTGTCCTTGGTCCTGGAATGTTTGTTTTTCCTAGTGGAATTGGTTACTTTTCCTTGGTTGTCCTTATCTCTGAAGCCTCCCTAAATTCTTCAGAGGTCCCCTCCTGCACTGTCCCTAAAACTGCATAATTCCTAGCTTGCCCTGTGTCTCAAAAGGAAAATGTGTGCCTCCCTGGAGGTGCAAGGGGTTAAAAGTACAGCACTGTGAAGCTATCTGTGGCCTCTGCAGCACGAGTTCCATTCCCATCCGGCCAGGGAGCTATCCACATAGTGTGGCAGACCTCTCCTGTCTCATCTGCTGCTCCCCTCAGCAATGTATTTCAGTCAGCCTGCCTGTTCTACTCCCCACTCTGACTCTGGCAAATCCTCTCACCCCCTGCACTTCTGGTCTACCCCTTTACTCTTGTATGCATAAATTAATAAAATCAATCTTTAAAAAAAATAAATTAAAGTTCAAGACGATGGTGTGGGGAGCTGTATAGTTATTTTCTATGTCCTTTTTTATCAAACATACTTGAAATATTGTGAAGAGACCTGATGAATATAATTCAGCCCTAAATCACTTCACTCCATGGCTTTCTCCTGCTATGTAGGTGGAGTCATGTATTTGACTTTCGTGTGTCAAACATCTATGGGACCCTCCTCCAGTTGATGAGTTTGTTTACGTCTTAATTGCTTGGGTACATTTACAATGGTGTCATGTATCATGGATGAAGAAAATCTAAATGGACATGCTGTTTGTGGCTGACTCAAAAGATTGATCTAAATCACCCAGAGGAGTCGTGGACTTCATTGTGGGCAATAAAGTTAGACACAAACATGCTGAAGTTCAACTCATTTCATCATTTTCTCCTTCAGTTTATTAATATCCTCATGTGTCTTCATGGTAGTAATGGAGCCATGAATATTATTGGACATTGTTGCCAAAAGAAATCTTCACAAGCATGTGATGAAAGAGCAGGTGAGCTTTTCATAACAGCGTAGAATTCTTGTGCATTCACATTAGCTAAGCAAAGCATCTTTATGTTGAACACCGACTCTGTGATCCAGATATCAGAAGGTCAAGATGCTTCTTAAATACCTGAATGTTGGTTTTGATGAAATGTGTCTTGGTATCTGAATGTCTTATTTAGACTATATGTGAACTTCTTATGTATATTTTTAAAATTTATTCATACAAGAGCTGGGGTGCAGGCCAAAGGGGTGTGTGTGTGTGTGAGAGAGAGAGAGAGAGAGAAAGAGAGAGAGAGAGCGAGAGAGAGAGGATTCACCAGAGACAGAGTGGGGCATAGCACAGGCCAACTGACTGAAATACACTACTGAGGGGAGCAGTGGGCAAGAAGGGAGAGGTCTGCCATGTCCTGTGGGAGGCTCCCTGCTGTGGAGGGGGCAGATAGCTTGTCAGTCAGCGCAGTGCTTAACCCCTTCAGCCCCAGGGCGGCCCCGTTGACCTCTCTTCCCTCAGAACCCTGAACCCATTAAGGGCCCCGCAGTTTTCACGGGCCTCGCCCACCTGCCGGTTCTCCTCAACCTCCACTCCTCCCACTTCCAGGCCGCAGCCCCACCCCGACGACGGCCCGACGGGCTGCGCAAGGGGTTGTGGGAAATGTAGTCTCCAGCCCCTGTGGTTCCCGCGGACCTTTCTGGGCGGGGCTTCCACGATCTGCGCAGGCGCGGCCCCGCCCCCGTCCTTTCGAAAGTTCTGGTGCCAATGAGAGCGCTGGGGCGCCCCGAGGTGAGCGCGGTTTTGTCCCGGGAGGCCGGGCTTGGGTGAGCTGAGACGCCGGGGGGTTGGGGAGCGGGGGGCGCGGGCGAGCGGGGTCCCCGGCCGCGTGGAGTCGGGCGCTTTGGAGCCGATTCCCCCCGGAGCGCGCGTGGGGCGGGGCAGGCCCTTGGGGAGAACGTCCCGGCCTTTCCGGGGTGTCCCCGGCGCGGCCGCCCGGCCCTGCCCCGACCCCGGACGCTGCCCGGGGTCTTCCCGGGGCGGGACACGGGTTCCCTGAGGCGGGGGCCCTGGGGAAGCGCGGGTCCGCCTGTGCGCATGCGCGCTGACTCCTCTGGGCCCCCCAAAAGTCGGGGTGTGAGGGAGAGGAGAGCCAGGCTGCGTTTCTGGTGGGGGTATTGCGCCCGGGGCCAGATTCACGGACCCAAGGTGGGCGGGTGACGTCGCGAGGGTTGCCAGGGGGAGGCGCCCCTGTGGGAGGTCCTGGGAAACTGGGTTGGCAGGGGGGGTCGGGGAGTTCCTGGGGCGTTAGAGGCTTGTTGTCTGAATTTCCGGGCGCGCTTCGTGTTCCAGCCCCCAGGCGGCGTCCTGCAGGCTGCTGCACTCTGGCCTCCTGCCTGGATGTGCGCACCCCTGGGGGACTGCATCCCTGTCATGGTGTCCACGGAGAGGAGGGCGGGAAGCAGCGCGCAGCCACTGCCGGGGTGTCCCGGCAGAACAGTGCGTTCGGGGCGTCGTCTCGTTGGAAATCGTGGCCACACTGTGAAGTGACTCCTCAGCTTTGGGACTGTTGTTCTTGGCGTGACTGTTGATCAGGCAGTGGGCAGTGTCACCTTTTGTTAAGTTATGGTGAACCATCAACCCATGTTCTGCCACTAATGGACTCGCGGGGCCTCTCCTGCCCCTGCTAGAAGTGTCACACGGCCGGTACCTCAGTGACTCTCTGGTGTCTCCAGGCAGCGTGTGGCAGGCTCTGGACAGGAGACTCCAGGACCCCATGCAGCTGCCTCCGTCCTCTGTGCTGGACCCCATCGCCCCTCCCAGCGCCGCCTCCAGAGCCCTGGCGCGTCTGTGAGAGCAGCGACAATGGAGCAATCTCTGGTGAGTGCTGTGTTTGCTTCAGCTCGTTGACTTTATGCGAGTTCTTCACCAGACATGTAAATTAGAAACATAGTTTTCTCCAGGGACACATTTCTCACCGGAGAAAGGTGTGGCATAGATCCAGGCACTTCACATGTCCAGCATGCATGAAGATTGGGCTCTGCCCTGGTGCTCACACAGCGCAGAGTCAGAGTCTGTACCTGGGTCGCGATTGATGACGCTGAAGGTGTGGGGGCTCTTCACCCCGCTGGACAGAAACACTTCCCAGCTCTGCACTGGTCAGGTGCGGGGTGAGGGAGGAGGGGGAGGATGGGGCCTGAGGACCTGAGTGCAGAATGGGGGTGAAGGAGCCACATGTCTTTTAAAAAGGACAACTGTTTTTTTTTTTTTCAAGATTTGTTTACTTATACATGCACTGGGTACAGTCAGAAGCTTGGGAGGGTGAGAGGATTCACCAGAGCCAGAGCGGGGAGCAGAGCAGGCAGAAGGACCGAAGTACACTGCTGAAGGGAGCAGCGGGCAGCAGGAGAGGTCTTCGCGCCATGTGGGACCCTCGCTGGCGATCGAACTGGCGCTGCAGAGGCTGCGGGCAGCTTCACAACCCAACGCTCAACCCCTTGCGCCCCCCAGGAGGCCCCAACTGAATTTTTAAGGTTTCTGTGCAGTAGCTAAAATCATATACTGTGTCCTACACAACTCTCGGAGACTTTCATGCAGGCATCAGTCTTGGCATGTGTGCCGTTGAGTCCAATGGGGGATCCTTACATACCTTCCCCTGCCTTTCTCTCAGGTGGCCTGCAAACCGAAGGTGCCCAGTAGACTCTTCAGAGTCCTTTTTTCTGGCCGTTGTTTCCACTGCTCCTGCGCATTTCTCCTTGGTGTGGTCTGAATGCATTTCTAGTGACACTCACTACACCCTAAGTTGCTCTCCAGTCCAGTTACACTCTCCAAAAGTTCCTGCCATGTTTGAGAACACCATGTGTGACCTTTGGGAAATTTCATTTTTTTTAATTGTTTTAAAGCTTCTTACACTTTTTTCTTATTCTTTTACTTATTTTCCCTCCTTGATCTGTCATTGACGTGTAGCACTAAAAGCCTTCTGCTGAAATATTTGCCAGTTTTTTCCTACAATCCTAATGTGTCTTGCCCTACCCCTTGTTTCGCCTCTACCAAAGCACTCTGGCCCGTCCCCCGTCTGCCTCCCTCCCTAACTTCTCCACCCATTCCCCTGTTCCCTCTGGTGGTCATCTTTACCTTCAAATGACCCTGTTCAAGTTTTATTCAAGTATTTTGGCTGTAAATGTTTTTTGGGTATTTATTTTCCACAGATGAGTGAAGCCATCTCATATGTGTCTTTACTTTTTGGCTTATTTCACTCAAGAGTAGCACCTCCCAGGGCCTCCCTGGTGGCACAAGGGGTTGAGATGCAACCGATGGGGCTGTCTGTAGTCTCTGCAGCACAAGTTCCATCCCCCGGCCAGCCAGGGAGCTACCCACATGGCGCAGCAGACCTGACTGGCCTGCTGCGTCCCTCGGCAGTGTATTTCGGTCTATCTGCCTGTTCTGTTCCCTGCTCTGTCTCTGGTGAATCCTCTCACCTTCCTCCCCTGCACCTCTGGCCTGTACCCCAGCTCCTGTATGCATAAATAAATAAATCTTTTTAAAAAAAAAAAACAATATCACCTCCTTGCCCACCCATTTTATCCTCAGTGTGGCCCTTTGCTCCTTCCTCACAGCCCTGCAGTGCTCCCCTGCGTGTGCTCCACCCTTCCTGCCCTGCCTCTGCCAAAGGGATGTAGATTGGGCCATGACTGGGCAGTTGGAAACACAGCTGCTCTGCTCACGGATGGGATAAATCTTTTTGTGTTTGAGTTTTCCCGTGAGGATAATGTGTAGAAGTATTGCAGATGATATGGAATTTCCGTTTTTATTTCCTTAAGAAACCTCTGCACCCTCATCCACAGGGTCTGTTCCGACTGTCATGGCCGTCAGCCGTGGGTGAGAGCTCCCTTTTCTCTGTGCCCTCTCCAGCGTTGTTCATTCCATATTTTTTTTTTTTTTAGTGTTTCACTTTTTTAAATACTATTTTACATATTTTTACATCATTTTCATTTTTGCACAGTGTAATCATTTACATCTTCGTTATAGTCCCCATAAAATTCTCACCCCTCACCCCCCGTTTTGTATAAATCCATTCGTTTTCATTTGGGCCTTCTCAGGGGTGAGGTGGCTTCTAAGTGTGCTTTTAATTTACATTTCTCTTAAAATAAGTTAAGGTGAACATTCCTATTGTCTGTAGGATGTCAGAATTCCCTCTCTAGAGAAGAGTGTATGTAGTTCCTTTGTCCATTTTTTAATTAAGATTTATTCATTTATGCATACAAGAACTGGGGTACAGGCGAGAGGTGCAGAGGGTGAGAGGATTCACCAGAGACAGAGTGAGGAGCAGAACAGGCAGACTTACTGAAACACACAGCTGAGGGGAGCAGTGGGGAGTCAGGAGAGGTCTGCTGCGCCATGCGGGTTGCTCCCTGCCGGCCAGGGATCGAACTCGCGCTGCAGAGGCTGTGGAGAGCTTCATAGGCTGTGTGCCAACCCTGGTCACCAGGGAGGCCCCCCTTTGTCCATTTTTAATTGAGTCATCAGTTGGTTTCTCGCATTGTTTGGGGATGTTATAAATTTTGGAATGAACCCCTTGTCACATGTGTGGCATGCAGATTCTTTTTCTGTTCTGTAGACTGCCTTTCAGTTTTTGGGCTGGTTTCTTTTAAGGTATGAAAGCTTTTAGGTTTAGTGGTGTCCCACTTGTTGATTTTTGCTTTTGTTTCCCTGGGTGTTGGGGTTGTGTTCCCTAGTGCACTTTGGGGCAACTGTCCTTAGTGTGTCCCTATATTTTCTGTCAAGTACATCACCAAATATTTAATCCATTTGGAATTTTATAGATTGATTTATTTATCCATATAAGAGCTGGGGTACAGGCCAGACATGTGGTGGGTGAGAGGATTGACCAGAGACAGAGTGGGGAACAAAACAGGCAGATCTGGTGAAATACACTACTAAGGGGAACAGCAAGGAGACAGGAGAGGTCAGGTGTGCAGTGTGGGTGAGTTCCCTGACTTGGGATCGAACTCATGCTGCAGGGGCTGTGGATAGCTTCATAGTGCTTTGACTTAACCCTTGCTTCACCAGGGAGACTCCATGTTGCTGTATTAAGTCGGTTGGAATTTGTTGAGGATTTTCGCTTCTCTGTTCTTTGGTGGTGTTGGTCTATTTTTCCCTTTTATGCTGTCTTTTTTTGGGGGGGATCAGGGCAATGTTGACCTCGTCGTATGTGTTGGTGAGTTTTCCTCCGTCTTCAGTGTTTTGGAAGATGCAAATTTCTTTGTGTTTGCTTCTGTCATGGTCTCTCTGATGATTTCTTTTCTGTGTCCCTGAATGCTTGAGTATCTTGTGCTCCTGAATGTAGCTAGTCCCTGTGTTCCGATCTGGTCTCCCGTCTTCAGTCTGCACTTCTCCTGAGTGAGTCAGTCAACTGTGTTTTGCCATTTCTGCCAGTTACACTTGAGCGTGGGCCTCCTGCCCAGGCCTAGTACCACAGGCTCGGCTCCCACCTGACTGCGCCTGTAGCCGTCCCGATGGCACCTGCTGCTCATGCAACATGCAAACCTCGTCCTGTGTTGTGCCCTCCCGTGTGGAATTAGATCCTTCTCAGCCCAGGTCTCCCGCCACCAGAAAGGGATTTCTCTGTTCCAGAGTTTAGTCTCACCCAATGCAAGTTACTCTTCAATATTACCTGATATCTTAATGGTTGCTAACAACAGCACCGCCGTGCGTGCATGCGTGTGTGTGTGTGTGTGTGTTCACTTTCTTTCACATTACAGTTCTCATTCTTGGCCAAACCTGATGGATGCGTTTTCTCAGTGATGAGGTTGCTCCCTTTTCTGCCTCCGACTGGCCAGGGTGTGGTGACACCTCAGAGTTCAGGGGGAGAAAGTACTCAGGGGTCAGTGGGACACGTTTGAACAAGGGTCATGACACTCGCTGAGTAAAACCAGGTAGTGCAGATGTTCATCATTTGACCTTTGGTTGTTGGGAGTTTATGTCAGTGATGCTCAATGTAGTTTTTAATAAAGAGCTTCAGGTTTCTGTCATCGAGTCTGGAGTATAGTAGGTGTGTTTGCATTTGTCATACGTATGATTCTTGCTGAAGTTACGGTTAATGGTAGATTTTTTTATTTTGATAGATGTTTATAGAATATTGATAGAATGAATATATTTTGCAACCTAATTTTACCAGCTCTTCTGTCACCTGTGACCATGCAAGTGTTTCATTTTATAAACTTTGCACTGTAGGGAGCAGCAGTGGCTGCTCTTCTGCCCAGCATGACTGTTGCTTCTTTTTCTCCTTTTCCTAGAAAACGTGGCCCTCCATTCATTCATTCATTCATTCATTCATTCATTCATATTTTAAAAGATGAACTTATTTATGCATACAAAAACTGAGGTATGGGCCAGAGGTGTGGGAGGGGGGAGGATTCTCCAGAGACAGAGTGGGGAGCAGAACAGGCAAATCTATTGAAATACACTGCTGAGGGGAGCAGTGGGCGAGTCAGGAGAGGTCTGCCACGCCATGTGGGTAGCTCTCTGGCTGGGGATTGAACTCGTGCTGCTGTGGCTGCGGGACAGCTCCATAGGTAGTGTCTTTACCTTTGAGCCACCAGGAAAGCCCCTGACCCTTTATTTAAATGTAAAATAAAAAGTCTCCTTTCGCTGTTATTGCATGTGGTGTTCTTTGGCTTTTAGTATCTGACAGTGTTATACAGCCATCACCACCTTCCAGATTTTTTCATTTCCCAGTAATAAAATACTGTACTCATTAAACTCTCGCTCCCAACTGCTCTGTCCCTCACCCCTGTGTCCACCATTTACTTTCTGTTTTCAAGAGTTTGACAACTCAGACCTGTATGAATGGAGTCTTATTACACCTTGTTTTCTTGGTGAATCTCTTATTTTATTGCATTGTTAACTGTTTTGTCATTTCATAGGTATCGTACAGGAGTGCATTCATATTGTAGTGTGTGTCATTGTTTAGTTCCATTGTGAGGCTCATTAATAATCTCTTATGTGTATTTACCAGTCTTATTTATCCATTAATCCATCACCTGGGGCTTGGGTTGATTTTGCTTTGGGCTGTAATGACTGGTGGTGCAGTGACCGTAGGTGAGCAAACGTCTCTGCCCGTCCCTGCTGTCCCTGCTATTGGTGAACACCCCGGGGTGGGGGTGGGTCCTCCTGTCATTCTGAGTTCCCTTTTCCCAAGAATCACCTTCCTGTCTTCCCTCCTGGCTGCATCATTTATGTTTGCCCCAACAGTGCGCAAGGGAGCCCGGTCCCAATTTTTGCCAGTACTTGTTCTTTTCTTTCTTTTTAAATCATTGCGATCCCAGCGGATGTAAAATCTCATCTCTTGTACTTCTGATTCATTTTTCCTTCGTGACTGATCGTATTGAGAACTTTCATGTGTTAGGACCCGCTTGGGTATGTGATTTGCAGAGCTGTGTATTCCAGTCCTTTACTCATGGCTGCACATTTCCATTTTGAACAGGGTCTAAAGCGCGAGGGGATTGTATTGTCCCATTTTGTTCATACGGTCCTTTTATGGCATCCTGAGCCCACTCCTGCTGGAGTTTCTGTGTGCAGAAATGAGCCATCCACCTTCTCTCTGCTGTTGTTTTATTTCTCGTATTAGTGTTTTAATCAATGAGCCTGTAAATAAATGCATTTTTGTTTTCCTAGAACTGGGATGTGCCAGGTTACCTTGCGAGAGTTGCTGTCAGTGCAGCAGGCTCATCGTGTCCTGGATGCTGTTGTGTCTTTGCATTTGTTTAATTCATTGTTTAACCCTCCGGGTTTCTTTATTCCAGCGAGTCTCTGCCCTTGGTTCCGCTACATGCATTGCTTACTGTTTTGTCATTTCACTGGCAGCGTACAGGAGCTCCTGTGTGTGTGAACACGGGTGTGTGTTACAGTCTGCTCACTGGGTTTTCCTTTCCAGAGTCGCTTTACTGTGGCTTTCATTAGTTTTCCAAGAATGAATTATAACTAGTTATGACCATTTTTATGTATGTTGTCTTTTTTGTTGTTGTTGTTACGTAGCGTCACCCAAACCCATTGTGAATAGGGGACACTGAGCGTCTTTGTTAGTCCTTCTCTCACTGGGAATGTTGATGTCGCCTGTGGCTGTCAAGGACTTGTTTTGTGTTGAGGAAAAATCCTCTGAATCCTTTTTTAGCTAATACAAATGGAAATTTATTTTAATGGGTTCCTATTTTATATGTATGTGGAGGTGCACAGGATTTACTACACAGGAAAGGAAATGATGGAATAAATTTACGGATTTCTTAAGATGTTTGTTTTCTTATACCGTGTATCTTATTTTTCAAAACTCTTTCATTGCTATGATCTATTTTTTTCTTTCTCCAAAAGAAATATTTGTCTCTTCTAGTTGTTTTTCCTCTTCTTTCAATACCTTTTGTTCTGGTCACCGTGTTCTCCCTTATGGTGATGAAAACTATCAATAATATCCTGGAGATTCCCAAATTCTTTCTTTTCTTTAATATTTATTTTATGTATGCATATAAATGCTCGGGTGTAGGCCACAGGTGCAGGGGTGAGAGGATTCACCAGAGACAGAGCGGGGAACAGAACAGGCAGACTGACTGAAATACACTGCTGAGGGGAACAGTGGGGAGATAGGAGATATCTGCTGCGCCTTGTGGATAGCTCCCTGGTTGGGGATCGAATTCATGCTGCAGCAGCTGCCGATAGCTTCATAGTGCTGAGACTTAAACTCTTGTGTCACCAGGGAGGTCATGATTCCCAAATTTCTGTTTTCAGCTTAGACTTCCTGATCTATCAGACACATGTCCAGTTGCGTGTGGAATTCCAGTGTCTACCAGCCCGTCATGCGGACAGCATATTATGAAAACATTCCTTGTACCTCAGCCACCAAGTTATTACCAAGTTCTTCTCCCCTTTGTCCTTCCATTTTATTTTATATATATTTTACATCATTTTTTATTTCTGCACAAGTTATGCATTTTCATCTTGGTTATAGTCCCCATACATCCCACCCCCCTTATTTTAACCCTAATCCCTCCACCCCCCATAGTGCATCTCTGGTTTATACTTGCTTGTAGTTGAACATCTCTTACCTGTGCTTTTTCCCACCTCATTGCTTGAACATCCTGGTTTCGGGTTCAGTTTTTGTTTACTGTGAGTTGGAGATACCAAGCTTTGAGGTCACAGGAGTAAAATATTGGCACAAAGTTGCACATGCTTTTCATTTGTTATGAAGCTCCTTTAGCACATGATTCCGGGTGTATGTCTGTTACACCTGCCAGCCAGGCTATCAGCTCCTCAAGGAGCCAATTTTATTCATCCTTTTATTCTTAGAATCATAGACACTTCCAAATATATAAGGTAAGCTATAGTTCTACTTGTAGGACCAAAGGGGTGAATGTAGAGGCGAGGCTCTTTCAACTGTGAATTCTATACAGGACCGAAGACCCACAAAATAAGATGTGATTGCACTTGCTCTGTCTGACCCAGGCTGCCGGCCCTGAGATGAGAAATGTTCCCTCAGAAGATGTGGCTGTGAACTTCACGTGGCAGGAGTGGCGGTACCTGAGTGAAGCTCAGAGGACCCTGTACCGGGATGTGATGCTGGAGACCTGCAATCACCTGGTGTCCCTAGGTGAGGAAGCTCCAGTGTAACACTCTAGTGCAATGCTGTCTTCTGCACCGATAAGTGTGCACTTGCTTATGAAACTGAGTGTTGGTGAGGTTGAACATGGCAGGCAGTGTACATTGTGGGTGTTTTGGTTTTCGTTTGGAAAGATTCAGATTGGCCTCTTTTGCACAGCTCTTCACACTGCATTTGTTAGTTTTCAAAGACTGAAGTTGAACTTGATCGAAGACCAACACTGTTTCTCATCACAGGGCACTGTGTTACCGATCCTGAGGAGAGCATCAGGTCGGAGCAGGGATTACAGCCGTGGACTGTGGACGATCCCCCAAACCAGGACCTCTCAGGTCAGTCAGTGCTTGCCAGGCCGGGAGGCTGAGAGGAGGCTGGGAGTGTGGCCAGTGATATTGGCCACACTGAGGTGCTTTTCCAGTGTCCAACCTTGGAGAGTGTGTCTGCATATATCAAACTGATTCTTTATTCAGTTCCCAAATATTACTCTCTTGTGAATTTTGTCCTGCTCTTTTAATGATGGTTGTCTATGTTCTTAAACCAGTATGCAGTCCCTGATACATGGGGATTATTCTGCAGTAATCACATTTCTATTCTCTCTCTTAGTGTATTCTCATAGACTGTTTTCTTTAGGTACCTGTTGAGGAATTTTTTTATTCTTTCTGTATGTTTATGGGAAGTTTAGCCAGTGGTAAATTTTCTGAGAGGGGAGAGCAACAGTACTCACAGAAATGATCTTTACATTCTGAAGTTATATACTCTGTGAGGAAAGAATATGTAATAAATACATTTATTAATAGAGAGGTAAAGCCACAGAGGATGTTTGACCAGCATGAGTGAAACAAAGTGGAGGATGTTGTTTTTGTGTGTGTTCCATACGCATCATTATAGAGATAATTCTTTTCTTTCAGAGCTCAGGTGAGGTGAATGGGTTGCACTGACATGTCATATCTATAGTTCCCTCTGCAGTCTGGGATAGAGGCTATGTATTGCTATTGGAGATGTCACTGAGCAGGTGACTAACTCAAAAGGGATAGAGAGGCGTTGACTGGAGAGTTATTTAGAACATGAGTAGTGTTTCAGGGGCAAGCCTTGTGACCGCCCTCATAGTAATTGTGAGGCTGAGGAGGACCCAGAATTGTTCAGCGTTGGAAGGGATGTTCTGTGACATGGGAGGGGGAACCTGAGGTGGTGGTTTCTAAAGCCATGGCACCAAGAGTTTCAGGTTGGGGGCTCATACCTTGGGGAGCAGTGTGACCTGTGCAATTCCACCTTCTCGTGGGAATCGTTGGGAGGAAAGTAAAGGAATCGACGACAGTGTGATGTAGCTGAGAGTCACACACGACATAAAAACTGGAGCTGCTATGAACAAAGCAGAAACACAGGTTCCAGGGAGTGCGTTGAGAACACCAGGGTGTTGCTCTCAGAAGGATGTGAGAAAAGACTTTAACGCTGATAGCACAGGATGGATGCAGAACTTTTTTCCTATCGCTTAGCAGGAACGTGGGACACAATGATTAGGTGGAGTTTGCTGCATGTATTAGGATTCTGAGCCTTATGTGATATGATATTTAAATATGAACTGACTGGTCTCTTCCGTGGAGGGAAGCACATGCCTCTGAGAACCTCTGCAGGTGACTGTGACCGTGGCCCGGGCCAGAGTCGAAAGAAGAACTAAGGAAATGGAGAAGCAGAGTCCTTGTGTCTCAGCAGGCCTCTTGCTTAAAGTGCCTGGGCAATGACTGGGTCTCTCAGTCCACAGGTTTCTGGGAAAGCCATGGCCTCTGCAGGGCTTGGTTATTCAGAAAGTACCCTCAAGAGCTGCACAGGGTCAGTCTAAGAAAGAAAGTGTGTAGGATCTATGTTGGGTGAAATGCTTCTGGTTGAAATCGACAACTCTAGTTAAAAGACTATATTTACCAAATATTTATGATTTTATAAAACCATTGTGAAATTAGATTTACTGCTTTGTTATCCTGGTTTGGCATTAGAAAATCTGTTAATTGGGGCCTCCCTGGAGGCCTAGGGATTAAGTCTCTTAGCTCTCACTATTATGGCCTGAGTTTGATCCACAGTGAAGGAGTTCACCGACTTTGGCACAGCAAACCTCTCCTGTCTCACCCGCAACTCCCCTCAACAGTGTATTTCAGTCAGTCCGCCTGTTCTGGTCAACACACTCCCCTACAGCACGCTCCCCTACAGCACCCCCACTCCTGCACCTCTGGCCTACACCCCAGATCTCCTATGCTAAAGTAAAAAATACCAAAAAATCTATTCTCCCCATAATTTACTATGGGCAAAAAGCATGAATCAGAAAATCAATACCTGTAAATTATGTTGTAATATAGGAACTTTCGTGCCGCTTAGTAGTATTCACTCAGAATGCTTACTTTTTAGAGACATGGTCATTTTTATCTCACTTTAGATGTCCATACTGTGGATCACCTGACTCAGGACAGCCCTGCAAATCAGGGCAGACATGTGTGGCAAGTTCTTACCACCAACAGCAAAATACCATCCAACGAGAGAACTGACTTAATGGAAGAAAGCAATTTGCAATCAAGTCATTATTTGAACCATAGTATCAAAAATGAAAACAATTCAGCGATGATGCCTAAGAACTTTACTATACATAGGACCATGATGATCCCTGGTGAGCCTCATGAAGGGCATGCTGGAGAGAACGAGGAGGTCTTTAGTAGAATGAGGGAACCCATCAAGTATCCTGAGCACCTTAGTCACCAGGTGATTCAGAACTTTCAACAGCCTTTTGAATTTCGTGAACAAGGAAAAGTCGTGAGTGAAGAAACAGTATTTACACCTAGAGGAGCCCTTCTGGAAGGGATTGTCCGTAAATGCAATGAGTGCAGGGACACCCGTGATGAGGTACCTTTCGTTGTCCGAGACAGAACCCAAGGAGGACAGACTCGCTGCAGTTGTAATGAAAAGGGGAGAGCTGCGGAGATGACTCCAGTGCATTTGAATCCTCCTAGGTATGTTGAACATGAGCAGCAGAAATGTTGTGAAAGTGGGGCCAGTCTCAGAAACACATTTCACGCCTATCCGCGTGAGAGTACCCAGTTAGGAAAGAATAATTTGGGATATAAGAGATATGGTGAAGCGGCCTCTAAAACCTCTGTTCTGACTGAACATCAGAAAACACAAGCAGACGATCAACCTGATGAGTGTGGGGGCACCGCTGAGATTTCCTTACAGAGGGGATACCAGAGAAATCTCACTGCTGTGAAGTTGTTTGGCTCTAACGATTATGTGAAAACTTACTCATGGAAGACTGCCCTCACTTTACATCCACAGTCTCAAACGGGAGTGAAGCGCTACCCGTGTCAGGTGTGTAAGAAAACTTTCAGGCGGAAACCTGCTTTTAGTGTCCATCAGAGAACTCATACAAGGGAGAAATCCTATGAATGTCAGGCGTGAAGCAAAGTGTTCTCCCGTAAGTCACTTCTTGTTCTACATGAGAGGACTCACACTGGAGAGAAATGCTATGAATGTGAAGGGTGTGGGAAAGCTTTTTCCAGGAAGTCTCACCTTACTGAGCATCAGAGAATTCACACTGGAGAGAAGCCTTACGAATGTCAAGAGTGTAGGAAGACTTTCCTCTGGAAATCATCCCTCAGTAAACATCAGAGAATTCACATTGGAGAGAAATGCTATGAATGTGAAGGGTGTGAGAAAGCTTTTTCTAGTAAGGCACACCTTATTAGACATCAGAGAATTCACACTGGAGAGAAACCCTATGAATGTGAAGGGTGTGGGAAAGCTTTTTCCAGTAAGTGTTACCTCAGTGAGCATCAGAGAATTCACAGTGGAGAGAAGCCTTATGAATGTCAAGAGTGTAGTAAGACTTTCTGATGGAAATCATCCCTCAATAAACATCAGAGAATTCACACTGGAGAGGAACCCTATTATTGTGAAGAGTGTGGGAAAGCTTTTTCTAGTAAGTCATCCCTCAGTCTCCATCAGAGAAGTCACACTGGAGAGAAACCCTATGAATGTGAAGGGTGTGGGAAAGCTTTTTCCAGTAAGTGTTACCTCAGTGAGCATCAGAGAATTCACACTGGATAGAAGCCTTATGAATGTCAAGAGTGTAGGAAGACTTTCCTCTGGAAATCATCCTTCAGTAAACATCAGAGAATTCAGAGTGGATAGAAACCCTATTATTGTGATGAGTGTGGGAAAGCTTTTTCTAGTAAGTCATCCTCAGTACACATCAGAGAAGTCACACTGGAGAGAAACCCTATGAGTGTGAAAGGTGGGAAAGCTTTTCCAGTAAGTCAACCTCATTAGACATCAGAGAAGTCACAGTGGAGAGAAGCCTTATGAGTGTCAAGAGTGTGGGAAAACTTTTTCCAGTAAGCAAGCTCTCACTGGACATCAGAGATGTCACTGGACAAAATCCCTATGATTGTGAAGAGTGGAAAACTTTTCAGGAAGTCAGCCCTCACTAGGCATGACAAACTCCACACTGGAGGGAAATGCTATGAATGTCAAGAGTGTGCAGGCAGGCTTCCCCTGGTGGTGCAGGTGGTTGAGTGCAGTGCTGTGAAGCTGTCCGTGGCCTTTGCGGTGGGAGTTTGATTCCCTGGCCGGCCAGGAGCAGCCCCATGGTGCGGCAGACCTCTCCTGTCTTGCCTGCTGCGTGTATTTCAGCAGTGTATTTCGGTCAGTCTGCCTGTTCTGTTCCCCGCTCTGTCTCTGGTGCATCCTCTCACCCTCCCACACATCTGGCCTGTACCCTGGTTCTTGTATGCTTGAATAAATAAAAATCTTTTAAAAATATTCAAACTTAGGAGCTCAAACCACATCATGCAGCTGAGAGCAATGGGAACTGACATACAGTTTCAATCCTAATTGCGTGGAGTTACCTGGTTCACTCTGTTCTCCCGAGTTCATGCAGTGATGATGTCGCTGTTCCTGTTGCTGTTGCTTCTAGTATCCTCTTAAGTTCCTGGGTGATGCTATGCCTGTCCACAGCAGCTGTCTGTCTACATGGCACATTGCATGTTGCGTGGGTAAGTGATCTCTCTGGGTTTTCTAACTTAGTCGTCACATTCTGTCCAGTACTCTAAGTCTCTGTGGTGCCCCCCGTATGCTGGAATTGCTCACCACCAAAATGTCCTCCTCTAGAAGGAAATGTTGAACTGTGTGCTATCGGCTATAGGTTGAGGTCTGCAGCTGTCTTTACCTACCTTTCATGATGAAGGTTTTTCGGGGCCTCCCTGGTGGCCTCGGGGTTAAGTCTCAGTGCTATTGCCTGCTCTGGCCAGGGTTTCAGCCCTAGCTAGGGAGCCGCCCCACATATGGCCACAGCAGGCCTCTCCTGTGTCACCCGCTGCTCCATTAGCCAGGTATTTCAGTGGTTCTGCCTGTTTGTCACCACACTCAGTATCTGGTGAATCCTCTCACCCCCGAACCTCTGGTCTACACCCCAGTTCTACAAAATAAGGGAATTTTATTGGAAGATTAATTCTGCATACAAGATCTGGGGTGCAAGCCGGAGGTATGAGGGGGTGAGAGGATTCTCCACAGAGAGAGTGGGGTGCACAACAGGCGGATCTACTGAAATCCACTGCTGAGGGGGGCAGTGGGGACACAGGAGAGGTCTACTGTGCCCGTGGGTAACCTACCTGTCCAGGGATCGAACTCTTGTCTGCAGTACTGAGAACAGCTTCATAGTGCTGAGACTTCACCCCTTCACCAAGAGAGGCCCCTGAAATTTTTTTAAAGAAAAAGGATTCTTGCTTGTTAATTTTTTTTTATTAAATTGTTCATCTTTGTGCAATATTGGATTGCTCCCCTTCTGTATAATTCTTGCAAATGTCCTGTCCGCACCGCCCCTGTGACCCATCACCCCAAGCCCTGGTGCGCCTCCTCCCCTCCTGGCCCCTCTTCTGCCCCATCCCCTGCTGGCGTCTCAGCTCTGTCATCTGCCTGCTAGTTTTGTCTTTTTCCCCTGACCCTTTCTTCGTTCCCCTGTATTCCTCCTGGCGGTGATGATGTAATCCACGTCTTTTTCCTTCACTCTTTGTTCAGAACATAATCCCTTCCGCTGTTGCTGGCCATGCCCTGAATGTGGTCTTTGTCTGAGTCAGTTCATAGCTTGGGGTGAGTGGTCGGTGTGTTAGGTGGTGGCCGAGGAAGTCCTTGATGTAACTCTCGCTACCACTCCCCCTCAGGGCCCGGGCACCTTCTGGTGTGTTTCTTTGGCTCCGTGGTGATGCCAAGCGGAGAGTTTGTGCAGCAGGCCCGGAGTCTGAGGCCTCGGGTGTGCTCTTCCTCATTTCTTGTGTTTGGTGCGAAAGTACTTCCAAGTGGAGCCCAGAGTTCCAGAAGAGCCAGACATTTACTCACAGGAGTAAGGACAAGAAAGCTCCCTGAGCAGAACGGTCCCGAGGGGTGGCCACTGGGGCCGAGAAGCAGGGCCTTCCACGGCTGTGGCGGGCAGGGAGGGGTGCTGGTCGTGGGGGTCTCTGTGGTGTGTCTCTTGACGAGGGGCTTGGCCTGAGGTCTCTCCCGAGGCTCCGAGGCCCGCTGAGTTTGCCCCCGTTACTCGCCTGCATGTCCACACCTAGCCTCGGTCTGTGGATTTGCAGTCGTGCCCTGTGTCGGCTCCACGGCGTCCTCTCCACAGGGCTGGGCTCGGGGCCCGTCCATCGGGGATTGTTTCTCTGATCATGGATTTGGGACTTGGGCGCCTGCTCCTCCCTGCCCGCGCCCTCTACGCAGCTTCCTCCGTCAGGAACATCTCTACGGCCAGAGCCCCCGTCCTGTGTTTCCAGGTCGGTGACTGATGGGGTGTCTGTCCCCTGAGAGCATCTTCCCTGATTCAGGGGGAGGTACATTGGTCCCTTCAAACTCCACCTGGAGTGTCGGGGCCACGGGCCATATTCCTCAACGCACCGTGGGAGGTTGCTGAGGTTTTCACCCCTAGGCCGCAGGCCGCTTTCCACGATGCTGCAGGCTCCTAGGTGTCCTTGAGCGCCCATTAAAGGTGGCATCCGTCCCCTCAGCCTTCACCTCAGACCTGGTCCAAAGAGGCCTGCAGGGTTTGCTAAGACAATGCTCCTCTGCTAGTGCCACATTCCCTGGAAGTGTCTGTTGGTGTGACGTGACCCATGTGGGCTGTTGCAGCAAGGGTCACTCTCTGCTCTGAAGGTGAGGGGTTCAGGGGACTCGTGTCACGTCCCCCTACAGGTGTGTTGGGGCGTCCAGGTGTGGGGCAGGTGAGGCCTCTGTGGATGGGTGGGCAGCCCAGGTGGGTGGTGATGCTGTCAGCGGTGGCCCAGGAGAGGCCTCCACCGTGCTCCATGGGGACCTTGCCCAGCTCAGCCGCATCCCGGGGTCAGGACGCGCAGCATCAGCACAGCCCAGAGACACTGTCCACGCTCCAGCGGTGAGGACACTACAGGAGCCTGATCTCCAGGGACAGGGAGTGGACCAGGGCAGGGGAGCAATCCCCAGAGATGAGTGGGGAGCAGGACAGGCAGATCCATTGAAATCCACTGCTGAGGGGAGCTGGGGAGACAGGAGAGGTGCTGCGCCCTGTGGTTCAGCTCCCTGGCTGGGGATGGAGCTCTTGCTGCAGTGGCTGTGGACAGCTTCATGGTCTGAGACTTACGGAGCAGGGAGGCTATGGGTCCATTCTTGTGTGGGGCGCTTATCCTTCGGATATGGGGACAAGAGGTGTGTGCTACTTGCAGGTCTGTGCCATCTCCCTTGGTCGCCCCCACCCCTAAGTTCATCCCCTGGATGAAAGGGAGTGTACCCATAAGATACCAAGGTGGATGGCCGGTCTTGGGCTGTGAGGTTCTCTTTCTCTGGAGAAGCAGAACTGCTCGGGAAGAACATGTTCGTCTTGGTAATGTAGCCAGGCTAGAAGACAAAGAATAGTTTGACTTTTAACCCTTTGCACTCCGAACCATTCTGGACATTGGCTACCAGCTACTCGATGCTACTTTGTGGCGGAAATGTGCATTTACAGACCCTCGTATTATTTAGTATAATTTTGGAACCAAGTAACATATTATAATGATATTGGACTTATATGAATTGGGTGACATCGAGGAATGTATATGTCCAAAAAAAACCAATATTTTATTGTTTATAATTTTGTACAGTATGATAAATTTTGTAACACTCCCCAATATGCACTGCAGGCTGATTAGTGGAGCTCATCTTTACTACTACTTGTGTCATGAGACTCATTCGTGGTTGGACGCTTTGCCATTGTTCTAATAAAAATATAAATAAATGCATGGGTTGAAAGTTTCTAATTGTTATTACTAACTGACAAGATGATATTTACCAAAATAGCTTTCACCAAACAATTTATTCACTAAGAAAAGAATCTCTTTTCTGATTTTCTCCTCATTAGATCTATGTGCACTGCTCGAAGCTTCAAACCAAAATGAGCTCAGATTTGAAAATCTTTTCCTCCAGATGTAGATTTGTTTATTTTTAATTATATATTTCACTACACAGTGCGCACTATGTTTGAAAACCGACCTTTCTTCTACAAACTCCCCTTACGCTCTTTTCAAGTGGGGTTGCAAAGTGCTCGGACCGTCGTGAGCACACATCTCACATTCTCGTCCGACACAAAACCCGCTGACATTTCTTGTATATATCTTAGTAATTTTACGATATTTTGATTTAATTTCTTGTGCCATTTCAAGATAAAACTTCAGGGAAACATGCATGTCTCAAAAAGTTGTGTTAAAATAACTCAATTCCCCATAATCACTAATAAATTGCAATGTCCCCTGAGAGGGGACATCCGAGTGATATGCTAGAATTCCGATGTCCCCTGAGAGGGGACAGCGGAGTGCAAAGGGTTAAGCAATGAGCAGAAAGAACGCAGGTCTATTTTGGGGATATATGTAAGCCTTGGGACACCCTGGTTTCAGAAATAAAGAGTTACACGACAGAGTGAGTGTATGTAATGCCACCAAACTCTGCATTGAAAAACATATGCCTTCCTAAGTACAAATAATGAACTAGAAGAGGAAATTTTCAAAGTCATGCCACCTACAATTGCACATGCAAAAAAAATAACTGGGAATAAATTTAACAGAGGAGGTGAAAGACTTTTTACAAGGAAATCTATCAAATATTGTGGAAAAAAATAATAGAAAGCTTAGAGAAATGGAAAGAGAGACCCAGCTCATGGGGTGGAAGAATCAACATTGTCTAAAGGGCCATCCAACCCAAAGCCCCTTCTAGATTCACTGCAACCCAATAAATATCCCGATGGCATTCTTCAGAGGAATAGAACAAAGATTACTGAGGTTCATATGGAAACACAAAAGACCCCAAATAACCAAAGCTTTCCTGATTAAAAGCGGGGGGAAATGAAGGAGTCACACTTCTGACCTCAAACTAAAGGTAAGGGCCTCCCTGGTGGCCCAGGGGTTAAACACAGTGTTCTCAAACTACTGCCAGCCACTGTGCACAAGTTGGATCACCAGCCGGCCAGGGAGCTGACTGCCATGTGCCTCAGACCTTTCCTGACTGGCCTGCTGCGCCCCTCAGCAGTGTATTTTGTCAGTCGGCCTGCTCTGTTCCCTGCTCTGTCTCTGTTAAATCCTCTCAACCCCGGCATCTACGGCCTGTATCCCAGCTCTTGTGTGCATAAATAAATCTTAAGTATTTGTTAAATGAGTATTTTGAAAAGCCAAATAATTGAGCTAGAGTTACCTTATCAAATCCTTAGTTATAAATTAATCTGACTTGTGATATCATTTTGAAGAATACTACTAATAAGTATGTGTAGATTCATGAAACAAATCTGTAAAAACTTGGATGTGTGCAAGATTATGTGGAACATCCTGAGAGAAAGGAAATACATCCCGAGAGTAGGCCAGGAGGAGATGCTCACCTTCTCACAAGCAGGGATGAGCATCAAGCAGTCTCGGGCGGGGAGAGGCCGCGTTGTTTCCAGCTCCTGTCATGAGACTTGTGGGCTTGGCTGACGGGACCGACATGTCGGCCAAGGTGAGGTGAAGTGTGGACTCTCTCTCAGTCCTGAGGAGAGAGTGATCGGGGCCGTCCTCCTGCGGAGAGCTGGGGTGGAGAATGTGGACACTGCTTGGGGCGCCGTCTCGCCGTGACTCTGCGCACACTGCTCAGTGGCCTTTGGGGTGAGCTGAGGAAACAGTGTGAAGGACACGTGAATTCTGTGAAAAGGCCCCCGGCGCTTGCCGTGGTCACTGCTCAGTAGCCCGGGAATGTTTACCCTCTGCAGCAAGCCCTGTGCCCGCTCTGGGGGCTCCTGGCCCTCCAGGGACGCTGTCGGGGAAGCTGGAAACGCCGCCACCCCGGGCCTGAGTCGGGAACTCACGGGGGGAGGTTCCTGGGGCAGGGGGCATCTGGGGTGTGGAGGCGGCCCAGACCCGGTGGTGCCAGGAAGCAGCCCTTGGCGGGTGGATTCCTCCATCGGGCGCGAACGTCCTCAAGGCTCTCACGGGGGATTCTCTCCACAGTGGCCTGTGGGGTGACAAGAAGCCAGGGGCTGCGGTGGGGGGCGGGACCTGCACCTGCCTGGGAAGAGGCTGGCACTGTCGCCTGCGGGGGCTTGTGCTGTCGCGGGGCTCTCCACGTGGGGACGGACCGTCCCGGGTCCCCTGCGGGACAGTCCCCCTCGCGCCCCGTGACCCGCGTGTCCTCCCCGCCCGCGATGGTCTCGGCGCCTCCGGAGCGTCAGCCCGTCCGGGCACGTCCTCCCCGCGCGCGGGGTCTCGAGCTGGCGGCGCCTCCTCCGGGTTCTCAGTCCTCCCTCGACTCTCCCGGGCGCTGCTCCTTTGGCGCCACTGGACACGGGGTGTCCCCAGGGGTCGTGCGGCGGCTGTCGTCAGAGTGTGGAGAGACGAGTGTGTGTGGGGTTGTTCTGTGTCTGTCACTCACCTCCTTCGTCGTCTTGGGGGCGTGACGTCGAAATTGGGAATTTAAAAAGTCCTATTGTTGGGGGGGACCGCAAAGCCCCCAGAATATCCACTCTAGAAAGGGTCTGCCATCTGCTGCATCAAGAAAAAGCATAAAAACGGGCCTCCCCGGGGCGCAGCGGTTGAGCGCTGGGATGCAAAGCTGCCCGCGGCCTCTGCAGTGCTGGTTCGATCCCGGCTGCTCCCCGGCCACCTGGTGAGGGTCCCGCATGGAGCACAGACCTCTCCTGCCGCCCGCTGCTCCCCTCAGCAGTGTACTTCGGTCCTTCTGCCCTGCTCTGCTCCCGTTCTGGCTCTGGTGAATTCTCTCACCCTCCCGTGCTTCTGACTGTACCCAGTGCTTGTATAAATAAATAAATAAATCTTTAAAATAAGGAATGAAATTCTGAGAACTGGATGGATTTTGAAAGTCTTATGCTAAGTCAAAGAATCAAGACACAGAACATAACTTCTTATAAGATTCCATTCATTTCAAAAACCAGATGAGGGATATCTACAGAGAGACAGAGTAGATTGGATTTTTCCAAGCCTAAGGGTTGGTGCAAAAGGGAAGTATCTGCTAATGGTCTAGGGTTAATTTGGGGGTGATGAAAATGTTCCAAATTTTATTTTGGTCATGTCTGCACAACTGTGAAGTTATCATTTATTTGTATGCTCTAATGGGTGAATTTTATGGTATTTGGATTATATCTTTAAAAACTCATAAGAAAAATAATGACTACTGCCATTAGGTTATGCTAAAGCAGCAGTACTATGTAGTGATTTTAAACTTCAAATGAACAAAATTGCTGTAATGTCTGAATGTGTATGTGCTGTTGCTCATTTTGTTCTTCACTTAGGAAACATCCTTCAGGCTATATCATAAAATTTACTAAGAAGCACCTTTGATTGCTATTATTCTGTTGCTGAAGTGTCAGGGAATGGAGAGACAGAAGAACAGAAGAAGTTTTTTTTTTTTTTTTTTTTTTTTTTGCCTAGACCAAAGTCACACTGTCACCATTGTGCACCTCCACGTTTGCTATCTGGGGTGAACCCACCACCACTGCCTTTCTTCAGGCCACTCTATTTTCAGCTCTCCTGGGTGGGCTTCCTTGCTTCATGACACAGAATCCTCTTGTGATGGCTGCCTGGAACGACTGCCTTTCTTGGCAATGAAACACCATGACATATTTGCAAGCAGTGACTGAGGGGCTTAGAGTTCAGCATGTCTGTTCATGACATGTTTCGCTTGTTCAACACCTTTCTATTGTTCCTCGTGGGTTTGCTTGCATTTCTTTTATTTGCCTATCAGATCCTCTTTTTGTTTGTGTTAACATTAGTGCAAATTTCAGTTCCATCACAAGTATTCCAGTTTGCAGTAAGTTCTCTGTTCTCTGAATTCATTTCTTTTAAAGATTTATTTATTTATGTATACAAGAGCTGGGGTACAGGCCAGAGACATGGGGGAGACAGAAGAGGCAGATCGACTGAAATACACTGCTGAGGGGAGCAGTGGGTGAGACAGGAGAGTCTGCTGCTCCATGTGAGTTGCTCCCCGGCTGTCTGGGGATGGAACTCATGCTGTGGACAGCTTCATAGTGTGGTGCTAAACCCCTTGTACCACCGGGGAGTCCCTGTTCTCTGAATTCTTATCATGTGCATTAAGTGTTTCACTTCTGTCACACAGACCACAAACTACCCAGCACGTGTTAGCTTTGTTGAGCATATACTATGTGCTAAGAACTGCACTAAAAGCTTCCTATTTTTTCAGTGTATTTAAACATGTAAATTAATCTTGTTTACTTTATTAATAGGCACAACCATTCAGTGAACTTCCATTCTTTTCTGATTGAGTATTTATCTAAATGTCACACAAATTCTATTACAGAAAAGATAGGGCTTGATAAATACTGGTGAATTACTTATTATTTTCTCGTTTCTATTTTTTTGTCTTTAATTAAACTACTGAAGAAAACTTACTAAATGTGGTAAAAATATGTTTTGTTCACTCACTGCCACGACATGTCTCAGTAAATTTCAATTATTTATTTTGTAGTTTTTAAATTAATAGACTTTATTTTATGAGTTAATGTTTGGAGAAAAATTGAGTGGAAATCGCAGAGTTCCCATACATCCCCTCAACCTCCCAAAAACAGTGTTCCTTCTTACTAATATCTTGCATTGCTGTGGTTCAGCTGTTACAATTGATGAGCCATTATTGATACATTATCTTTAAGGTCCATATTTTACATTAGATTTCACTCTTTCTGTTGTTTATTTTATATTGTTTGATAAAGGAATAACTTACAAAATAACTTACACACAAATATATGTTTTCAAGGCACAAGTATATGTATATATGTATGTGATAACTTATTTTTTTTTTGACCACTGAGCTATATAGCTCATTGTCTGAATATACTACAGCTTATCAGTTCATCTGTTAAAGACTATCTTGGTTGCTTCCAAGTTTTAGAAATTATGAATAGAGCCTGTACAAACATTTCTATGCAGGTTTTTCTGTAGGCCTACTTTTAAAAAATTTACTTGAATAAATACCAGTGAGGACAATTTATGGATGATATAGTAAGAGTATGTTTAGTTTTATAAGAACAAAGCAGTTTGTTTAGATACAATTTCAAACCATCTTCCCAAGTGGTTGTGCCATTTTGCAATCCCATCAAAATGAGGAGTTTCTGTTGCTACCATCCTCACGAGAACTTGGGGTTGTTGTGCTTGGGATTTTAGTCATTTTAACAGGTATGTGGTGACATTACAATTCTCTTTTAATTTTAAATTCTCTGATTGCATATTATATTTAAAATCTTTCTATGCACCTGTTTATCATGTGGATATTATGGTGAAATATCTGTTCAGATCATTCATATATTTGGTAATTGTGTTGTATTTTTAAAAAAATATTTATTTAATTTATTTATCCATGAAACATCTGAGGTACAGGCCAGAGGTGTGGGGGGTGAGAAGATTCACCAGAGACAGAGTGGGGAGCAGAACAGGTGGATTGACTGAAATACACTGCTGAGGGGAACAGCTGGCGAGACAGAAGAGATATGTGCTACACATGGCTAGCTCCCTGGCCAGGGATCCAACTCAGGCTGCAGTGTTGATTGCACTGAGGCTTAACCTAGGCCACCAGGGAAGCCCTAGGTTGCATGTTTTCCTATTGATTCTTTTTTAATAAGAACATTTTGTATTTATACTACTGTTTAATCATTTATTAATTCCAGGAGATTTTTGTGGATTTTTTGAGATTTTCTACATTGAAAATAATGGCATCTGGGCACAAGTACAGTTTTATATTTCTTTTATCAGTCTACATTATCATTTACTTTCTTCTTGTTTATTTCATTATCTAGAACTTTCCAGTACAATACTGAATAGAACCAATGATAAGGGACAGCTTTAATTTGTTCCCAGTTTTATTTTTTTTTTGTTTTTTAAGATTAATTTTTGCACACAAGTACTGGGGTATAGACCAAGGGTGTGGGGGTGTGAGAAGATTCACCAGAGACAGAGTGGTGAGCAGAACAGGCAGACTGACTGAAACAGACTGCTGAGGGGAGCAGCGGGGAGACAGGAGAGGTCTGCTGCAACATGCAGGTAGCTACCTGGCCGGGGATTGAACTCATGCAGCAGTTGCTGGCAATAGCTTACACCTCTCTCTTTAACACATGCACCATAATGGAGGTCCTGTTCCTAATTTTAAGTGGCATCCAGTTCTTGTCATTAAGTATGATTTTAGTTTTAGATTTTTGTAGAAATTTTATAGCTAGTCAAGGAAGTTGCCTTATACTTCTAGCTTATCATGTGAATTAATCTTGCTTTCCTTGTCATTCAAAAGCTAGTCTAAGCTCATTCTTTCATGATTCTGTATAGATAAAAATTCCATTAATACATGAAATTTAGGACTTAATAATTTCTAGTGAGACAGTTAATCTATAATCTTATTT
>NW_023601433.1:19470914-19489980 GCF_014898055.3 Talpa occidentalis
AACTCTCCATAGTGGTTGGACCAGTTTGCACTCCCACCAAAAGTGCAGGAGAGTTCCTTTTTCTTCACATCCTTGTCAACATTTGTTATTGCTAGTTTTTAGTTTGTTTTTTTTTTAATATGTGCCATTCTCACTGGTGTAAGATGGTATCTCATGGTAGTTCTGATTTGCATTTCCCTGATTACAAGTGATGTGAACACTTTTTTTCATATGCTGTTGGCCACTTGCATTTCCTCTTCAGAGAAGTTTCTTTTTAGCTCTTCTGCCCATTTTTTGACTGGATTCTTTTCGTTGTTGTTGTTGACTCTCAGCTCTTTGCAGATTTTTGTGATCAGTCCTTTAACATTAGTGTTGTGTGCAAAAATGTTCTCCTGGTCGGTGGGTTTTCTCTTTGTTTTTGTTATTGTCTCTTTTGCTGTGCAGAAGCTCTTTAATTTGATGTAGCCCCAGCTGTTGATCTTTGCCTTCACTGCTTTGGGTGATGTGTCTGTAAAGATGTCTTGGATGTGCATATCACAAAGTGTTTTGCCTATATTACCTTCTATGTATTTTACGGTTTCAGGTCTTATGTCTAGTAGTTTCATTCATTTTGAGTTGGTTTTTGTGTATGGTGTGAGGTAGTGGTCAAGCGTCATTCTTTTGCATATAGCTACCCAGTTTTCCCAGCACCATTTATTGAACAAACTTATTTTTCTCCAATTCATAGTCTTTGCTCCTTTGTCAAAGATTAGTTGACCATAAATTTGTGGGTTTATTTCTGGATTTTCTATTAGATTCCATTGGTCTGTGTGTATGTTCTTGTCCCAATACCATGCACTTTTTATGACGATGGCATTGTAGTATAGTTTGAAGTCTGGGCATGTGATGCCTTCATTCCCTTTTTTTTTTTTTTTTTCAGGAGATCTTTGGCTATTCAGGGTTTTTGTGATTCCATATGAATTTCATCAATAATTGTTCTATTTCTTTGAAGAATGACATAGAAATGTTGATTGAAATAGCATTGAATCTGTATATTGCTTTTGGTAAGATGGCCATTTTAATAATGTTTATTCTTCCAATCCATGAGCAGGGATGTCTTTCCATTTCTTTGTGTCTTCCTCTATTTCTTTTAACAGTGTTTTATAGTTTTCTTTGTATTGGTCCTTTACTTCTTTTGTTAGATTTATTCCCAAGTATTTGATTTTATTTTTTGTTTCGATAATAAAATGGATGTTTTTTTTTTTCATTTCTTCTTCAGATTTATTGTTTGTATTTAGGAAGGCTACTGACTTGTGCGTGTTGATTTTTTATCCTGCCACTTTACTGAACTGATTGATGAGTTGAATTACTTTTTCTGTGGAGTTTTTGGGTTTCTCTATGTATATTATCATATTGTCTGCAAATAGTGATAGGTTGACTTCTTCTTTTCCTATTTGGATTCCTTGTATGTCTTTCTCTTGTCTTACTGCTCTGGCTAAGACTTCCAGTATTATATTGAAAAGCAGTGGTGAGGGTGGACATCCTTGTCTTGTTCCAGATCTTAATGTAAATGCTTTCAGCTTTTCACTATTGAGAATGATACTGGCTGTTCGCTTGTCATATGTGGTCTTTGTGATGTTGAGGTATGTTCCTTGTATCCAAGAATTTCAAGGGCTTTTATCATGAATGGGTGTTGCACTTTGCCAAAAGCTTTCTCAGCATTGATTGATACTATCATAAGGTTATTATATTTCTTTTTTGTTGATGTGTTGAATAACGTTGATTGATTTTTCGGATGTTGAACCATCCTTTTGTCCCTGGCATGAATCCTACTTGGTCGTGGTGAATTATCTTATGGATACATTGTTGGATTCTGATAGCTAAAATTTTATTGAGGATTTTTGCATCAGTGTTCATTAGGGAGATTGCCCTGTAGTTTTCCTTTTTTGTGTTGTCCTTGTTCAGTTTTGGTATTAGTGTAATGTTGGCTTCATAGAACGTGTTTGGTATTGTCCCTTCCTTCTCAATTTTTTTGAAGAGTTTGTGAAGGATAGACACTAATTTGTCTCTGAATGTTTGGTAGAATTCATTTGTAAATTCATCAGGTCCTGGACTTTTGTTTTTGGGGAGGTTTTTTATTACCATTTCAATTTCGCTGCTTGTAATTGTTGTGTTTAGGTGTTCTATTTCTTCATTATCTAGCTTTGGGTGATTGTAGAGTTGTAGGAATTTGTCCATCTCCTCTAGATTGTTGAACTTGTTTCCATATAACTGTTCATAGTAGTTACTGATTATTCTTTTGATTTCTGCTATGTCCGTTGTGATTTCTCCTCTTTCATTGATGATTCTGCTTATTTGTACTTTCTCCCTTTTTTACTTTGTGAGCCTGGCTAGGGGTTTGTCTATTTTATTTATTTTTTTTTGAAGAACCAGCTCTTGGTTTCATTGCTCTTTTGGATTGTTTTTTTTTTTTTTAGTTTTGATTTCATTTATTTCTGCTTTGGTTTTTATTATTTCCTTTCTTCTACTCGTTTTGGGGTTTTTTGTTGTTCTTTTTCTAGATCTTTGAGCTACGAGATTAGGTTGTTTCTTTGAGTTCTTTCTTGTTTCTTGATGTGAGCATCTATTGCTATATATTTTCCTCTTATTACTGCTTTTGCTGCATCCCATACATTTAGGAAATTGGTGTCCTCCTTGTCATTCATTTGAAAGAATTTGTTAATTTCTTCTTTGATCTCCTCATTAGTCCATTGGTCTTCTAGTAGTGTGGTTTTCAATCTCCATGAGGTAGGAGAATTACTTACCTTCTTTTTATGGTTTATTTATACTTTGATGCCTTCTGGGTCAGAAAAGATGGTTGGTATGATTTTAATCTTTGTGTATCTGTTGATGTTTGTCTTGTGTCACAGTATGTGATCGATCCTGGACAATGGTGTGTGTGTGCTTATGAAAAATGTGTACTCCGTTTTTTTTTGGGTTTAGTGTTCTATAGATGTCTGTTAAGCCCAAGCGCTCTAGGTCCTTATTTAGAGTTTTAGTGTCTTTACTTATTTTTTGTCTCGTTGATCTATCCATTGCTGTTAGTAGTGTGTTGAATTCTTCCACTACGTATGTGTTTTCTCTGATGTCTGTTTTGAGATGTAAATAGTTGTCTGATATATTTTGGTGCTCCTTCGTTTGGTGAATATATGTTAATGAGTTATTTCTTCTTGAAGTATTGTCCCCTTGATCATAATGTAGTGACCGTTGGGGTCTCTTTTTACCTTTTTGAGCTTGAAATCTGTTTTATCTGACATAAATATAGCTGTTCCTGCTTTCTTTTTTGGTCCATTTGCTTGTAGGATTGTTTTCCATCCTTTAACGTTGATTCTATTTTTATCTTTCGTAGCTAAATTAGTTTCCTGGAGACAGCAAAAGGTTGGGTTTCGTTTCTTTATCCAGCCTTCGACTCTGTCTTTTTATTGAGTTTAGTCCATTTACATTTAGAGTTAATATTGATGTATTAGCATCTGTATTTGCCATTGTGTTTGTCTTTCCTTTGATTTTATATATTTATTCTTTTAATAATTTGTTTTGGCCTTATTTCATTGTTATTTGTCCCTCTGAGGTTCTGGCTTTAGGACTCCTTGTAGTATTTTTTGGAGTGGGAGTTTAGTCTTAATGAAATTCCAAAGTTTCTGTTTGTCTGGGAAGGTCCTTATTCTTTATTCATAGAGGAAGGAGAGCTTTGCGGGATAGAGTATTCTTGGTTGGCATCTGTTTTCTTGGAGTCTGTTGACTATGTCCCTCCACTCTCTCCTTGCCCGGAGTGTTTCTTCGGAGAAGTCTGATGTCAGCCTGATTGGTTTTCCTTTGAATGTTATCTGTTTCTTCCCTCTTGTCAGCTTCATTATTTTTTCCTTGTCCTGGATTCTTGGGAGATTTACTATTATGTGTCTTGCTGTATTTTTCCTTTTGTTGTGGAAGTTTGGTGTTCTTCTTGCTTCTTGTATATCAATTTTCAGCTCCTTCTTCACATTTGGGAAGATTTCAATTATCTTCTTGAGTATTTTCTCTGTTCCTACATCTCTTTCCTCTCCTTCTGGTATTCCTATAACTCTTCTATTTCCTTTCCTCATGGAGTCAGATAGTTCCCGAAGTCTTTCTTCAGTCTTTTTCCTTCTTACTTCTCTTTCCTTTCCTGATTTGGTTCTTTCTATTTCTGTGTCTTCAAGGGTGCTTATTCGTTCTTCCATTTCATCTATTCTGCTTTCATTGCTTTTCCCAGAGTTCTTTAGTCCCTGCACTAATTCTTTGATCTCCTGCATTTCTTTTACATCTGGATCTCCTGAATTTCTTTTACATCTCCTGCATTCTTTGATCTCCTGCATTTCCCTCTTTAGGGACTTTATTTCATTCTTCTGATTGTTGATTATTTTTCCCTTATCATTGTTTTCCTTTATGACTTCTGTCATTATTTTTTCATCATGGCAATTTTAATTTCTCTTTCTGGAAGGCTCAGAAGTTCTTCCAAGTTACTGTTGTTGCAATCTGGAGGGTGGTTTTCTTTTTGTGTTGTGCTTTTTTTCCTGAGGAGTTGCTAGGTTGCATGTGTTTCTTCTACTCCCTACTGTCTGTTTTCTAATTTGCCGTATGCATTGGGACACTGTGTTGCTGGGACTGGCCGGCATCTTGGGTGAACTTCTCTGCTCCCCTCTGGCTTCTCCGAGAGCCATCTGTTGGTTTCAAGCAGTCTTTTCTGAAGAAATGTCCCTGTTCTGAAATGGCAATGTGGGACGCACTCCCTGTGTGCCTGGTTTGTCCCCGCGGTGGGTTCCTGCTCCTTCTCTGGGATTGTACTCCAGACCAGATGGGGTCTGGCATGGGCAAACTTCCCAGCTCACCTCTGGCTCCTCCGGGAGCATTCTGCTGGTTTCAGGTAGTCTTTACTGAAGAAATGTCCCTGTTCTAAAATGGCAATGTGGGACGCACTCCCTGCGTGCCCGGTCTGCCCTGGCAATGGGTTCCCGCTCCTCCTCTGGACTTGGACTGCAGGCCAGAATGGGCCGGGCATGGGCAAACTTACCAAGTCACCTCTGGCTCCTCAGGGAGCCTTCTGCTGGTTTCAGGCAGTCTTTACTGGAGAATTTTCCCTCTTCTAAAGTGGTGATGCGGGACACACTCCCTGCATGCCCGATCTCGGGCACACTCTTCTGTGTGCCCGTTCTGCCCCAGCCGTGGGTTCCTGCTCCCCCTCTGGGCTTGGATTGCTGGTCGGAAGCGGCTTGGCTTGGGCAAACTTTCCAGCTCACCACTGGCTCCTCTGGGAGCCTTCTGCCGGTTTCAAGCAGTCTTTTCTGAAGAAAGGTCCCTGTTCTATGGGGTGATGGTGATTTTTTTTTCTGGTGGCTAGGTGGCACCAGAAATCTCTCCTAGTGTCCTTGGGGAGCTGTTTTTTTCACCCCGGGGGATGGGGAACAGAGTGGGAGTTGTGGGAAAGGCCTCAACGTCTTTGGGATGCTGTGTCTACCTTGTGCCCCACCGATGTAGGGAACCCATGCCCCAATTTTCGTGCCCTGGGTCTCAGTTCCGAAGCCCTCACGTCCAGGACGCAGGCTGTAGCCCAGTTCAGTGTCCGCAGAAATGGCGCCTTTTGCACCCCACTCCCGTGCCCAGGTGCCTGGTTTTTGATTACTCAGTGAGGGACATTCTCCTCAGTGAGGGCCCCTGTGCATATCCCCGCAAGCCTAGGTTGCAGGCGCAGGGACCTGGGCAGCCGCTATACACGTTTGCTTTTCAAGGGCGCCGCTTTTCTGCACAAGCTTACCGGCTGGCCTGGGGCTGTGTGTAGGTCTCCGGGAGTCTCTGTTTTTCTCTAATGGCACCTGGAGCTGTTCGCTCATCTCCACGGCAAATCCTGCAGGGTTCTCCACAGCTCCAGTTCACGGGGTGTTGTGGCTGAAATAGTTCCTTCCCACTCACAGTCCTGCTTGATGCGTAGTTTGTTCTTGTTGATTATTTTAGTTTTTTTTTTTTCCTCCCTGTTGGTTGGAGAGTGCCGACTTTGTGGTTGGGGGAGGGTAACAGGGTTCTGAGCTTTCCTCCCTTCTAGTCCTTTTTTATGGCAACTTTCTTCTTTGGGTAGTTTGCTGGAGTAGTCCGTTTATCTTCCGTGTCCCAGTTCTCACTAGGACCTGCCACTTTTCCTCCCTATTAACTTTTTTTTTTTAATGGGAGATCTTACTCACAGTGTTTCCTCGCTGCCATGTTCCAACTATGTGTCTCCTCTAAGTCTTAATGTCATCATTTATAATGTCCAGACTTCTTGCATTAGAATTTTCTTTGCCAGAAATTTATATCCTCATGTTCTTCCATATCTTTATCATCCTCATGATCTTTATGATCCTTCCATCATCCTCATGATCTTTACCATGAGCACATTTTCATGGGACCCCAGTCCTGGGCACTGGGTTTCCTCAGCCTGATTGTCTCCACTGATGGCCCCGACTTGGGGAGGGGAGTGGAGACCGAGAATGGGGTCCCCCACACTTCTTGATTCATAACAGGGCATCTTCCTCTAGGAGAAGTTCCTGTTCCTGCTCAAAGGACAAAGTGAAACCACACTTGACTCTGCCTGAGGAGGAAGGATGGACACTGCCTTGGTTAGTAGGAATCTATGAGTGAAACCTGGAATGGATGGAATATTAATCTCTATGATGCCTGTTTGTATGCCAATGTGACTGCATTCCCCTGATATGGTGTTCTCAAGAGTAAAGTTAGATGAATTATCTTTGAAAAACTACATTTCTAGTTAAAAGTTTATAATGTGTAACTTGTCATTGTGTTGATATTTAGGTTCCCTTACTTTTCCAGATTTTATTTTGATCCTCTACCAGGTCTTCTCCACCTTCTTGTAGATTACACTTAAGTTCACTTTTATTCCACTTGGGAACTGTGTTTTTTTTTTATTATGTAAAACTTTATGCAAACTAAAGCTTTGTGATATTTGCTATTTTTTTAATAATTCCACACATCTGCACTACATGTACAGGCGTTCTCATATTGTTTCCCTAACACTGAGAACGTGAGCTGGAGGTGACGTTCCTCCTCTCTGGGAGCATGTCACTGTGTCTCCAAACTCTCCTGATCGATGAGTACATTTTGTCCATGAAACTATTTGTGATAATATAAGGTAGTGATTCACAAGACATGACTCGTCCATTCAAATTTCAGAATGAAACCTGAGTTAGAAAATCACTCAAAGTAGTATTCATTTCAGTGATAGCATGAGAGCACAGTCCCCACCCCCTTGAGATAGGACATTATTCCCTGGTCAGATTCCTCTTGATGTATTTTATATTTTTCCTTGAACAAATGCAGTGAGTGTCTGTGAGTAGGGATCTTTACCATGAGTGTTTCATCACAAAGTCATGTTAATTTGTCTTCTTCTTATCAAAGGTCAAGACTCATTTAGAATTTTACTGTTTTTACCGTGGTCACTTTTCACTCCTCCATATGCAACAGTGTCCACTCAGAATCTACTAAATGCCCCACAGTCCCTGACCCCTCTGTCCACACTCCTACTTTCCTCCCTGGTTCTTTCTGGTAATGAACAAATATTTGCACTCAGTCCAACATTTCCTTTTGCTGTTTGCCACTGTATTTCCATAGTTACTTTCTTTTTATATTATGACACCAGCCAATATCTTTCAGGTTTTGACTTCTCTCACTAGCATACGCACCTTAAGGTCCACCTTTGTTCCCTAAGGGTACTAGTTCACACTTTTAAGAGCCGTGTAGTAGTCCATTGAGTGCGGGCCCACATTATGCATTCACTCCTCTGTCCTAGGCACTTGGGTTGGGGCCAGAACTGGCACCAGTGGACGGTGCTGCTGGGAACACGGGTCAGGGGCACTCGTGCGAGGTCCCTCCTGGCCCGGGGAAGCATCAGAGCTGGAGTGTCCCCCACTCCGGGGGTCCGGACAGCGCCCCCCCCAAGACTGCAGGTACTCAGTTCTTAAACAGTTTTCCAAGGAGAATCCATTCAGATTGGACGCTTTCATTTCAAGCTTTATTTGTGTTTTCAGAAAGCACCTTGAAGTATTTATTCAATAAAGAAAACTGACACGATCTTAAGTTTCCCAAAGAGTTTAATTTCACACCACAGTATATTTATGGGATACATTTCCATGAGAGAAAATGTCTTTTTCATTAATCTTTTCCAAAGATTGTGACTTTTAATACATTTATCACAGAGAGTATTTTGAATTATGGCAGATGACACTACTGTATAATAACTGCTTTTAGCTTTCAGCATTCGGAGTGTATATTTAGTATTAAATAAAATCAAAACAACTAATGGAACTGTATTTCAATGAAAAACAAATATAAGATGAAATTTAAAATAATATTTATTATTAATGGTATGCCTTTTTGCGCTAAAATATGTGACATATAAGAGCCAAGTAGAAATTCAAAAGCTTTCACAGCAACATTGTTGAAAGTTTCTGGCCCTGAAAATAAACTGAGGGTGGCCCAGACATCTGACTACGTAGGACACTGTAAGATGAGCAAGACTGCAGCCATTTTGAGAAATAACTGTCATCTCAAAAGGGCACAGCTAGTTTTGTTTCAGGGCAAAAACCACAAGCCAAGGGGAAACGAAACCTAGCTGGCACCATGAGAACAATCCAATCAGGGTGGACCCTGCCCCAGGTGTGAGAAGTCCCCGTATCCTGTCAAAAAGTACAAAAACAGCTGGTTGCTCTGGGAGGGGGTCCCTCTCTTAACCTGGTGAGACTGCTGTGTCAGTACTCCAGGCAGAGTCGGGCCCTAGCTTAATCTAGCAATAAAGCCTTTTTGCTTTTGCATCTCTGGCTCCATGTAGTCTTTGGGAACCCTGGACGGAGTTGAGGTGCCAACTCCTAACAACATGATCTTGGGATTGTTCCCCAACTCCATCACTCAGGGATTGTTAGTGATGCTGAAAAATGAAGAATTAACAGTATTTTAACAAAAGTATATCAAAATTTATCTTATTATAAACATTTATTAATTTTTAAAGATTTATTTTATTTATACAAGAACTGGGGTATAAGTCAGAGGCGCAGGAAGGTGAGAGAATTCACCATAGAGAGAGAGAGAGGGGAGCAGAACAGGCAGATGGACTGAAAACATTGCTGAAGGGAGCAGTGGGGACACAGGAGAGGTATGTCATGCCATGTGGGTAGCTCCCTGGCCAGCTAGGAATCAAACTCCCACTACAGAGGCTGGGGACAGCTTCACAGTACTGTGCGCAAACCACTGTACCACACCAGGGAGGCCCAATATTTATTTTAAATCTATAAAAAAGAATTGTATATCTAGACCACTATGTCATTTATTAAACTATTTTTAATTGTTCCCATTGATGCATATCCACAAGGTTATTTCTCACATTCCCCTTAAAAGTTCTGCTTCCCCAGGGCCTGTCCCTCCATCACCCCACAGTGGGGGGAGAGGACGAGCTTGAGATTGTGGGGGGAGGAGAGCAGGCAGGGCTTCCCCGTGTCCAGACGTCCCCACTCACACACGGGCCTGGGGAGAGAAACAACCCACACCTGGGGGACCCGGGGCCCTGGGACCAGCAGGGACAGCCACATACACAGACCGTCTGGCTCAGCCCCTCTGCGGCCTCCTCCCTGCACAGATGTGCATGAGTCTGAGGGTAACAGAGGGGCCAGGGAGTGACCCAGGGGTGGACGAGCCCATCCTGCAGGAGGGACGTGTGGGTGTGACCCAGGAGGAGACTGCAGGACACACAGTTTATAATCATTAGAGATGGGAAGGTCCTTTAATGGGAAATGGCACCCCATCTTCCTGCACACCTGTCACTGTGGGGCCTCCTCAGACAGGGCTGTGCTGGAGGAACAGGGACAGGCTCTCCAGGGTGGGGAGGGGCTGGGCATGGTCACGTGTCCTCTGGGACTGTGCCCTGGACAACCTCTGGGGGGTGTGCTGGGCGGAGACAATAGGGCCTGGGCAGGAGTTGGGAGCCCTGGGCCTGGGGAATAAAAAGGACGGGCTATCAGTCAGGTTCTTTGAGAGGCATGAGATTCTAATTTGTTAAAGTTTGTAGGGGAGAGCTGAAATTTTCTGCTCTTTACCAAATTTCAGAGAAGTTGCACAACTTAATGACACATGATGTGGAAATAAAAGGTTGAATACAGCAGGATACACAGACACACAGACGGAAATATTATTCTTCAGACACCTAGAAGGAGTAATTACCTGGTAAATAGATTGAATTATTACACTTATAAGCCACTTTATGTTCAATATTGGAAGATTTGAATTTCTTCCTGTGTCCTTTTTTACACAGATCATGGCTCCAGGGGTGATGAATCTCACAACTGTGACAGAGTTTATCCTCCTGGGGTTCCCCACCCAAGGGACCATGGGCTTCTTGCACCCACTGCTCTTCTCCCTGGTCTACCTGTGCACCCTGCTGGGGAACGGGCTCATTGTCCTCATCACCGCCCTGGACCGGCACCTCCACACACCCATATATTTCTTCCTGAGGAGTCTGCCCTTCACGGACCTCTGCCTTCTCACAACTATAGTCCCCAATTCCTTTGCCAACTCTCTGAGGCACAGCAGCTCCATCTCCTTCCCGGGCTGTGTCGTCCAGGTCTTCATGATGATTATATCTGTAGGTACAGAGATGCACCTGCTCACGGTGATGAGCCTTGACCGCTATGCTGCCATCTGCCACCCCCTGCACTATGACATCATCATGAGCAGGGACAGGTGTGTGCAGCTGACAGCTGTGGTCCTGTCGGATGGCTCTCTATTGGCTGTAATGAACACAGCTGGAACTTTCTCTTTTTCCTTCTGTAGGTCCAATGTGGTCCACCAGTTTTTCTGTGACATCCCCCAGTTAATGGCTATTTCCTGCTCAGATAATCTGATGAATGAACTTGTCCCCATTCTCATTAGTGTGGTGTCGAGTGCTTTCTAGTTTGTTTTCATCATCATTTCCTATGCCCACATCTCTGTTGTCAGGAGGAGCCCATCTACAGAAGGGAAGGCCAAATTCTACTCCACCTGCCTTCCCCACCTACTGGTTGTGATGCTATTTTTCTTTACTGGAATCTTTGACTATCTGAAGCCAACCTCAGGGACCCCGTCCACATCTGACCTGGCCATTTCTATGTTCTACACGATGGTGCCTCCCATATTTAATCCCGTCATGTACAGTTTGAGAAACCAAGCCATGAAGTCGGCTGTGGGGAGACTGATAAAGGGCAAATTGTCCATCAAGTGAAATACCACAATCTCCATTATAATCCTCATTTAGTCAGTTTTCCCCTCTACCGTCTTACATGTCCTCATTTGCAAATAGACTTTTCTCTTGCTTTTCTTGTCAGAAATTTATATTCTCATATTCTCCCTTAGATTCTAGTTCTGTATATTAATGCAGAATTTTGCAAAACCCTTCCCCATGTGAAGCTCATAACATTAATTCTAGGTCATGTTAAAAACAATGTGATGACATTTTCAAGAAGCCATGCATATCTGACTCAGAAATAAGTCAGAACTCAGAGGTCACCAACAGTTACTCACAATGACAAGATGCAAGTTCTTTTCTCCCAGGAGCACCAGTCACTGGACTGCGGTCCTGGGCACTTGGTTCCCACAGCCTGTGTGTGTCTCCACTGAGGCCCGTCTTTGTGGAGATAGGGAAGAGAGCTGAGTGGGTCCCCCCACCCCTCACTATTCCAAATGGGGCATCTTCCTCTAAGACATTCATGTTTCTGCTCAAAGGTCACATAGCAACTACACTTGACATAAATCTGCCAGATGTGGGAGTTGGACGGATGACCCGGGAATTGGAGTCTGGGGCTGAAACCTGTCATGGATGTGACTGTCACTTTCTGTGACATCTGACTTGATCCTATCACACTGTACTTCTGTGATGCAATGTTTTGTTTTGTTTTAAAATAGATGCATTTTTTTTGAGTCATTACATATTTACTTAAAATTTAATGCTAAGACATTTGTTGTTGGGGCCTCCCTGGTGGTGCAGCACATTGAGTGCAGTTCTGTAAAGCTGTCTCCAGCCTCTGCAGCACGGGTTCGATTCTCGGCCAGCCAGGGGCATTCCCACATGGGGTGACAGGCCTCTCCTGTCTCACCCGCTGCTACCCTCTGCAGTGTATTTCATCAGTCTGCTTGTCTGTTCTCTGCTCTGTCTCTGGTGAACCTCTCACACATAATCCCAACTCCTCAGCCCTGTAACCCAGTTCTTGTATAAAAATAAATAATCTTAATAAAAAAAAGTTTGTTAACCACAGGAATTGAGTCTATTGAAATTTCAGAATAAAAATGTGTTAAAAAAAACTCTTCAATTACTTTCATTTCAATGAAAGTCTTTGAGCAAAGATTTCTATTCCCTGGACACTTACATCAGGCCCTGGTCAGCGATGGCTGCACAACAGTGCCCAAACTAGGCTCCCAGAGCCCGTGTTGGAAGGTAAATTAGCCTTTCAGGACAGATGGTAACGCGGGTGTTTCTCACCTCCCTGGAGAAGCCGTTTTCATGGTCGTGCCCGACTACAGGAAAGAGCCGCAGTGACGTCTCCGTCCCCGCAACATCGCCGAGAGATTCACTTAAACGGCCTGGAAACAGTGGAGGACATCGCGCAGGAAGAGTCCCCACCCAGCCTCTCCCCCACGGCCACATGCCCCGCGGTGGGACGGTCGCGTGGAGGTGGTGACGGCGGCTCCGGGCGTGGCAGGACGCGGAGACCATCACACACACACGCCACACGTAGCCGCGCTGGTCAGCATGAGGCATGATCTGCTTGCTGAGGTGCGGCCCGTTCCCAGGCCCCTCACAGTCCAGGCCACACACAAAAGGCCTCTTCCCATGGGACAGAGGACACGGCGGGCATGACGCCCACCCAGGAGCCGCACGCCGTGCACATCTGCCCAGGACTGCGGCCCCGCCACGGCCCCTCCCCGTGTGAAGACCATGGAGAACCCCCTGCGAGCAGCAGCCGTCACACCCCACCAGACAGGCAGGCATGAGGCAGAGCAGCCACGTGCACGTGACCAAACACACACGCAGCAACGCGTGAGGACATGAACCTTCCCCTCAGAGGGTCCAGTTCGCTTCCCTCTGTTGTTCATTCTGCTGAAATTCCCCCCCCCTTCGCCTCCCCCTGCATCTCCTGGCCTGTCGTTTCCATTCCAGCCTTCCTTTCCCTTCCTCACCTTCATGCCCTACCCACATCCCAGGTCCCCCCATGAAGGGCAGATGAGAGCGATGGTGACTTTCCAGTGCCCCTTGGACGTGGCTCATTATGGCTTTGATGACGGGACCACGCCCGGGTCCCCTGAGGCCAGACAGTGATGATGAAAGAGATCTTTGAGGAAGATTAATTACAAGCTTTTCCTACAGGGTCACAAGGCACACAAAATAGCCTCTGACACACTCAGGGCACTAATGATCACTGAATGTGCCACAGGACAACACCAATTAAGAGTGACCTGGAAAAGGGCGCTTGTCCCTCTGGAATAAAGTCACTTGATGGATGGATCTTGGACAGTGTCCAACACGTGGACACCAGCTCCAGAGCTCAAATAGCCCAGCCCTGAGGACCTGCTCTGTCCATGAGGCAGTGCAGGATGGGGTGGGACATTCTGTGAGTGCTCAGAAGCTCCGCACAAGCCCCGACCATGGTGTGAGAGGTCGGGATGTCATCTGTCCTGCCATGGGGACAACCTCAGGAGAGAGACTCGACACGGCAGCAGGAACTTCCCCCAGACAGCTGGTATCTGCCCCAGATGTTTGCAGGGGAGAAACCACTCAGATTTGAAAGTTTTAGATTTCAAGCTTCATTTTACATCGGAGCGAGCATAGCAGTCAAAATACTTATCTTATAAATAATGAGACTAATAAATTCTAAAGATGGACAAGTTGCTGGATTTCATAATACCACGTTATCCTGGGATGAATTTCAGTGGGTGAAAATAACTTTTTAATTTAACTGTTCCTAATATTATGACTTTTAATGGGGTCATATTGCTAGTAGATAATGATTTATTATTTGTACAGTTCACACATCATCACTGTGCTTTGGGCACTCAGCACAGTGTGTCCATGTGTGTTCAGTATCAAATATAATCAAAATATTTGATGCAATTATTGTGATGAATACTAAACTCAAGATGAATTTAAAAATACTTGTTAAAAATCAGAATGTCATGCCTTTTTGTCCTTAGTATTATGACATAGAAATTAAGTAGAAATTTAACAATTTTTATAGCAATATGGTTGACAGTTCATGGCTCTGACATGAAAGAGAGGGTGACAGGGACATCTGACTCTTTATGTACATAAATTTGAGGATTCACTCCGATTCCATGACTCCAGGATTGTTAGTGATATAAGAGGTTTTTAAAAAGTCACTCCACAGAGGGGGGAGAGGGTGAGATTGGGGGCGGGAGAAAGGGCAGGGTTGCCACGTGTCCAGACGTCCCCACTCACACACGGGCATGGGGGGTGAAACAAACCCGTACCCAGGGGACCCGGGGCTCTGGGACCGGCAGGGAGAGCCACACGCACAGACCCTCTGGCTTAGGCCTGGTGCGGCCTCCTCCCTGCACAGATGTGCATGAGTCTGACGGGGACAGAGGGGCCAGGGAGGGACCCGGGGTGGATGAGCCCATCCTGCAGGAGGGACGTGTGGGTGTGAACCAGGAGGAGACTCTGTTGTAAACGTGGTCTCTGGGTCCTCAGATGTGCGGAGTCAGGGGCAGGGAGATGAGGAGATGAGGGGATGGACCAGGAGGCAGCAGTGAGGCCACAGGGGCAGGAATCTGACAGAGGAGGCATCAGGACATGCCACACTGGGATGCCAAGCCCAGATCATTCAGTTCCAGGATAGTGTCGGGTCCTGGGGAGCAGGAAAACGGGGACCCGCACACCCCATCTCCCTGCACACCCGTCCCTGTGGGGCCTCCCCAGACCAGGGCTGTGCTGGAGGAGCAGGGACAGGCTCTCCAGGGTGGGGAGGGGCTGGGCACGGTCACGTGTCCTCTGGGGCTGTGCCCTGGACAACTTCTGGGATGTGTACTGGGCCGAGATGCTGGGGCCTGGGCAGGAGGGAGGAGAAGCAGGGCTGCAGCAGTAGGGAGGCTGTGAGTTGGGTTTGTTGACACATATGAGATTCGAATTTGTACAGTTTTTTTGTAGAATTTGTAATGTCAGTTTTTCACCTATTTCATGAACAAGTTCAGAGACTGTAATAATGGCACAATCCCATGAGGTGGAAATGTGTTGAATAACAAAGTATATACAGATGATGATATTAGACTCAATAGAACCCAGGGGGACTAATTATGAAGAAGATAGATTGAATTATTATCCCATTATGATAAACCATATATTCCAGGTTGAAAGATATGATTTTCTTCTCTTCTCCTTTTTTAATAGAGATGATGGCTCCAGGGGTGACCAATCTCACAGCTGAGACAGAATTTGTCCTCCTGGGGTTCCCCACCCAGGGGACCATGGGCTTCTTGCACCCACTGCTCTTCTCCCTGGTCTACCTGTGCGCCCTGCTGGGGAACGGGCTCATCGTCCTCATCACCACTCTGGACCGGCACCTCCACACACCCATGTACTTCTTCCTGAGGAATCTCTCATTCTCGGATCTCTGCCTCATCACAACCACAGTCCCCAAGTCCATTGACAGCTCTCTGAGGCACAGCAGCTCCATCTCCTTCCTGGGTTGTGTCCTCCAGGTCTTCATGATGGTTATGTCAGCAGGTACAGAGATGACCCTGCTCATGGTGATGAGCTATGACCTTTATGCTGCCATCTGCCACCCCCTGCACTATGAAGTCATCATGAATAGGGACTGGTGTGTGCAGCTGATGGCTGTGTCCTGGCTGGGTGGGGGTCTCTATGCTGTTATCATCACAGCTGGAACCTTCTCTTTGTCCTGCTGTGGGTCCAGCATGGTCCACCAGTTCTTCTGTGATGTCCCCCAGTTACTGGCTATTTCCTGCTCAGAAAATATAATGAACAAACTTGTCCCCGTTCTCATTAGTGCAGGATTGGGTATCTGCTGCTTCATTTTCATCATCATTTCCTATGTCCACATCTTTTCTGCTGTCAGTAAGATCCCATCCACAGAAGGTAAGACGAAAGTCTACTCCACCTGCCTTCCCCACCTGCTGGTTGTGGTGCTGTTTATCTCCACTGCATGCTTTGCTTATCTGAAGCCAACCTCAGAGATCCCGTCCATGTCTGACCTGGTCATTTCTATGTTCTACACGGTGGTGCCCCCCACATTTAATCCCGTCATATATATTCTGAGGAACCAGGCCATGAAGTCAGCTGTGGGGAGACTGATCAATGGCATATATGCCAAGATCAGAGATATCACAATCTACAATTATAACCCCTCATTTATTGTTTTTCCCCTCTAACTCTTACATGTCATCACTTACAATGTGTCAACTTCTTGCATTAGGATTTCTCCTTTGACAGAATTATATTTTCTCATATTTTTTGTTAAGCTATAGTTTCCCCCAAAACAGAATAATTTGCCAACCTCTACCTGTGTGACGTTTATAAACTGTATCCAGCTCACTGCTACAATGCATTTGGTGCAGAATGTTCTAGAACTCACACATGAGTGTGTGAACTCACATATAATGAAGCAGTGGTAAAGGTGGGGTGTCTGTCCTCGGGAGCACATGGGTCATAGGACCTCAGTCTTGGGCACTTGGTTCCCACAGCCCGTGTCTGTCTCCACTGAGGGCCCCATCCTTGTGGAGGGGAGGGGAGACAGTTGAGGGGAACCCCCAACCCTCACAATTCCTAAAGGAGCATCTTCCTCTAAGAGACATTCATGTTTCTGTTCAAAAGACTAGGAGATCTACTCCTGAATCTGCCAGAGATATGCGGATGTGCGGATGGAAGCTTCCTTGGGGAATCAGAGTCCACGTTGAACCCCACAACTGATGTGAATATTAATTTCTATGATATCTGATTTGATCTAAAAGGACTACACTGTTTGATGGACTATCACAAAAGTAAAAAGTGTTCAAATGTTACTGAGGAAATGCATTTCTACTTTTAAAATGTATATTTTTTATACATTTGTCCATGTGTTTACTTTTAGGTTCCCTTAGTTTTCCCATTTGTATTTTGAGTCTCACACCAGGACTTCTTTTGACTCTTGGGTAGAAAACATTTCCTTCCCTTCCCTTCTACTTTGGAACCTGCTATTTATTATGTCATGCAAACAGCACTATGTAAAAGTCAGCATGACACTATTTGGAAATTTTTATTCTTCAGCAGCTTCTGTGCTGTAGACCCCAGGGTCTCATGACCCCTTATGTCCCATGAGATCATGAGGTGGGGTGATGATCCTCCCTCAAGCGTATTTTCAGGGAGCAGGTCACAGTGTCCCCTGCACTTCCTACTGATCATAACATGCTAAGTCCATGAGAACTTTTCTTTAAAAAATGTTTGTTAACCACGGACTTGAGTCCATTGAAATTTCAGAATAAAAATGTGTTAGAAAATCTCTTAAATTTTTGTCTATTGTCATTTCAAAGAATGTCTTTGAACAAAGATTTCTTCCTGGGGACACTTACATCAGGCCCTGGTCAGATCTCTTTAAAATTTTCTATTTTCCTTTGGACCAAACTTCTACATCTCTGTTGAGCCAGAAAGCTGATGTTATCAGTGACGTCACATGAGGTTATGCGAGTTTACAACTTGCCACCATCCAGTAAATGCTTTATTCACAGGGTTTGTTGCTTTAATTTGGGGGTTAATTTCCCACTCTGTAGGCACAGTGCCCCCCGCAGTCCACACAACACCCCATTAGTGCCTCCTCTTCTTCCATGCCCGTCCCCTTGCTTCTCTCTGTTCCTCAAGTAACAGCACATTTTTTCACTAAGCCCAACATCTGCTTTTGCTGCATTTGGTGTGGGAGCTTCTCTGTATTTCCGTTCCACAGAGGAGTGAGACCATCCACATCTGTGTCTCAGTCTCTGGCTCATTCCACTTCTCAAAACCACCTGAGGATCCAGCCACACTGTCGAAAATGACACAATTTCATCCTTTCACAGCTGGGTGGTACCCACTGAGCATGGACCCACATTCTGTATTCACTGCCCTGTGGCCAGCACTTGAGGGGGACCAGGCCCGGCCATGGTGGATGGTGAGGCTGTGACCACAGGAGCACGTGGTCTGCCACGACTCCCAGCCCAGAGTTCTGTGAGGACACACTCCAAGGAGAAGGGCGCCAAGGACACATGGACAAGTAGCTCCACACCCTAGAGAGCGTTTGAGCCTCAGACACGCCATCCCCGAAACGGGGTCCCGCTCTTGGTCTCGCACGTTTATCTTGGATTTGGACACCGGGGCCCAGAACACTGACACACACACACATGTTAACGGGGACCCTGAGTCAAGGGACACGGGATGAGGGCAGCCATGCTGTGATACCCAGAGGGTGGGAGAGGCCAGAGGAATGCTGCGGGAAAGCCGGTCAGCCCCTGGGTCAGCATTACAGGCCTGAAAACTCTACCAAGGCCACAAAAGTATCTTTTCATGTGTGAGAACTGACCATGACCTGCCTGGTCTGGGATGGTTGCACAACGTTAAGATAAATCAGCCTTTCAGGATGATGGTAACGCGGCATTTTTCACCTCCCGGAGAAGCCGTTTCCATGTCGGCCCAGCTACAGGAAAGAGCCACGGTGACGCCTCCGTCCCCACAACGTCGCCGAGAGATGACGGAAACGGCCTGGAAACGGCGGGGGACTTCGCGCAGGAAGATCTCCCCCGCCCGCCTCTCCCCGCGGCCACACGCCCGCCTGTGGGACGGTCGCGTGGAGGTGATGATCGCGGCTCCTGGGCGTGGCAGGACGTGGAGACCGTCCCCCGCACGCGCCACCCGCACGCCGTCTGGTCAGCACGAGGCGTGATCTGCTCGCTGAGGTACTGACAGTGAGGGCCCCTGTCCCCGTGGAGGGGAGGGGCACACATTGTGTGGGTTCTCCCCATTCCTATTTCCCAATGGGGAGTCTTCTTCTAAGTGAAATTCATGTTTCTGCTC
>NW_023601433.1:19490080-19699181 GCF_014898055.3 Talpa occidentalis
TTAAGGGCTGAGAGGAAGGGGATGAGGTAGTGAGTGGACACTGACACTCGATGAGGTGCAAGTATCTTCTCCCGAGGGGCTCAGAATGTTCCTTATTTATACATTTTAGCAGCCGTGAGATGACATGATCATGTGCATAGACACAAAGCAGAACAATCAATGCATCCCTTAGACTTTTTGTTGCTATGTGCCTTCCGCGAGAAAGCAACCTTCAAGGTTAATAGATAGAAAACTAAGCCTTACACTAACTCATTATTCCAGCTCGACAATTACCTAAGACAGTTGGGAGCCACCAGTACACCCCTATCTGCCAAAGCCTAAGCATCCAGAGACTTTCTATGCATGTGTCCTTCAGCCATAGGCCAGCTGCTACTCAGCTCTCAGAACTTTCTACCTAGAAACTCCTTAACACAGTTAACTTCATTTAAAAAATTTCCCAGGAAACTTCTAAAAAAAAGGAAACTTCTTAAACAAGCAAAAGAAGGACTTACTATAATTGTTGTCCTGGGTTGTTTGTCAGGCATGCTCATGTATAACAAACTCTTTCCCATTGTCAGGCAGGCCAGAGTTACAGTGCTTCATATTTAAGCAGGTAATTCTCCGTGCCATGTGCTTATAATATTCTTATAGGTATTATTATTATATAATATTATTAGGTATTATTATATAATTATAATATAATATATTATATATTATATATTATTATATAATATTATTAGGTATTATTATTATATAATATTCTTATAGGTATTCTTTATTGCCCAGTGTACTTTCCGAGAAGTTTTTCTTATATGACCAAGAACAAAAAACAAAGGGATGTTAAATCTTCAGCCCCACAGTGTGAGGCCCTTTTTCTTCAGCCCCAGGGTGTGAGGCTCTTTGAACTTTGGCCCCACAGTGTGAGGCCCTTTTTCTTTGCTGCTTGCCAGTGTATTACCTGGCTGGGGTAGCAAGGCCCCCTACAGCAGGAAACCACACCTGACTCTGCCAGAGGTGGAAGGATGGAAGCTTCATTGATTAGTATGAATCTATGAGTGAAACCTGGAATGAATGGAATGTTAATTTCTATGATGCCTGTTTGGATGCCAACGTGACTGCACCCCTCTATGCGGTGTTTTCAAAAGTAAAGTTATATAAATTATTTTTGAAGAACTATGTTTTTACTTAAAACTTTTAATTTTTAATTTGTTGTTGTGTTTAGGAGCCCTTAGTTTTCCAGATTGTTCTTGATCCTATAGAAGGCCTTCTTCTCGACCTTCTTGTAGATTACACTTAAGTTCACTTTTCTTGTACTTGGGAACTGTGTTATTTTTGTTTTATGTAAAACATTATGCAAACTAAAGCTGGGTGATATTTGCTAATTTTTTTTTTATAATTCTACAGATCTGCACTGCACATACGGTGGTTCTCATACTGTTTCCCTAACACTGAGCAGATGAGCTGGGGGTGACGTTCCTCCTCTCCGGGAGCAGTTCACTGTGTCTCCAAACTCTCCTGCCCAATTACCACACATTTGTCCATGAAACTATTTTTATAACAATAAAATGTAGTTAATCACAATTCCTGACTAGTCCATTCAAATTCAGAATGAAACATGAATTAGAAAATCAAAGTAATAGTCATTTTAGTGATAGTATGAGGATCAGAGTCCCCATCCCCTTGGGATATGACGTCATTCCCTGGTCAGATTTCTGTTAATTTTCTATTTCTCCTTTGAACAAATGCAGTGAGTGTCTGCTGAGAAGGGATCTTTACCATGAGTGTTTCATCACAATGTCACATTAATTTGTTATTTGTTCTTAACAAAGGAGGACACTCATTTTCACTTTTACTGTTTTCACCATGGGTCACTTTTCACTCCCCCATATACACAAGTGTCCACTCAGAATCTATTTTATGCCCTGCAGTGACTGTCTACACTCCTACACTCCTCCCCTGTTCCCTCTGGTAATGAGCAAATTTTTGCACTCAGTCCAACATTTCCTTTTGCTGTTTGCCACCGTATTTCCTTAGTTACTTTCTTTTTATATTATGCTCCACAGATGGGTGAGAACAGCCAGTGTCTTTCATTTTTTGACTCATTTCACTAGCATAAGGACCTCAAGGTCCACGTTTTGTCCCTAAGGGTGCTAGTTCACCTTTTTAATAGCTGTGTAGTATTCCACTGTATATGTGCACAACACTTCAATTGGGGCTCCCGTATTTCTCCTTGGTGTTCCCATCTCTGACCTCGGGGACCACGGGGTGGGACTGCCTGGCGAACGGCTATGGGGTCAGGGACCAGGTGGCCGTGAGTGTGGACATAGGCAGCTCTCAGTCAGCTGGAAATGGACCTGTTGCAGCCTCAGCCAGCCCTTGTCCCCGGCGCCCAGCAGCTTCCGGTGGCAGTTCCTAGTCACCGGGGCCCCTGGGGTGGCAGAGGTTGAGGGTGGGGCCGGTGGATACTCACCTGAGGGAGAGAGGGGCAGGCCGTGGACACTCACCCAAGGAGAGAAGTGGGGCACCCCATGGACACTCGCACGAGAGAATGAAGGGCGGGGCCATGGACACTCACCCGAGTAGATGATGGCGCGGCCGGTGTCTCTGGGCAGCAGAACAGGCTGAGGCAGATCCAGGCTCTGAGCTGGGCCCGGGGGTGGGCGGGTCGGGCCTAGCCCAGGACGCCAGGGGGCGTCCGGCATCCCTGAACCCCACTCCCAGAGCCGCCTGCATGGGGGACAGGATGCGGCCCCTCTCCTGGGCTCCCCGCAAGCAGCTCTGGCCACAGACCCCCCAGGGCCCTTTTATGGAGAGCCGCACTTCCGGGGCGGGGCGTGGACCAATCAGGAGCTGGGGGGACGGGCCCAGCCCAATCAGACGCAGGGATGCAACGTGGCCCGATGGGGTTGGGGCGGGGCAGCCCGAGAGGCTCCGCCCGGCTGCTGAGGGGAGGCGCTCGGGAGGGGGCGGGGCGGCGGCCTGAGGCAGGAGGCGGGAGCCTGCGCCCTCGAGGAGAGCAGGGCCGGGCTCTGAGGAGAGGGGGTATCCTGCACCTGGGTCCGGGACAGGGAAGCGGAGGCTGAGGGGAAGAGGTGCCGCGGCCACCACAGGGGCGGGTGGAGAAGCCGACGCCTTTCCAGGTGCGGGCTCGGTCCTGTACTGCGTCCCCGCTGGCCGAGGCGGCCCGAGCCCGGCCCTCCCCTCAGAGTGGGGCGCTGTCCGGAACCCCAGAGCGGGGGACACTCCGGCTCTGATGCCGCCCGGGCCAGGAGGGACCTCGCACGCGCGCCCTGACCCGTGAACCCGGCCGCGCGGTGACCGGGGTGTGACCACGACCGCTGGCCGGAGCTGCCCGCGCGCCTGGGGCAGCGCCCGCTTCTGGGCTCCATCGGGCGAGACGCCAGCGCCTGCACGGCAGCCGCTGGCCAGCGGGGCGGGTGGACGCGGGGCCAGGGCAAGCACTGAAGGCTGTGGTAATTTTGAACAGCGCTCCGGTGACCCCCACGGGCACCCATAGTTGCAGAGTGTGTGGTCCCTTGTGTCTCTAAACCGCTGGTTTTTTAAGTGGCCCTCTTCTGGCTGGGGTGGGGGAGAGGCTTTCAGGGGGTCCAAGAGGTGGGGCTGAGGTGGGGTCTTAGGATCAGTGCCTTCGAGCACCTGATAGCTCCGGAGCTGGGTTCTCCCCTCACCCTGGTAGGGCTCTGAGCACACAGGTGAGATCCTGCACCCGGGAAGAGGTCCCCCCACTTCCCTGGTTCAGGCCCCAAGCCACAGACCAGCGTGTGGACAGGTCAAGACAGAGCCCAGCCTGGGGACTGACCTGAACTGTAAGAAGAAAACACAATTCAGTCAAATATGACAATGCAAGTTTTGTTACATCTTTTAGTGCTGAGAATAAAATGGTATTTAACTACAGTAATTTGGGGTGCCATTAACAAATTCATGTTTTTCTTCATTTTCCTCCTCTCCCGCCCCCCTCCTCGCTCCACTTTTCCTCCTCCCCCACACACCCATTTCCCAGGTCCCCATGAAGGGTGCACAGTGGGTGACTTTCCAGCTCCCATTGGTCATAGCTCTTCTGTGGCTTTGACGACAGGGCCACAACCGGGTCCCCATGGTAGCGTCAGTGGAAGGTGATGGAGCCTGGAGGACAATATAAATTCATTTCCATGGATGTGTTAACTGCTGACGAAATTTCTTCTGGCACACTCAGTGCACTAATGGTCACTGGAATTGCTACAGGATGACGCCAATTAAGACCGTCAACAACACCACAATGCACTTGTCCCTCGGGAGGAAGGACACTGAGGGCTGGAATCTGGACAGTGTCCAACATGCAGACACCAGCTCCAGAGCTCAAATAGCCCAGCCCTGAGGCCCTGCTCTGTCCATGAGGCGGGGCAGAACTGGGTGGAACATTCTGTGAGTGCACAGAGGTGGCCCCACGAGCCCCGACCATGGAGTGAGAGACCGGGACGCCCTCTGACCCGCCATGGGGACAACCTCAGGACAGAGACTCGACACGGCAGCCCAGGAACTTCCCCCCAAGACTGCAGGTATTCAGTTCTTAAACAGTTTTCCAAGGAGAATCCATTCAGATTGGACACTTTTCATTTCAAGCTCCATTTCTGTTTTCAGAAAGCACCTTAAAGTATTTATTCAATAAAGAAAACAGACACGTTCTTAAGTTTCCCAAAGAGTTTAATTTCACACCACAGTATATTTATGGGATACATTTCCATGAGAGTAAATGTCTTTTTCATTAGTCTCTTTAATACATTTATCATAGAGAATATTTTGAATTATGGCAGATGACACTACTGCGTAGGAACTGCTTTTAACTTTCAGCATTCGGAGTGTATATTTAGTATTAAATAAAATCGAAATAACTAATGGAACTATATTTCAATGAAAAACAAATATAAGATGAAATTTAAAATAATACTTATTGTTAATGTTATGCTTTGGTGCCCTAAATATGTGACATGTAAGAGTCAAGTAGAAATTCAAAAGCTTTCACAGCCCTGAAATTAAAATGAGGGTAGCAGGGACATCTGACTGTGTAGGACACAAATTTGGGATTGTTCTCCACTCCATCACTTAGGGATTGTTGTTTTAACAAAAGTATATCAAAATTTATCATATCATAAACATTTATTTTATTATATTTAAAGGTTTTTTTTATTTATTCAAGAACTGGGGTATAAGCCAGAGGCGCTGGAGGGTGAGAGAATTCACCAGAGACAGAGGGGGGAGCAGAACAGGCAGATAGACTGAAGGCACTGCTGAGGGGAGCAGTGGGGAGACAGGAGAGGTCTGCTGCACGATGTGGGTAGCTCCCTAGCCGGCCAGGAATCGAACTCGCACTGCAGAGGCTGCTGACAGCTTCACAGTGCTGCGCTCAACCTGCTACACCACCAGGGAGGCCCAATATTTATTTGAAATCTGTGAAAAGAATTGTATATCTAGACCACTTTGTGTCCTCATTTATTTATTAAACTATTAAACTATTTTTAATTGTTCCTACTGATGTATATCCAGAAGGTTATTTCTCACATTCTCCTTAGGGCCTCCCCGGTGGCGCAGCGGTTGAGCGCTGAGTTGTGAAGCTGCCTGCAGCCTCTGCAGTGCTGTTTCGATCCCGGCTCCTCTCCAGCCACAGGAGGAGGGTACTACATGGCGTGCAGACCTCTCCTGCCGCACGCTGCTCCCCTCAGCAGTGTACTTCAGTCCTTCTGCCTGCTCTGCTCCCCGCTCTGGGTCTGGTGAATTCTCTCACCCTCCCATGCTTCTGACTGTATCCAGGTCTTGTATAAATAAATAATAAATTAATTTAAAAAAAAGTTCTACATCCCCAGGGCCTGCCCCTCCGTCACCCCACAGAGGGGGGAGAGGATGAAATTGGGGAAGGAGGAGAGAGGTCAGGGCTGCCCCGTGTCAGACATCCCCACTCACGCACGGGCCTGGGGGGAGGAACAAACCCACACCCGGAGGACCCAGGGCCCTGGGACCTGCAGGGACAGCCACATGCACAGACCATCTGGCTCCGCCCCGGAGCGGCCTCCTCCTTGCACAGATGTGCAGGAATCTGAGGGGGACAGAGGTGCTGGGGAGAGACCCGGGGGTGGATGAGCCCATCCTGCAGGAGGGACGTGTGGGTGTGACCCAGGAGGAGACTCTCCAAGAGACACAGTTTATAATAACTAGATATGGGAGGAAGGTCCTTTAATGGGAAATGATACCCCATCTCCCTGCACACCCGTCCCTGTGGGGCCTCTCCAGACCAGGGCTGTGCTGGAGGAGCAGGGACAGGCTCTCCAGGGTGGGGAAGGGCTGGGCATGGTCATGTGTCCTCTGGTGCTGTGCCCTGGACAACCTCTGGGAGGTGTGCTGGGCAGAGACACTGGGGCCTGGGCAGAAGGTGGGAGCCCCGGGCCTGGGGAATAAAAGGGAGGGACTGTCAGTCAGGTTCTATGAGAGGCATGAGATTCAAATTTGTTTAAGTTTGTAGGGGAGAGTTGAAATTTTCTGCTCTTTACCAAATTTCAGAGAAGTTGCACAACTTAGTGACACATGACATGGAAATAAAAGGTTGAATAGGGCCTCCCCAGTGGCACAACAGTTGAGCGCTGGATTGCGAAGCTGCCCGCGACCTCTGTGGCACCAGTTTGATACCCGGCTGCTCCCCGGCCACCTGAGGAGGGTCCCATATGGCGCGTAGACCTCTCCTGCCGCCCGCTGCTCCCCTCAGCAGTGTACTTCGGTCCTTCTGCCTGGTCTGCTCCCCGATCTGGTTCTCTCACCCTCCCGCACTTCTGACTGTACCCAGTGCATGTATGCACAAACAAACAAACAAACAAACAAACAAATAAATAAATAAAACATGCCTCTATTAAAAAAAAAAAAGCCTTTGGAAAAAAAAAGGTTGAAAAGAGCAGGGCATGCAGATGAGGGTATTATTCGCCAGACACCAGGAAGGAGTAATTACCTGGTAAAACAGATTGAATTATTATCCTTATAAGCCACTTTATGTTCAATATTGGAAGATTTAATTTTCTTCCTGTGTTATTTTTCACAGATGATGGCTCCAGGAGTGACCAATCTCATGGCCGTGACAGAGTTTATCCTCCTGGGGTTCCCCACCCAGGGGACCATGGGCTTCTTGCACCCGCTGCTCTTCTCCTTGGTCTACCTGTGCGCCCTGCTGGGGAACGGGCTCATCATCATCATCACGACCCTGGACCGGCACCTCCACTTCCCCATGTACTTCTTCCTGAGGAGTCTGTCCTTCTTGGACCTCTGCCTCATCTCAGCCACAGTCCCCAAGACCATTAGCAACTGTCTGAGGCACAGCAGCTCCATCTCCTTCCTGGGCTGTGTGGTCCAGCTCTTCATAATGATTATTTCAGCAGGTTCAGAGATGCACCTGTTCACGGTGATGAGCGTTGACTGCTATGCTGCCATCTGCCACCCCCTGCACTATGAGGTGCTCATGAGCAGGGACAGGTGTGTGCAGCTGACAGTTGTGTCCTGGATGGGTGGGGGTCTGTTTGATGTGATGCACACAGCTGGAACCTTCTCCTTGTCCTACTGTGGATCCAACGTGCTCCACCAGTTCTTCTGTGACATCCCCCAATTAATGGCTATTTCCTGCTCAGAAAATCTGGTAAATGAACTTGTCCCCATTTTCATAAGTGTGTTGTCGAGTACTTTCTATTTTATTTTCATCATCATTTCCTATGTCCACATCTTCTCTGCTGTCAGGAAGATCCCATCCACAGAAGGGAAGAAGTCCAAAGTCTACTCCACCTGCCTTCCCCACCTGCTGGTTGTGGTGCTGTTTTTCTTAACTGGATGCTTTTCTTACCTGAAGCCGACCTCAGTGACTCCGTCCATGTCTGACCTGGTCATTTCTATGTTCTACACGGTGGTGCCTCCCACCTTTAATCCCATCATATACAGTCTGAGGAACCAAGCCATGAAGTTGGCTGTGGGGAGACTGATAAATAGCCAATTGTCCATCAAGTGAGACATCACAATCTCCATTATAAGCCTCATTTATTCAGTTTTCCCCTCTACTGTCTTACATGTCCTCATTTACAAATAGACTTTTCTCTTGCTCTTCTTGTCAGAAATTTATATTCTCATATTCTTCCTTAGAGTCTAGTTCTGTAAATTAATGCAGACTTTAACAAAACACTTCCCCAAGTGAAGCTCATAACCTGAATTCCAGGTCATGTTAAAAACAATGTGATGTTGTTTGCAAGAAGTCACACGATTCTGATTCAGAAGAAGTCAGAACTCAGAGGTCACCAACAGTTACTAAGAATGACAAGTTGCAAGTTATTTTTCCCTCGGAGCACTGGTCACTGGACTGCGGTCCTGGGCACTCGGTTCCCACAGCCTGTGTGTGTCTCCACTGAGGAACATTCTTTTGGAAGGGAGACAAGACAGCTGAGTGGGGCCCTCACCCCTCACTCTTCCTAATGGGGTGTCTTCCTCTAAGAGACTTTCTGGTTTCTGCTCACAGGTCTTATTGCAACTACACTTGACATGAATCTGCCAGACGTGGGAGTTGGACGGATGACCCGGGAATTGGAGTCTGGGGTTGAAACCTGTCATGGATGTGACTGTCACTTTCTGTGATGTCTGACTTGATCCTATCACACTGTACTTCTGTGATGCAGTGTTTTGTTGTTTTGTTTTAAAGTAGATGATTTTTTTTAATAAAGGCATGTTTTATTTATTTATTTGTTTGTTTGTTTGTTTGTTTGTTTTGTTTATACATGCACTGGGTACAGTCAGAAGTGCGGGAGGGTGAGAGAATTCACCAGAGCCAGAGCAGGGAGCAGAGCAGGCAGAAGGACCGAAGTACACTGCTGAGGGGAGCAGCAGGCGGCAGGAGAGGTCTGCGCGCCATGTGGGACCCTCCTCCGGTGGCCGGGGAGCAGCCGGGGATAGAACCGGCGCCGCAGAGGCCACGGGCAGCTCGCAACACAGCGCTCAACCGCTGCACCACCGGGGACGCCCTAGATGATTTTTTTTTTTGAGTCACTGCATTTTTACTTCAAAATTTAATGTTAAGAACTTTGTTGTTGGGGCCTCCTTGGTGGCGCAGTGGGGTAAGCACAGTTCTGTGAAGCTGTCTGCAGCCTCTGCAGCACGGGTTCAATTCCTGGCTGGCCAGTGGGATTCCCACATGGTGTGTCAGACCTCTCCAGTCCTGCCTGGTGCTCCTCTTAGCAGTTTATTTTGGTAGACTGCTTGCTCTGTTCCCAGATCTGTCGCTGGTGAATTCTCTCACTTTCACACACCTTGGCCTGTACCCCAGCTCTTGTATAAAAATAAATAAATCTTTTTTTTAATTTTTTTTAATAGAGGCATGTTTTTATTTATTTGTTTGTTTGTTTGTTTTGTTTATACATGCACTGTGTACAGTCAGAAGCGCGGGAGGGTGAGAGAATTCACCAGAGCCAGAGCGGGGAGCAGAACAGGCAGAAGGACAGAAGTACACTGCTGAGGGGAGTAGCGGGCGGCAGGAGAGGTCTGCGTGCCATGTGGGACCCTCCTCCAGTGGCCGGGGAGCAGCCGAGTATCGAACCGCCGCCCCAGAGGCGGCGGGCAGCTTCGCAACCCAGCGCTCAACCGCTGCGCCAACGGGGAGGCCCAAAAAATAAATAAATATTAAAAAAAAAATAAAAGACCTTTGTTGTTATTGTTTATTTTCAGGTTTCCTTAGTTTTCCAAATTGTATCTTGATGTCCTGTACCAGGTCATCTTCTTGGCATTCTTTTAGATAACACTTAAGTTCACTGTTTTTCAAATTTATGAACTATGTTATCATTTTCGACTATTATAGTATAGCATGGCAATATTTATATTCTCTGGCAGCTTCTGTGTTGTAGATGCCAGGTCTCACACTGCTTATCTACCCTGAGAACGTGAGATGGGGGTGATGTTCTACCCTCACGCGTTTCTCAGGGAGCAGGTCACTGTGTGCCCCTGCACTTCCTACTGATGCTCATGAGAAATTTTGTTAAAAAAAAATATTTGTGGGGCCTCCCTGGTGGTGCAGCTGTTGAGCGCAGTGTTAAGAAGCTGCCCGCAGCCTCTGCAGTGCGGGTTTCATTCTGGCTGGCTGGAGAGAATCCCACATGGCACACAGACCTCTCCTGCTACGCCTGCTGCTCCTCTCAGCAGTGTGTTTCCTCAGTCTGCCTGTTCTGCTTCCCTCTCTGTCTCTGGTGAATCCTCTCCCCCCCCTCACACCTACACCTCTGCCCTGTACCCCGGCTCTTATATAAAAATAAATAAATCTTAAAAAAAAATTAATCACAGGATATGATTCAATTGAAATTTCAGAATAAAAATGTGTTAGAAAATCTCTTAAATTATTGTCATTTCAAAGAATGTCTTTGAGCAAAGATTTCTTCCCTGGGGACACTTACATCAGGCCCTGGTCAGATCTCTTTAAAATTTTCTATTTTCCTTTGGACCAAACTTCTACATCTCTGTTGAGCCGGAGAGTTGATGTCATCAGTGACGTCACATGAGTTTATGCTAGTTTACAACTTGCTACCATCCAAGAAATGCTTTATTCATGGGGTTTGTTGCTTTAATTTGGGGGTCAATTTCCCACTCTGTAGGCACAGTGCCCCCCGCAGTCCACACAACACCCCGTTAGTGCCTCCTCTTCTTCCATTCCCGTCCCCTTGCTTCTCTCTGTTCCCTCACGTAACAGCACATTTTTTCACTAAGCCTGACATCTGCTTTTGCTGCATATGGTGATGGAGCTTCTCTGTATTTCAGTTCCACTGAGGAGTGAGACCATCCGCATCTGTGTCTCACTCGCTGGCTCATTCCACTTCTCAAAACCATCTGAGGATCCAGCCATGCTGTCAAAAATGACATGATTTCATCCTTTCACAGCTGGGTGGTACCCACTGAGCGTGGACCCATATTCCATATTCACTGCCCTGTGGCCGGCACTTGGGGGGGCCCAGCACCGGCCACGGTGGATGGTGCGGCTGTGACCACAGGTGCACATGGCCTGCCACAACTCCTAGCCCAGAGTGCTGTGAGGACACACTCCAAGAAGAAGGGTACCGAGGGTGCATGGTCAAGTGGCCCCACCACACTAGAGCACTCCTGGGCCTCAGAAACCGCTGTGAGCACAGGCCCTGAGCAGGGAGAAGCCATGTGCACCCCACACCCCTGACAAGGGCGAGTGTCCCAACCACAACAGGAGGCAGCACCCCAGTCGAGACACGGGCCAAGGCCTAGGCAGACAGTCTCTAAGGAGGATGCGCCGGTGCCTTCAGAGTCATGGGCAGTTGGATTCAGGCTCCAGGCCCTGCTCCGGGCTTCGCTGGTGCATACTGACCCCCACACGGATGTGTTTGTTCCCGTCCCGGGATGGGCTCCTCCTGCGGGGCCAGCGGTCCAGGGCGTGATCGTGTCATTATTAAGCGTTAACGTCTAATAAGCTGTGCAGACTCTGTCCTGTTGCTTCCTCGGACCTCTGAGAGCTGCTGCTGATGACACTTCAGCTCCTCACACTCAGCCCATAATTTCCGTCATGTCACCTTCCCTCAGCATGTGCTAGACACCAGGGTCTGCACAGTGGACAGACTCAAATCTGTGTCCGGAGAGATTAAATGTAGGTATGTGCTCCCAGATTTTGAGAAGCTTTCTTTCAGCAGGATGAGCAGGAAGGACTAACTATACTTTTCTCAAGTCATGACCAGAACATTCAGTGATGACACAGGTTACCCACAATACCTGGGAGTAGCAGCCCTGGCTACTACTACAACCTTCTTCCCAAGCCCCAAAACAGACACCAGCCCGGAGTTGTCTCCTGGTCGTGTCTCTGCAGTCATACCCTCTGCTGAGCAGGAGCAAAAGGGGTGTCCTCTCCCTCAAGGGACTCTGGCCCCATATAGCATGGAGGAGGCCCCCTCCCTGCAGGTGGGAGCCTCCCAGCCCAGCCAGGATATCCAGGCCCAACCCAGCTGTGGTCTGTGATATGACCTCTGGAGGGCATGTGGTCTCCCGGGCTGAAAGGAGGGCCAGTCCTCAGGGACCATCTGCCACAACCTGAGGTTGAAGCCCAATGCCTCGACTCTGGGTAGGTCATCGTGGGTAATGGCCCCCATGAGCCTGAGCTGGACCTGGGCCCCACCCACCATGCAGACCCATCACTGGCTTTAATGATGGGACCAGCACCCAGGTCCCCCACAGCTGGTCCATGGAGGCCGATGGAGTCTGAGGAGGAGGAACCACAGTCCAGTGTCCTCACAGGGGTCAAAACCAAGAGAAATGACTGACATACTCAGGGCGCTAATTGAGCAGGGACAGGTGTGTGCAGCTGACAGCTGTGTCCTGGCTGGGTGGGGGTCTCTATGCTGTGATGCACACAGCTGGAACCTTCTCCTTGTCCTACTGTGGGTCCAACATGGTCCATCAGTTCCAAGTGATGGGGCTGAGGTGGGGTGTTGGGAGCAGGCCCACAAGCACCTGACAGCTCTGGAGCTAGGTCCTCTACCCCACCCTTGGTTCTCCAGTTCAGCCTCCTTCTAGAACCAGTGCCATCTTCCTGGTGCTGCTGTCGGCTTGGCCTGGTAGACACTGTGGACATGGGACAGGACAGTGCATGGGATGCAGTGTTATAGGGCAGCCCTTTCCCCCTAATACCAGGACTGTCCTGGAAATACCCTCTGTTATATTTCGTGGGAGGCCTGGTAGGGCTCCGAGCACAAGGGTGAGAACCTGCACCTGCAACTGGGAGGAGATCTCCTGACTGCTGGTTCAGGCCACAAACCACAGACCAGCATGTGGACAGGTCAAGACAGAGCCCAGCCTTGGGACTGACCCAAATTTAAGATAAAGACAAAATTCAGTCGAACACGACAATTCACATTTTGTTACATTTATAGGTGCTGAGAATAAAATGGTTTTCCCCCTCTCCCTCCCCACTCCTGCCTCCACACTTCCCCATCCCCCACACACCCATTTCCCAGGTCCCCATGAGGGGCGCACAGTGGGAGACGGTGACTTTCCAGCTCCCATTGGATGTGGCTCTTCCGTGGCTTTGACGACAGGGCACACCAGGGTCCCCGTGGCAGTGTCAGTGGAGGGTGATGGAGCCCGGAGGACAATTACATTTCTTTCCATAGAGGTGTAAACCACTAACGACAAACTCAGTGCACTAATGGTCACTGAAAGTGCTACAGGACGACACCAGTTAAAACAGTCAACTCAAAAATGGGCACTTGTCCCTCTGGAGGAAGTTCTGTGAAGGCTAGAATCTGGACATTGTCCAACACGTGGACACCAGCTCCAGAACTCAAATAGCCCAGCCCTGAGGCCCTGCTCTGTCCATGAGGCAGCGCAGGATGGGGTGGAACATCCTGTGAGTGCTCAGAGGCTTCCCCAGGAGCCCTGACCATGGAGTGAGAGGCCGGGACGCCCTCTGTCCTGCCATGGGGACAACCTCAGGAGAGAGACTCGACATGGCAGCAGGAACATCCCCCCAGACTGCAGTCACTTGCAGGGGAGAATCCACTCAGATTTGAAAGTTTTTAGATTTCAAGCTTCATTTTACATTGGAGTGAGCATAGCAGTTAAAATACTTATTTTATAAATAATGAAACTAATAAATTCTAATGATGCACAAGTTGCCAGATTTCACAATTCCATATTCTCCTGGGTTGAATTGCAATGGGAGAAAATAAAGTTTTTTTAATTTTAAGTGTTCCAAATACTATGACTTCAATGACTTATGATATAAATAACAACAGAATGTAACAATACAATGTGTCCGTGTGTTCAGTATCAGTATAATCAAGACAATTGATATGAATAATGTGATGGATACTAAGCTCAAGATGAACTCAAAAACACTTGTTGTCAAAAATCAGGATATTATGACTTTTTGTCCCTAAATATTATAACATATAGGAGTTTAGTAGACATTCAATAACTTTTTTTAAAGATTTATTTACTTATGCATACAAGAGCTGGGGTACAGGCCAGAGGCACAAGAGGGTGAGAGGATTCACCAGAGACAGAGCGGGGAACAGAACAGGCAGATTGACTGAAACACACTGCTGAGGGGAGCAGCGGGCATGACAGGAGAGGTCTGTCTCACTCTATTGGTTGCTCTCTGGCCAGCAGGGATTGAACTTGTGCTGCAGAGGCTGTGGATTGCTTCACAATGTGGTGTCTAACCCCTTGTGCCACCAGGGAGGCCCTGAAAGTCAATAACTTTTTACAGTAACATTGAGGAGAGATTCATGGCTCTGGCAATTAAGTGAGGGTGGCAGGGACATCTGACTATTTATGGACATTAACTTGGAATTTATCCCCAACATCATCACTAAGAGATTGTTAGTGATATTGTGAGATGAAGAAGTAACAGGTTTTTTTTTTTTAAAAAGCCAGGAAGGGATTTAATGAAAACATATTTCATCATTATATTAAGTGTAATCAAAAGATTTCTACAACTAGACAACTTTGGCCACTGATTTAGTATATTAGTTTTATAAAACTATTTTTAATTGTTTGCACAAATTTATATCCACACGTTTAATCCCTGCATTTTCCTTAAAAGCCCTGCCTCCCCAGGGCCTGCCCCTCCGTCACCCTACAGAGGGGGGAGAGGATGAGATTGGGGACAGGGAGGAGGGGAGCGGGCAGGGCTGCCCCGTGTCCAGACATCCCCACTCACGCATGGGCCTGGGGGGAGGTACAAACCCGCACCCAGGGTACCTGGGGCCCTGGGACTGGCAGGGAGAGCCACACGCACAGACCATCCAGCTCAGCTCTGGAGCGGCCTCCTCCCTACACAGATGTGCATGAGCCTGAGGGGGACAGAGGGGCCGGGGAGGGACCCGGGGGTGGACGAGCCCATCCTGCAGGAGGGACGTGTGTGTGTGACCCAGGAGGAGACTCTGGGGGAAACGTGGTCTCTGGGTCCTCAGATGTGGGGAGTCAGGGGCAGGGAGATGAGGAGACGAGGGGACGGACCAGGAAGCAGCAGTGAGGCCACAGGGGCAGGAATCTGACAAAGGAGGTGTCAGGTCATGCTGCACAGGGACACCAAGCCCAGATAATTCAGTTCCAGGACAGTGTTGGGTCCCAGGGAGCAGGAAAACAGGGACCTGCATACCCCATCTCCCTGTGCACCCATACCTGTGGAGCCTCCCCAGACAAGGGCTGTGCTGGAGGAGCAGGGGTGGGCTCTCCAGGGTGGAGAGGGGCTGGGCATGGTCACATGTCCTCTGGGGCTGGCCCTGGACAAACTCTGGGAGGTGTGCTGGGCAGAGACGCTGGGGCCTGGGCAGGAGCAGAAGAAGCAGGACTGGGGCTGGGGAGGGGGGAAGGTGGGAATGTTGTCTGTTGAATTTTTTCGACAGATACGAGTTCTAATTTATTCAAGTTTTGTAGGGGACAGTTGAAATTTTAGTCTTTCACCATTTTGGGCAGACATATTTGGACAATATAATAATGGCACACTCACAATAGAAGGAAATAAATGGGTTGAATGAAACTGTATACACAGATGACAACATTAGAATCCACAGAACAGAGAAGGAGTAATTGCGTAGAAAATACATTGAATTATTGACTTATATTGATAACCCATTATATTTTCAATATTGGGAGACAGAGGCTTTTTTCCACTTTCTTCTTCTATGCAGATGATGGCTCCAGGGGTGATGAATCTCACAGCCATGACAGAATTCGTCCTCTTGGGCTTCCCCACACAGGGGACCTTGGGCTTCTTGCACCCACTGCTCTTCTCCCTGGTCTACCTGTGCGCCCTGCTGGGGAATGGGCTCATCGTCCTCATCACCACCCTGGACCGGCACCTCCACACCCCCATGTACTTCCTGAGGAGTCTGTCCTTTTCGGATTTCTGCCTCATCTCAGCCACGGTCCCCAAGTCCATTGCCAACTCTCTGAGGCACAGAAGCTCCATCTCCTTCCTGGGCTGTGTCCTCCAGGTAATTGTGCTGGTTATTTCAGCAACTGCGGAGCTTCACCTGCTCATGGTGATGAGCCTTGACCGCTATGCTGCCATCTGCCACCCCTGCACTATGACGTCATTGTGAGCAGGGACAGGTGTGTGCAGCTGACAGCTGTGTCCTGGGGGTCTCTATGCTGTGATGCTCACAGCTGGAACCTTCTCCTTGTCCTTCTGTGGGTCCAGCGTGGTCCACCAGTTCTTCTGTGACATCCCCCAGTTATTGGCTATTTCCTGCTCAGGAAATTTGATGAGCAAACTTGTCCCCATTCTCATTGGTGAGGTGTTGAGTATCTTATCTTTCATTTTCATCATCATTTCCTATGTCCACATCTTCTCTGCTGTCAGGAAGATCCCATCCACTGAAAGGAAGGCCAAAGTCTACTCCACCTGCCTTCCCCATCTGCTGGTTGTGGTGCTGTTTCTCTCCACTGCATGCTTTGCTTATATGAAGCTGACTTCAGGGACCCCGTCCATTTCTAACCTGGTCATTTCTATGTTCTATACAGTGGTGACCCCCACCTTTAATCCCGTCATATACAGTCTGAGGAATCAGGCCTTGAAGATGGCTGTGGGGAGACTGATAAAAGGCCAATTCTACAAAAAGTAAGATACTACAATCTACATTTATAAACACTCATTTATTAAATTCTTCTCCTCTAATTCTTACATGTCATCATTTATAAATTCCAGACTTCTTGCATTAGAATTTTTCTTTTTCCGACATTTATATTCTCATATTCTTCCTGAACTCCTTTTTCCTAAAATAGTGAAATCCTTGCAAACCACTTCCTGTGTGATTTTCATAAAATGAATCCAGCTCATGGTTAAAAATATGTATTTGGTGTAGAAAGAATTTTCTAGAACTCATTGCAAAATTTACGTTACATGAAGCAGTGGTAACAGTGGTTTGTCCTTGCAAGCACATGGTCACAGGACCCCAGTCCTGGGCACTCAGTCCTGACAGCCGTGTGTCTCCACTGAGGGCCCCCTCCTTGTGGAGATGAGGGGAGACATTGAGTGGGGTCCCCCACCCCTCACAATGATAATGGGGCATCTTCCTGTAAAGACACAGATGTTTCTGTTCAAAAGACTAGGAGATCTACTCCTGAATCAGCCAGGGATGTCAGGATGGAAGCATCCTTGGGGAACTGGAGTCTATGGCTTAATCCTACAACTGATGTGAATATTGATTCTATGATGTCTCATTCAATTCTAACAGGACTGCACTGATGTCCTAAAACAGAAGTAAAAATGTATGAATTTTATGGAGAAACTACATTCCTACTTTTAAAATGTATGTTTTTTTATATATTTGTCCATGTGTTTACTTTCAGGTTTCCTTACTTTTCCCAATTGTACTTTGTGTCTCACACCAGGACTTCTTGTCAGCTCTCGGAGGATAACATTTAGTTCCCTGTCCTTCTACGTTGGGACCTGCTATTTATTACGTCATGTAGAGAACACCATGTAAATGTTAGCCTGACGCTCTATGTCCATTGTTATTCTCCAGCAGCTTCTGTGCTGTAAACCCGGGGCTCACAGCTGCTCACCCACCCTGAGAACATGAGCTGGGGGTGACGTTCCTCCCTCAAGCATTTTTCTCTGGGAGCAGGTCACTGTGTCCCCTGCACTTCCCACTGATCATAACATGCTAAGCCCATGAGAACTTTTCTTAAAAAATATTTGTTAACCACGGACTCGAGCCCATTGAGATTTCTCTTAAATTATTGTTACTTCAACGAATGTCTTTGAACAAAGATTTCTATTCCCTGGGACACTTATATCAGGCCCTGGTCAGATCTCTTTAAAATTTTCTGTTTTCCTTTGGACCAACCTTCTACATCTCTGTTGAGCCGGAGAGTGTATGTCATCAGTGATGTCACGTGTGGTTATGTGAGTTTACAACTTGCCACCATCCAAGAAATTCACGGGGTTTGGTTGCTTTATTCAAGGGTTTTGGGTGCACAGAGGAGGAATGTCTGGACAGTGAGCAGAGAAGCAGCACAGGACGTGGGCTTGAGCAGCTCTGGCAGGATCGTGCGGGGGCTGTGCTGGGAATGTGGCTGCTGAGTGTCCACTGAGCCTCGACACACATGACATTAGAAGTCTCTACAGTAAGTGTCTCGAGGGCAGGACGTGGTTTACAGGTTTCTAGGTGGTGGGGGAGGATCAGTGAGTTTCCTCCTCAGATGTGGCCACAGCTCTGGATGGGCCTGACCCTGGACCCTAAGGGGCTGGGGTGTGTGGGCAGCGGGACGACTCAGTCTGCTGTGCTGGGCGGGTCAGTGACAGGGAAGGACAGCCTGAGGAGTTCTGAGGGGAGGGGAAATGGCCATTCTTAATGTCTCTCACATGATTGGTTTGGAAAACAACAACTTGCTTTCAGAAGAGCTGAAAATGCAGTGGTTTGACAGGACGGCACTGCTGGGAGAGTGACTGGGGATGAGACTCAGGAGGACCAGGCATGAGGGGCTGAGGAGCTGCTGTGATTGACATAAGGAGCCCAGTTATGTTCACTTGGGGAGACAGGGCGGTGGTGATTACTTCCTCTCCACACTCATACGATGATGGCTCCAGGGGTGACAAATCTCATGGCTGTGACAGAATTCGTGCTCCTGGGGTTCCCCACTCAGGGGACCATGGGCTTCTTGCACCCGCTGCTCTTCTCCCTGGTCTACCTGTGCACCCTGCTGGGGAACAGGCTCATCGTCCTCATCAACACCCTGGATCGGCACCTCCACACCCCCATGTACTTCTTCCTGAGGGGTCTGTTCTTTTCGGACCTCTGCCTCCTCTCAGCCACGGTCCCCAAGTCCATTGCCAACTCTCTGAGGCACAGCAGCTGCATCTCCTTCCCAGGCTGGGTCCTCCAGGTCTTCGTGATGGTTATGTCAACAGGCGCAGAGATGCACCTGCTCACAGTGATGAGCCTCGACCGCTATGCTGTCATCTGCCACCGCCTGCACTATGAAGTCATCATGAGCAGGGACAGGTGTGTGCAGCTAACAGCTGTATCCTGGCTGGGTGGAGGTCTCTGTGCTGTCATGAACACAGCTGGAACCTTCTCCTTATCCTACTGTGGGTCCAACGTGGTCCACCAGTTCTTCTGTGACATCGCCTAGTTATTGGCTATTTCCTGCTCAGGAAATTTAATGAAGGAGATTATAGCCATTCTCATTGATACGGCATTAGTAACCTGCTGCTTTATTTTCATCGTCATTTCCTATGTCCACATCTTCTCTGCTGTCAGAAAGATCCCATCCACAGAAGGGAAGGCCAAACTCTACTCCACCTGCCTTCCCCACCTGCTGGTTGTTTCTCTCCACTGGATGCTTTGCTTTTCTGAAGCCAACCTCAGAGGCTCTGTCCCTGTCTGATCTGGTCATTTCTATGTTCTACACTTTGGTGCCCCCCACCTTTAATCCCATCATATACAGTCTGAGGAACCAAGCCATGAATATGGGGAGACTGATGAGTGGAGGACTCACCAAGGAGTAATGGGAAGGTTGAGGTTGTGACTCCATCACAACACTCTTATTTTAAATTTTCTCATAACACGGTTGACAGAACTGTGATAGGAACTGGGGAGGCTGAAGGAGGCCTCACTAGGAATTGTGGTGTAAGTAGAAAAAGTGGATTTACTTATTATCCTCCTGCAGGACATCCGGTTCCGTGGCTGGTGACTATGGAGGAGGAAGATGAGGCAGGTTTAATCTGTAAATTTGGGGCTTCCTGAGTTGGGACCCCAGGTCTTTGTGGCCTGGATCTCAAACACGTGTCAGGGGGAACGCCCTGTATCCTTGGAATTTCCATAAGCCCTTGCAGTTGTAGATTGCCTGGGCCCTGCTAGTGACCATCACAGGATCCCCATCTTCAGGTCTCAGGGCCGTTCCATGGGACCCCTCAGTTCCCTGGTCTGTTGGGAACTCTCTGCTGGGCCGAGGACACTGTCCTTGTTACCCATAAACTCAGGGTCCTGCAGGAGGAAGCTGACCCTCCCATGGGCAGCCGGGTCTACCCAGTCCTAGGTGCAGCTGCCCTGGATGTCCTGTTTGGGACAAGCACTAACTGTCCTATGTCCAAATCCCAGGGGACATCATCAGACCTGGAGGAGTGATGGCCGCCAGAGTCCTGGCTTCTCGATGGCTTCAGGCCCTGTTGAGCTGCCCGGCCAGTTCCCCGGGGAGCTGGTCCTGGGGACTGTGGCACCGCAGATTGGGGTTTCAGGGAAAGGAGAGAAAGGCACAGGCAGATCTGGGATGCTGGTCAGTTTGGTCTAGCCTCGATTCACAGACACAGTGGCACAGTCCACCCCAAGGCTGGGGTGGACGCTGCATCCTGGGCTGGTCTAGCTGGGCCATGCTGAAACAAGGTCCACCGGCATGGGTGCCAGCCCCTCGGAAACTGCTGGTTGGCGCGAGGCCTCAGGTGGGTGGGCCCGGAAGGGGGTGGACAGGCTGTCAGGGGGGTTCAGGAGCCTGAGTTGTCATAGGGCCTTGGGAGCAATGTCCACACGCACCCCCACACCAGGATGGGCCCCAACACCACCCACCCAGGCCTCTGGTTCTGCCTACCTCTGGAGGTGCCATCTTGCTGGGCAGCTGTGGAATTGGCCTGGCAGAAGCTGTGGACACGGGTGGGACAACCTGTGGGCCGGGACTCTCCATGCCCTGTCTCCTCCGCCAGTACCCCCCACTGTCTGTGCCTGACATGGTGGGGCCTGTGAGGACTCTAGTGGAGACCCACAACTGGGAGAGGCACCCCTCCCCACCTGCTGTGTCAGAGCTGAGACACAGACCACCCCACAGGCTCACCGGACAGCGCCGCCTCGGGACTGCCCCGCAGTGGAAGATAAACACAAGCTTCCCTCACACACAACAACAGTTCAAATGTGATGGCAGAGTCACCGGCGCTTAGAGTAAATTACATTTTTAAATAAAATCATTTCTTAAAGACAGAATAAATTCCTGAGTGAGACGACCCAGGCGCTTCCCCTTCTCGCTCCTGTGGGAATTTTGTCCTGGTTTTCCTCCCTCCCCCTCCCACCTCCAAACTGCCCGTCCCCACCTGCCAGGCCCAGGAGGGCACACAGGGGGTCCCTCAGGGCTGGAATCTGGATGGAGTCCAACACGCGGACGCCAGCTCCAGAGCTCAAATAGCCCAGCCCTAAGACCCTGCTCTGTCCATGAGGCGCCGGAGAAAGGGGTGGGACATCCTGTGAGTGCTCAGAGGCTCCCCACGAGCCCCGACCATGGAGTGAGGGGCCGGGACACCCTCTGTCCTGCCATGGGGATAACCTCAGGACACACATTTGACATGGCAGCGGGAACTTCCCCGGAGACTGCAGGTATCTGCCCCCAACTGTTTGCAGGGGAGAATCCACTCACACTTGAGGGTTTTCAGATCAAGCTTCATTTTAGACTAGAGAATGTGCCATAATTAAACTATTCACTTTGTAAATCTTGAAAACTAATGCTGACAGGGCCCAAATCGTCATGTCCCACTGCCCTGTCAGCCTGGGTGAGACTCGGTGAAAGAAAACATTGTTATTTCAGGATCTTCCACAAATTATGCCATTTTAATTTATTCCTTATATGGGAAGATTTCTATGATCAGCCTGACAATGTCTCATGACTGATGTTAGTGTTCCATCAGTGTGTATTAAGTGTTACATAAATCATAACAATGATTATTTTGTAACTAAGATGAATTTCAAAATCCTTATTTCTAAACTTCAATTTGTTATTCATTTTTGTTCCTAATATTATGATGGGTATGAAGTAGAAATTCAATTTTAATTACAATATTGTTGACTCTTTCATGGCTCTGAAACTAAAGAGAGGGTGGCATGGACATCTGACTTTTATGGACATTCACTTGGGTTTTTCCCCAATTCCACACTTAGGTATTGTTAGAGATATCATAAATAAAGTTATAGTACTTACATCATTAGTAAAATATGTCCTTTAAGTCTTTTAAAAGATGTCTACAGATATGACCATGGGGTAACCTCATGTATTTTTTTTCTGTTCTTATTAATATATTTAGAATTATTCCACTAATGTATTTCCATCAATTTATATTCTACATTCTCCATTAAAACCCTACCATCATCGGGACCATCATCCCCATGGAGGGGGCAGAGGATGAGGTTGGGGAACGGGAGAGTGGGCAGGGCTGCCCCGTGTCCAGACGTCCCCACTCACGCACTGGGGTGAGGAACAAACCCGCACCCGGGGGACCTGGGTCCCTGGGACCCGCAGGGAGAGCCACACGCACAGACCATCTGGCTCAGCCCCGGAGCGCCTCCTCCCTGCACAGATGTGCATGAGTCTGAGGGAAAAGAGGGGCCGGGAGGGACCCGGGATGGACGAACCCATCCTGCAGGAGGGATGTGAGGGTGTTACCCAGGAGGAAACTCTGTGGGAAATGCGGTCTCTGGGTCCTCAGATGTTGGGGGTCAGGAGCAGGGAGATGAGGAGATGAGGGGATGGACCAGGATGCAGCAGTGAGGCCACAGGGGCAGGAATCTGACAGAGGAGGCGTCAGGACACGCCACACGAGGATGCAGAGCCCAGATCATTCAGTTCCAGGACAGTGGCAGGTCCTGGGGAGCAGGAAAAGGGGGACCCGCACACCTCATCTCCATGCACACCAGTCCCTGTGGGGCCTCCCCAGACCAGGGCTGTTCTGGAGGAGCACGGACAGGCTCTCCAGGGTGGGGAGGGGCTGGGCATGGTCAGGTGTCCTCTGGGGCTGTGCCCTGGACAACCTCTGGGAGGTGTGCTGGCAGAGATGCTGGGGCCTGGGCAGGAGGCGGAACCTGCGGGACTGAAGAGGTGGAGAGTGGCTGCTGGTCGGGTTTGTTGATACATCTGAGATTCTAATTTGTTCAAGTTTATAGGGGAAAATTGAAAGTTTCTGCTCTTTACCAAATTTCAGAGACCAGTTGGACAACATAATGACACATGAGATGGAAACAGAGGCTGAATACAGCAGCACAAGCAGATGAGGATACTAGACTCTGAGGCCCTAGAAGGATTAATTACCTGGTAAATAGATTGAATCATTATCCTATGCTTAGAACAAATTTATGTTTAATATGGTATGTTTGACAATTTCTTTCTCTTTTCTCTTTGATAACAGATGATGGCTCCAGGGGGGGATGAATCTCACCTTTGTGACAGAATTCGTCCACCTGGGGTTCCCCACCCAGGGGACCATGGGCTTCTGGCATCCGATGCTCTTCTCCCTGGTCTACCTGTGTGCCCTGCTGGGGAGCGGGCTCATTGTCCTCATCACCACCCTGGACCGGCACCTCCACACCCCCATGTAATTCTTCCTGAGGAGTCTGTCCCTCACGGACCTCTGCCTCATCTCAGCCACAGTCCCCAAGTCCATGGCCAACTCTCTGAGGCACAGCAGCTCCATCTCCTTCCCGCACTGTGTCCTCCAGGTCTTCATGATGGTTATTTCAGCAGGTACAGAGATGCACCTGCTCACAGTGATGAGCCTTGACTGCTATGCTGCCATTTGCCACCCCCTGCATTATGATGTCATCATGAGCAGGGACAGGTGTGTGCAGCTGACAGCTGTGTCCTGGCTGGGTGGAGGTCTCTATGCTGTCATGAACACAGCTGGAACCTTCTCCTTGTCCTACTGTGGGTCTAACCGGGTGGTCTACCAGTTCTTCTGTGACATCCCCCAGTTATTCTCTATTTCCTGCTCAGGAAATATACTGAGTGAATTTTTCCCTATTCTCATTTGTGTGGTGTCGAGTACTTTCTATTTTATTTTCATCATCATTTCCTATGTCCACATCTTCTCTGCTGTCAGGAAGATCCCATCCAAAGAAGGGACGGCCAAAGTCTACCCCACCTGCCTGGTTGTGATGCTGTTTCTCTCCAGTGGATTCTTTGCTTTTCTGAAGCCGATCTCAGGGACCCCATCCATGTTTGACCTGGTCATTTCTATGTTCTACACGGTGGTGCCCCCCACCTTTAATACAGTCATATACAGTCTGAGGAACCAAGCCATGAAGTCGGCGGTGCGGAGACTGATGAAGGGCCAATACTATAAGAAGTGAGGTATCACAATCCACATTTATAACCTCTCATTTATTCTATTTTCTCTCCTCTAAGTCTTAATATCATCATTTGTAAAGTCCAGACTTCTTGCATTAGGATTTTCTTTGCCAGAAATTTATATCCTCATGTTCTCCATAAGCTGTAGTTCCCGAAGAATGTAATTCTCTGCCGACCTTCCACCAGTGTGATGTTCATTAACTGAATCCAGCTCTCAGTTGCTAACAATGCATGTGGCATAGAAAGAATATTTTAGAACTCACACATCGCAAATGTTTATGTGACATGAAGCCATGGTAAAGGGGGATCTGTCATCGGGAGCACATGTCATGGGACCTCAGTCCTGGGCACTGGGTTTCCTCAGCCTGAGTATCTCCACTGAGGGCCCCGACTTGTGGAGGGGAGGGGAGACAGTTGAGTGGGTTCCCCCACCCCTCCTGATTCCTAATGGGGCCTCTTCCACTAACAGAAATTTATGTTGCTGCTCAAAGGACAAAGGAAACCACACTTGACTCTGCCAGAGGTGGAAGGATGGATGCTTCCTTGGTTAGTAGGGATCTATGAGTGAAACATGGAATGGATGGAATATTAATTTCTGTGATGCCTGTTTTGATGTCAACGTGACTGCACCCCCTCGATGTAGTGTTTTCAAAAGTCAAGTTACATGAATTATCTTTGAAGAACTGTTTCTACTTAAAAGTTTATAATTTGTAACTTGTGATTGTGTTGATTTTTAGGTTCCCTTACTTTTCCAGATTGTATCTTGATCCTCTACCAGGTCTTCTCCACCGTCTTGTAGATTACACTTCAGTTCACTTTTCTTCCACTTGGGAACTGTGTTATTTTTTTTTATTATGTAAAACATTATTCAAACTAAAGCTTGGTGATATTTTCTATTTTTTTAATAATTCTACACCTCTGCACTGCACCAACAGAGGTTCTACTATTGTTTCCCTAATGCTGAGAATCTGAGTTGGGGGTGATGTTCCTCCTCTCCAGGAGCAGGTCACCGTGTTTCCAACTCTCCTGTGCTCTCCAGTGAGCACATTTTGTCCATGAAACTATTTATGATAATAAAATGTAGTTAATCACAATACATGACTCATCCATTCAAATTTCAGAATGAAACGTGAGTTAGAAAATCACTCAAAGTAATACTCATTTCAGTGATAGCATGAGAGCACAGTCCCCATCCCCTAGGGATATGACATCATTCCCTGGTTAGATTCCTGTGGATGTATTTTCTATTTTTCCTTGAACAAATGCAGTGAGTGTCTGTGAGAAGGGATCTTTACCATGAGTGTTTCATCCCAACATCATGTTAATTTGTTATTTGTTCTTATCAAAGGAGGACACTCATTTTCACTTTTTACTGTTTTCATCGTGGGTCACTTTTCACTACCCCATGAGCACCAGTGTCCACTCAGAATCTAAAATGCCCTGCAGTGCCTGGTCCCTCGTCACAATTCTACATTCCTCCCTGGTTCTGTCTGGTAATGAGCAAATTTTTGCACTCAGTCCAACATTTCCAATACAGTTTGCCACTGTATTTCCTTAGTTACTTTTTTTTATATTATATTCCACAGACGGGTGAGACCAGCCAATATCTTTCAGTTTTTGACTTACCTCCCTAGCATACACATCCCAAGGTCCACCTTTGGTTCCTAAGGGCACTAGTTCACCTTTTTAAGAGCCGTGTAGTATTCCATTGAGGTGGATCCACATTATGTATTCACTCCTCTGTCCACAGCACTTGGGTTGGGGCCAGGACTGGCAACAGTGCATGGTGCTGCTGGGAACACAGGTGTTCATGTTCCGAGTTGTCGAGTCTGCACATTCTGGGATAAATACCAGGAAGAGGTTGCTCCATCCTGTGGTTGCTCTGTTTTCTTTGTCTGAAGACATCTCCAAGCCATTTTCCCAGCAGAAGTGAGAAGCCCTTTCTCTTCCTCCCTCACCTTTTTGCTGTGTCCAGGCTCTTGACTGGTCCCTTCTCACAGGTGACAACGCATTTCAGTTTGGATTTCTAATTTCCTAAATACAACAATTTGGAATGGATCAAAAGTCTGGATTAGATGGAGCCTTAAAATACCAGCAAGAGCACATAGGGGCTGCCCATTGAACATCCACCCCACAGATGGACTTTGGGACACAAGGCCAAGGACAGAGAAACAGGCAAAAATAAACAAGTGGGCCCCACCACACCAGAGAGCTTCTGTGCCTCAGAAATGCCATCCCCAAAATAGACCCCTGAACTGGGAGATGATGGTGCACATCACACACCTGACAAGGGCGAGTGTCTATAAAGTACACAAAACCTACAAACCCAGCAACAGAAAGAGACACCCCAATGCAACACAGCCTCAGACCCCACGGACATTTTCCTCGGGGAGTTCAGGAGCCCACAGCCTCCTCACACTTTTTATTCAGGTTGAAACCTTCTCGGCTCCTGAGCATGTTCACCTGCCTCACACCTGCCGCCACTTGAACGTGCGTGGACAGGTCACAGATGCTGGCTGTGGCTGCATAACATCTCTTGCATTCCCATTGCCTCTTTTTGATTTTATTATTGGATAGAATCTAAGTGTCATTAATCATTTTGTCAGGTCATTTCCTGTGATGTCTGACTTTTCAAATTGATCATTTTTAAAATATTTATTCATTTATTTATACAAGAACCAGGGTATAGGCCAGAGGTACGAGAGGTTGAGAGGATCCACCAGAGAAAGCCCGGAGCAGAACAGACAGAATGACTGAAACCCACTGTTGAGGGGAGCAGCAGGAGACTGGAGAGGTCGGTCCTGCCATGCGGGGAGCTCCCTGGCCAGCCACGATCGAACCTCTGCTCAGAGGCTGTGGAGAGCTTCATGGTGCTGGGCTCAAAACGCTGCCCACCAGGGAGGACCTCAAATTGATCATTTTCAATCCATCACACTAATTGCCCCTGTTGTCTTCCCCCCAGGGTGAGGGGAGGAGACAGAGCGCCTGAGTCTGTTTTCTGAGACTCACATGTGCCTGGGTCCCCAGGGCTGGACACTGCTCAGCCAGGACAAGTGGGAAGGACCGACATTCTCCTCGTTGGCTGAGACATGACAACTGTCTCAGTGACCACATGGGTTCCCCCAAAACCCCCACGAGTAGCACCCACATCCCCCTGCAACTTCTCCTTGAGGCACTAAAGGACGCCTGGACATGTCAATGGCCCCCACCTGCCCCTGGCGGGGTGTCCTCTCCTTGGGCATCTTGGGGTCTGGGACATCTGGGGTTCGCAGTGTCCAGGGGCAGGGTCACCCCCAGGGGCGAGCAGGGCTTATGCTGCAGGCCAAGTGGGGGACACGAGGGCACACTGCCTGGCTGACAGGCCTCTGCATCTGGCCCCCTAAATATGCCAGCGGAGATCCCCTGTGTAGGGAGAAGGGCCAGACCCCTCACGTCTGTGGCCATAGCCTGTCTCCACTGGGCAGCACGTGTCCCTCTCACCGGGCTCCCAGGGGACACCCCATGACCCCCACCTAGCTGCCCTCCGGGCACAAATAACCACATTTCAGTGAAAGGCGAACATGCATCGTGACAGTCTGGGACTTGTCATGTGTGTCCTCCCGGCTGGCGGAGCCTGCACTTGACCTCATGCCATGACCACGGTCACCAGGTGGACACACGCTATGGGGGGATGAGTGTGGGGAGGGGTGTACGGGGGCGGGGAGGGAGGGGCTTCCCGGGGTTGCCACTGCCAGGCCCGGCGAAGACTGGTTCTCTGCGGCCCTCTCGCTGCCGGGGTGGACACTCCGCTGATGGCCCGTAGGGCACAGACGGGACGCCATACGCACTGCCAAGTCTGCCCGCGGGCGACGGTCTCGGCCAGGCTGGAGCGGGGGATTCCCAAGTTCGCCTCTGTCTCTGAGACCAGGGGGTGGGGAGCCCGAGTGACTGCTGTGGGGTCAGGCCCAGATGGCCCATGCGGTGGACATGCGGCAGCTCTGGCGTGGTGGGAGACGGACCTGACAGATGTGGCGCCGCCAGCTTGGTCCCGTCCGCGGGTCGGGTCGCGGGTCCTGGGTACCAGGCCCTGGGCGGAGGCCGAGGGCGGGGCCGTGGACACTCACTTGAGGAGAGGAGGGCGGGGCCAGGTGGGTCGGATCGGCCAAGTCTTCAGGGAGTGTCCAGCACCCCTGAACCCCCTTACGGAGCCGCCCACGTGGGGGGGCGCAGCCCCTCCTGAGCTCCCCCGCGAGCTGCTCCTGCACTGGCGCCTCAGGCCCTTTTATGGAGAGCCACACTTCCGGGGCGGGGCGTGGACCAATCAGGCACCTGGGCGGTCGGGCCCGGCCCATTCAGAGCAGGGATGCGAAGTGGTCCATTGGGGCTGGGGGCGGGGCAGCCCGAGAGGCTCCGGCCCGGCGGCTGAGGGGAGGAGCCCGGGAGGGGCAGGGCGGTGGCCTGAGGCTGAAGCCTGCACCCTTGAGGAGAGCAGGGCGGGCTCTGAGGAGAGGGGGGATCACGCGCCCGGGGCGGGACAGGGACTCGGATGCTGAGGGGAATAAGTGCGCGGGCACCGCAGGGGAAGGCGGAGAAGCCGACGTCCGTCCAGGCGCGGGCTTAGTCCTGTCCTGCGTCCCCGCTGGCCGAGGCGGCCCGAGGCCCGGCCCCCCTCAGAGCGGGGCGCGGTCCGGACCCCGGAGCGGGGACACTCCGGCTCTGATGCCGCCCCGGGCCAGGAGGGACCCCGCACACGCGCCCCTGACCTGTCGCCCGGCCGCGCGGTGACCGGGGGTGACCACGACCGCTGGCCGGCGCTGCCCGCGCGCCTGGGGCAGCGCCCGCTTCTGGGCTCCATCGGGCGAGACCCCGGCGCCTGCATGGCAGCCGCTGGCCGGCGGGGCGGGTGGACGCGGGCCGGGGAGGCGCCGAAGCCCGAGCTGCTTGTGGACGGACCAGGCTGACCCCACCGGGCACACGGGGCAGAGTGTGGCTTCGTGTCTGGATCCGGGTGTCTCCAGCGGCCCCGGGGCGGGCGGGTCCTCGACGGGCTTGGAGACTTTGGGGGTCAGGAGCCGGCGGCAGCGGGGCCTGGAGCGGCGCCTCTGAGCACAGCCCGGGCTGCGTCTCCCTCCCCCCACCCCAGCTTGTCCAGCTCAGCCCCCTCTGTGGCGGGCACCATCTTGCTGAAGCAGCCGTAGGCGGGGCCTGGCAGACACCGGGTCCTGGGCAGGACGGTGCATGTGGCCCAGGACTGCCCCATCTCCCTCCCAAATAGCCACTTGTCCGTGCACCCTGCCCCGGTAGGTATGAGTACCTGGGAGACAGCACTGGGAGAGGGTCCCCCCACTGCTGTCTCAGAGCCCAAGACACAGACCAAGAAGTGGACAAGCCAAAGACAGCACCCCTCGGGACTCACCCGAATTGTAACAGAAACACAAGATTTAGTAAAACACGAAGATTCAGATTGTATCACATTTATAGGTGTGGAGAATAAAGTGGCATTTAAATAAAAATATTTAGTAACATGAACAAATTCACATTTTTCTTGGTTTTCCTCCTCTCTCCCCTCCTGCCTCCACATTTCTCCATCCCCCTCATGCCCACCTCCCAGGTCTCCCCATGGAGGGCACACAGTGGGTGACTCTGACTTTCCAGCGCCTTTTGGACATGGCTCATCACGAGGCCCACACCCAGGTCCCCCGTGACCGGTCAGTGGAGGGTGATGGAGACTGGAGGATGAGGAGCCGAGTCCTGTCCACACAGGTGTGAACAACTAAGAAAATTGCCTCTGGCACCCTCAGTGCAGTAATTGCTCACTGAGATGTGGTACAGGATGATGCCCACTAACACGGTCAACTCAAAGAGGGCACTTGTCACTCTGGAGGAAGGTCCCTGAGGGCTGGAATATGGACAGTGTCCAACACCCAGACACCAGCTCCAGAGCTCAAATAGCCCAGCCCTGAGGCCCTGCTCTGTGCATGAGGCGGCACAGGATGGGGTGCAACATCCTGTGAGTGCTCAGAGGCTCCCCACGAGCCCCGACCATGGAGTGAGAGGCCGGGACGCCCTCTGCCCTGCCATGGGGACAACCTCAGGAGAGAGACTTGGCACGGCAGCAGGATCGTTCCCCCCAGACAGCAGGTATCTGACCCGAGACATTTGCAGGGGAGAATCCACTCACACTTCAGAGTTTTCAGATGTCAAGGCTCATGTTAGACTTGAGAAAGTGCCGTAGTTAAAATATTTATTTTCTGAATCATGACAACTAATGCTGAAGGTGCCCAAGTCGCTCATATCCCACTTCCCTGTCAGCCTAGGTGAGACTCAGTGAGAGAAAACTTAAGTTATTTGAGGATCTTCCACAAATTATGCCATTTTAATACACTCATCATATGGTTACATTTTTATGATTACGTGACAATAAAATTACATACTGATTTTAGCATTCACTCAGTGAGTATGTGTTAAATATTGTATGAAATCACAATAATTAATGATTATTTTGTAACTAAGATGAAATTTCAAAGTCCTTATTGTTAAATTTCTTTTTATTTGTTTTTGTTCCTAGTATTATGTCCGATATGAAGTAGAAATTCAACAAATTTTATAACAATATTTTTGACTATCTCAGGACTCACACTGAAGAGAGGCTGGCATGGACATCTGACTATTTGTGGAAATGAACTGGGTATTTCCCCTGTTCCACAGAACTAGGACTGTTAGAGATTTGTAAAATAAAGTAACAGTAGTTAAATATGGAAAAATATATATCAACATTTACATCTTTGTTACAATATGTACTTTGAATCTCTCAAAAGATGTCTACAAATTCCACAATATAATATCCTTATTTTTTTTATTAAACTTTTGAAATTATTTCTACTAATGCATTTCTATCAATGTATTTCCTACATTCTCCATTAAACCCTTCTGTTACAAGGACTGTCATCCTAAGGGAGAGAGGTGAGGATGAGATTGGGGGGGAGAGGAGAGAGGGCAGGGCTGCCCCGTGTCCAGACTTCCCCACTCACACACAGGCCTGGGGGGAGGAACAAACCTGCACCCGAGGTACCCAGGGCCCTGGACTGGCAGGGACAGCCACACACACGGACCGTCCGGCTCAGCTCTGGAGCGGCCTCCTCCCTACACAGACGTGCATGAGTCTGAGGGGGACAGAGGGGCCGGGAGAGACCCGGGGTGGAAGAGCCCATCCTGCAGGAGGGACATTTGGGTGTGACCCAGGAGGAGACTCTGTGGGAAACGTGGTCTCTGGGTCCTCAGATGTGGGGAGTCAGGGTCAAGGAGATGAGGAAATGAGGGGACAGACCAAGAGTCAGCAGTGAGGCCACAGGGGCAGGAATCTGACAGAGGAGGCATCAGGATACGCCACACGGGGATGCGGAGCCCAGATCATTCCTTTCCAAGACAGAGTTGGGTCCTGTGGAGCAGGAAAATGGGAACCCGCACACCCCATCTCTCTGCACACCTGTCACTATGGGGCCTCCACAGACCATGGCTGTGCTCAAAGATCAGGGACAGGATTTCCAGGGTGGGTAAGGGCTGGGCATAGTCACGTGTCCTCTGGGGCTGAGCCCTGGACAACCTCAGGGAGGTGTGCTGGGCAGAGACGCTGGGTCATGGGCAGGCGGGGAGCCCTGGGACTGGGGCGGTGGTGGAGGGGTGCTATCAGTCGCGTTTGTTGACAAATGTGAGATTCTAATTTGTTCAAGTTTTAGGGGAGAGTTGAAATTTGCAGTCTTTATAAATTTCATAGACAAGTTGGACCGCATAATAATGACACAAGAGATGGATATAAAAGGTTGAAGCAGCAGGACACCTAGATGAGGTTATTAGACTGGGTAGGACCTAGAAGGAGTAATTACCCAGTGGATAGAATGAATTATTATACTATGCTGATAACCCATTTTATGCTCAATACTTGAAGATTTGACAATGTTTTATTCCTCTTATTTTTTATACAGATGATGGCTCCAGGGGTGACCAATCTCACGGCTGTGACAGAATTCGTCCTCCTGGAGTTCCCCACCCAGGGGACCATGGGCTTCCTGCACCTGCTGCTCTTCTCCCTGGTCTACCTGTGCGCTCTGCTGGGGAATGGGCTCATTGTCCTCATCACCACCCTGGACCGGCACCTCCACACCCCCATGTACTTCTTCCTGAGGAGTCTGTCCTTCACAGACCTCTGCCTCATTTCAGCCACGGTCCCCAAGTCCATCGCCAACTCTCTGAGGCACAGCAGCTCCATCTCCTTCCCGGGCTGTGTCCTCCAGGTTTTCGTGATGATTATGTCAGCAGGTACAGAGATGCACCTGCTCACGGTGATGAGCCTTGACCGCTATGCTGCCATCTGCCACCCCCTGCACTATGAGGTCCTCATGAGCAGGGACAGGTGTGTACAGCTGACAGCTGTGTCCTGGCTGGGTGGGTGTCTCTATGCTGTGTTGCACACAGCTGGAACCTTCTCCTTGTCCTACTGTGGGTTCAACGTGGTCCACCAGTTCTTCTGTGACATCCCCCAGTTATTGGCTATTTCCTGCTCAGGAAATTTGATGAATGAACTTGTCCCCATTCTCATTAGTGTGGTGTTGAATATCTGCTATTTTATTTTAATCATTATTTCCTATGTGCACATCTTCTCTGTTGTCAGGAAGATCCCATCCACAGAAGGGAAGGCCAAAGTATACTCCACCTTCCTTCCCCACCTGCTGGTTGTGGTGCTGTTTCTCTGCATGGCTTTCTTTGCTTATATGAAGCCAACGTCAGTGACTCCATGCATGTCTGACCTGGTCATTTCTATGTTCTACAAGTTGGTGCCCCCCACCTTTAACCCTGTCATATACAGTCTGAGGAACCAAGCCATGAAGATGGCTGTGGGGAGACAGATGAAGGGCTATTTCACCAGCTAGTATAACTCTCCCTTTTTTTATTGACTGATTTATTTATACGAGCACTGGGTACAGTCAGAAGCATGGGAGTGTGAGAGATTTCACCAGAGCCAAAGTGGGGAACAGAACCGGCAGACTCACGAAATACACTGCTGAGGGGTGCAGTTGGCGCGGCAGGAGAGTTCTGTAGCTCCCTGTGGTACCCTCTCCGGTGGCCTCGGATCGAACTAGTACTGCAGAGGCTGCGGGCACCTTCAAAGCCCAGCGCTCAACAGCTGTGCCACCAGGGGAGGCCCAAGCTCACCCTTCTTTTCCTCAGCCACGGAGACTGTGTACAAGTGCATGCCTGTGTCCTCCAGCCAGACACGTGTTTGTGTCACAGGGACACCAGCCCCTCTTTGTCCCCTGTCCCCTCTCATCCCTTCTCAGAGCCCTCAGGAGGTTGTTCCCCAAGACTATTAATGTGTTTCCCTGCTCAAATGCCTGTTCTCTTTACCCGTGCCCCCCTCCACCCCACCCCCTTGTGTGTGTCCATGTCTGACCTGCTTTGCTGCATGTATTTTTCACACCTTCTCCTTTCACAGGACTCTGTCCCGGGGTGAAGGGTGTCTCCTTATCTCAATCCACCTGTCTGTCTCCTGTGTGCAGTGGGGAAACTTGTTACCCCATAAACTCAAGGTTCTACATGGTGAGACGCCCTTCCCACGGGCAGCCCAGTCCAGGCAGGGTGGAGGTCTGGTGTCCTGGGTGGCCTGTCTGGGTCAAGCACTAACTATCCTTTGCCCAAATCCCAGGGGGGTCATCATCAGACCTGGATGAGTGACCATGGCCTGGGCTCCTGCTTCCTTGATGGCCCAGGGCCCGGCTGAGCAGCCCGGCCTGTTGCCACACAGAAGCTGTGTCCCGGGCACTCTGGTACAGCTTGTTGGGGTTTTAGGGAACAAGAGAGTGCGGCTCAGGGAGATCTGGGACACAGGTCAGGCAGGTCTACTCTCAGCCTCGCACACAGCAGTGCTGCCCACCCTTCTCAACGGACACAGGAAAACCTGCTTTTTCCCCATCATCTGCATAAAATTGGAAGATAAACAGAAGCCTCTGTCATGAACACAACAGTTCAAATGCAGTGACAGATTTATCGGTGCTGAAAATAAATGGTGTTTTTAAATAAACAAATTCTGAGACACTAACAAATTCTCGTGTCCAAGATCCAGGGGCTTCCACTTCTCGCTCCTGGGGAATTTCTTCCTGGTTTTCCTCCCTTCTCCCTCTCCTGCCTCCACCACTGCCCCCTCCTCCTGCCCCCCCCACTTCCCCCATGAAGGGCGCACAGGGGGTGACGGTGACTTTCCAGCTCCCTGTGGATGTGGCTCATCCGTGGCTCTGTCCACAGGCCACACCTGTCCCCGTGGCAGTCAGTGGAGGAGATGGGGCCTGAGGGGGAACCAGTTCCAGTCCTCCCTGGGTGAAAACTAAGGAATCACCTCTGGCACACTCGGGGCCCTCATTGCTCAGTGGTGGTTGTTTGAGGTTGAGGCTAGTAAAGCAGATGAGCGGGAGAGAGCACGGCCCTCCTCCCTGGGGGTGACCTGGGAGGGGCTGTCGGACGGAGAGCACCCAGGGGACCAGCAGGAAGGTCAAAGTTAATCAAGTCCCTGCCCTGGAGTCAGACTCGTGCCTGCCCCGAGTTTTCTGAGGCATCAGAGCCGGATTCTCAGCCGCGCAGCTGGGATCTGGCATCTCCTCTGCGGACGCCACTTGCTGACTTCGCAGGAAGCAAAATTTAAAAGACAACTTGCCTCGCAGGCTGCGGGGGCTGTGCTGGTGTGTGTCCGGGAGAGTCACTTGGGTTAGGGGGACAGTGCTAAGTCATGGAAGCCAGAGTTGGAAGAGACCCAGAGGCCCTCTGGGGCGGCCCAGACCCGAACGTAGAGCTGACCCAGTCACCACCATGCCGGGCAGGACCACAGGCACAGGGCATGGGGCAGTGGCCAAGGCAGGTGAGGCCTGTAGTGCCGGGGTGGTGGGTGTGGAGACGCCGTGGCTGGGGGGCTACACACTAATTCGGGTGAACCCCATCATGCAATGTTACCCCAGCAATGTAAAGACTACAGTTGTTTTTTTTTTTTTTTTAAGATTTATTTATTTATTTATACAAGCACTGTGCATAGTCGGAAGCGCGGGAGGGTGAGAGAATTCACCAGAGCCAGAGCGGGGAACAGAACAGGCAGAAGGACTGAGGTACACTGCTTAGGGGAGCAGCGGGCGGCATGAGAGGTCTGCATGCCATGTGGGTACCTCGCCGGCGGCCAGGGATCAAACTGGTGCTGTAGTGGCTACGGGCAGCTTCGCAGCGCAGCGCTCAACCACTGCGCCACCAGGGGAGGCCCAAAAAGACTACAGATTTAAAAATTCCATAGATTTATAAAATTCTAGATTGAGAACAAAGTAGAAATTGTTCATTCCACAATAAAATTAGTAAAAGTAGTGATAGCTAAAGTGGTATTTTTATTGCCTGGTGCAGGAATTGTGCAGTTTTCACAGGCAAATGTCGGGAGCAGTTTCAGTGGAGAAAATGCTTTTTTTTTCCTTTAATTGAAGGTGTAGCTCTGATTGTGGTTTTAATAGATTTGCCCCTTTCCTGCTACGTGTGACAACTATCTGGTTCCAGGGCTGCCCGCTTTGTGTTCAGCCCATGAGCACACTAAGGGACTTTGTGTTCAATTGTAAGTGAAATCACAGGAATTAATAAGAAGACATTAAACTCAGTGAAACTGAACAAACAAGGCTAAAGATAAAATGCTAAAGCTGTCCTTCCCAGTCCCCAGTTAATTAATGGCATATCTGATTTGGATGGAATTTCAGGAGCATGGAGGCAATGTCTGATGAGTTGAGACCTTTCATGTTGTGCTGAATATTGACTCTGTGAATGAGAAGAGCACAGCAGGTCATTGTCTCCTTAATCTCCTAGTAAAAGCCCAAAACCCATGGGGGTTTTGTAAACAGCAGGGGGTTTTGTAAACAGACCTGTTGCGCGCGTGGGGCAGTAAGAGCAGGTTCTGGCACAGGACACTGCTCTCCAGGCCTTGCTGACGTTGGATTCCTGGACAGCAGGCACACGGGCTGGCTTGGCAGGGTCCAGGAGGACAGGACAGACACAGGCGGGCCTGGTCCACTGGTGGTTCCCTCCATTGACTGGAAAATGTGTGAGGGTTTTCCAGGTCTTGTTAGTGTAAGCTGAAATTTCAATTCTTTGTGTCTTTCATATGAAAAGCTTGGAAAATGTAACAGGGCACATTCAGGGTGAAAATGCAATTCTTTGACAGGATGAAGCTACTTGGAGAATGACTAGGGATGAGCCTCGGGAAGACCAGGAGTGTGGGTGGTGAGAAGCTGCTGTGATTGTTGTATGAGGCACCCAGTTACTCTCAGTCTGGGGAGAATGGAGAGCACTGATTTCTTCCTCCCCACATTTTTATACAGTGATGGCTCCAGTGGTGACCAATCTGACCATCGTGACAGAATTTGTCCTCCTGGGGTTCCCCACCCAGGGGACCATTGCCTTCTTGCACCCGCTTCTCTTCTCCCTGGTCTACCTGTGTGCCCTTCTGGGGAACGGGATCATCGTCCTCATCACCACCCTGGACCGGCACCTCCACACCCCCATGTACTTCTTCCTGAGGAGTCTGTCCTTCTTGGACCTCTGTTTCCTCTTGGCCACGGTCCCCAAGTCCATTGCCAACTCTCTGAGGCACAGCAGCTCCATCTCCTTCCTGGGCTGTGTCGTCCTGGTCTTCATGGTGGTTATTTCAGGAGCTACAAAGCTTCACTTGCTCACCTGTATCTGAGGGCTTTGAAACTGAGAACCGGGACACAAAATTCAGGGTGTGGGATCCCCACAATGGTGGGGCACAGGTAAGACACAGCACCCCCATGCTGCTGAGGTCCTCCACAACACCCCCACTCTGTTCCCCAGACCCAAGGACACTGGGAAAGAAAGATCTCTGGCACCACCTAGCGACCAGAGCAAAATCACCAACAACCTGATAGTTGGAAACCAGGGATCCCAAAAACACACTCAGGCTCTGAGAAAGGATGGGCCATGCAAACGGGGCTAAGAAGAGAAATAAGGCATGGAGCAAGACCCCTATTCTGGAACTGAGAGCTAGGCACAGGATCCAGGATGTGGGATGCGCCATAGCAGCAGGCACTGCAGAGTGACAGCCAGCGTTTTGAATCTGATAGCACTGGAATGGAGACCTACAGCACAGAATTCAGAGCACGGGGTCCATATAGTTGTGGACACAGCACCTGGTGAACATGGGGCAGACAGAACACCTAGCTTGAATACGAGTCCCTGTGTTGAGGTGCTCCCCTCTGCCCCTCCTCCATTTCTCAGAGAACCACTGGGAAAAAGCACAGGTCAGCAAGTATGGTCTCTGAGGCAGTAATCAAAGCACTCCCCAAAAACAAAAGCCCAGGCCCAGACAGCTTCACAAATGAATTCTACCAAATGTTCAGCAGTGAATCAGTGCCTATCCTACACACACTATTTCAAAAAATTGAAAAAGAGGGAATACTACCAAATACGTTCTACGAAGCCAACATTGTACTAATACCAAAACCAAACAAAGACAGCTCAAAAAAAAAGAATATTACAGGACAATCTCCCTAATGAACACTGATGTAAAATTCCTCAACAAAATCCTGCCAACAGAATCCAGCAATGCATCAAAGGGATAGTACACCACGATCAAGTGGGATTCAGTCCAGGGACACAAGGATGGTTCAACATATGAAAATAAGGGTAATCCAACACATTAAGACATCAGTGTAACAAATGATAATAACAGTACCAAACACAACAAAGTGGGCCTCCCCAGTGGTGCGGCAGTTTAGTGCTGGGCTGTGAAGCTGCCCATAGCCTCTGAAGCCCAGTGAGGGTCTAACATGGTACAGACCTCTCCTGCTGCCCGCTGCACCTCTCAGCAGTTTACCTTGGTCCTTCTGCCTGCTCTGCTCCCTGCTCTGGCTCTGGTGAGTTCTCTCACCCTCCCGCACTCTGACTGTACCCAGTACTTGTACAAATATAAATAAATAAACAAATAAATAAAAAATACAAAAAAAAAAAACAAAACAGAATACCTGCTGTCTGGGGGGAATGTTCTTGCTGCCATGTCCATCTGTCTCCTGAGGTTGTGGCCATGGTGCGGACAGAGGGTATCCTGGCCTCTCAGTCCATGGATGGGTACTCGTGGCACCTCTGAGCACTCACAGGATGTTCCACCCCATCCTGCTGTCACCTCATGGACAGAGCAGGGCCTCAGGGCTGGGCTATTTGAGCTCTGGAGCTGGTGTCCATGTGTTGGACACTGTCTAGATTCCAGGCCTCAGGGACCTGACTCCAGAGGGACAAGTGCTTTTTGATGCTGTTGTTGAAGGTCTTAATTGGTGACGTCCTAAGCACATTCAGTGATCATTAGTGCACTGAGGGTGCCAGAGGCAGTTCAGTCCCATCATCAAAGCCAGTGATGGGTCTGCTGGGGGGTTGGGTCCTGGGCCCAGCTCAGAGCTCATGGGGGTGGTGACCCACGATGACCTCCCCAGACTCGTGGGGACAGAGTTTGAACCTCCGACACCACCGGGCTCCCCACAGTAGAGTCGGTGCTGCTGTCCGGGGATTCGGGCCAGCAGAGACCCGGGAGGGAATAACACCTGAACCTGTGCAAGCAGAAGGTGGGGCAGGGGGTGTGTAGACCTAGGGGAGGGTGTGGGGGTGCTGCCTGCCTCAGTGCAGTGCCCCACGCCCCAGGAGCACGGGCCAGCCAGCCTGTAGGACTCTGCTCCTCTGGGCTCCCCAGAGGGCAGTGTGCGGCCAGCCAGGGAACCACAGGGGCAGGCGGTGCTGACTGCCCCGGGGACACCCCTGCGGCTGGCACAGGGAGCAGAGACACATGATCACTCACCTCCCGGCTTTAGACATGCTCCAGGGACTGGGAGGACTGGCGGAGACACCGGCCATGGAGGAGACACCCCCTGGGGACAGACGTGGGGGGTCATGGGAAGGCTGACATGGGCACCGCCAGAATGATTAGTGCTTTTGTGGCCAGAAAATTCCAGATTCTCTGCTGCCTGCCACAAGCGGGAAGCCAGAAAACTCCAAGGACAGGATTAAACCGGTCATGTGTGCTGTAGGGTAAGCTCCGCCGCAGACCTGAGAGGCGCTTGCATCACACCCAAGCAACCCCCCAACACCTCGTCTCTAACTGGCTGTTGATCTGGAGTCACACAGACATTCCATGGCAGCCACTGCCCGCCCGGCCCTGGTCTACAGCTTCTGGGCTCCGGGACGCCCGCAGCTCCGACAAATTCCTTCACTGCACCCAGATCCCTTCACCCCTTCTGGGCGGCTCAGGCTGGCAGGAGCTCATCCCTCCCTCCTGCAGGCGCCTCCTGGCTGGAAAGTGACCTCAGGCCATGGACAGGGTGCAGTGACCAGGCAGGCTCTGCCCCACTGCCCGAGGCCCCCCGCAGCCCCATGGCTTTGATTCTGCTCCTGTCAACCCAGCCGCACCTGGCCCCTTCTGCCCCTTCCTGTGGCTCCCGCCAGAAGGTGCCCTAGACTGGGGGCAGTCTGCAGGCCTCGGCAGCCATGTGGGGCCGACCTGGTGGGCTGGGATTTCCCCACGAGGGGATGGTGACTTCTGCTGTTACTGGGAAACTCTTGCCTTTCTTCTCTGTGCACTCAAACCTCTATTACACCTCTTTGCCCTCAGATGTTTCCCACAAAGTATGTTTTCTTCATGTGACTGATGGCAGAACCCATGAAGAGCATGCTAGTTTGGGGGTGCCGGCGAACCCCTTGGTCTGTGCACGACCAGAGGCAACCGCATAGGTCTTACATGGGTAAACATGGCATAGAGATCAACCATATAGATAAACACAGCAGTCTACAGCCAGGTAAGGTGCCCGGTGGGCCACCCTGACGTCCCTCGTGGAGACCTCCGGGTAACCAAGGACCGGCCGCCTAAAGCCCTTCTGCGTGGATGACCCAGATCAGATTCTCCAGGAAAGACGGAACCCCATGCAGCCCACCCTGACCCCAACAAGGGTAGAATCCAGGCCTGTGGCCTGCCCTCTCTGTCTCTGCCCTCTGGGGTTGCGCCTGAAGCCCCTGATAGTACAGATTGAGCCAGGACACAGAGCAGCCCCTGTAATGGGTGCGGTGCATCTCAGCCCAGGGAAGCCAACCCAGGCCAGTGGCCAACACACCGCTGGGCTGCCAATCCAGCCCCGGGGTCCACGTGCCCGGTGAGGACTTGTCGTGGGGAAGGCACCGTCTCTGGCGACACTGGCCCCTCAGGTGTGCGCTGCTAGAGACCCCCACTCACCAGAGAGCACCCAGGGGCACACACCATGGTGGACACCTCCCCAGCTCGCTGCAGCTCTGGGGGACCCTGAAGGGGGCACTAGGAGTGCAGGAAACAGCTGCTAACTCCCGTCAGTGGGGAAGGACTTCCCAATACGCTGTGCATCCAATGGCAGTTCAATGTAAATACCCACAGCTTCTCCAAAAAAAAAAAAAAATTGAAAGCAAAGTTAGACAGTGCACTCCCGGCCTCTAGATGACTGAAAAGCTGCTCATCAAGAAGGTGTGGCCATTGGCCAGATGACATGCGAATACACCCCCAGGAGTGAGTCAGCTCAGAAGTGAGTCCCTGTCAACGCAGCCCACTAGCTTTCCCGAGAAGCAGAGCAGTAAGAGCGAAGAGATTGTACCCAGGGCTGGCATAAATAAATACACAAATATTAAAAAAAATACAAGGAAACAAGGATGACAAGACACTGCAGGCCTTGAACGGTCAACCAGGCACGATGACAAACGGCCCAGGGGGAACCAGAGCGAGGAACTCGCTCTCAGCACCCACGGGGGCACCGGACACCCTGGCTCTCACAAGGCGCCTTAGCAGATCCTCCAACTGGACGCTGCCATGAAAAACCGAGGGAGAAATGAAAATGCATTTTATTGCTGGGGAAACAGAGGGACATGACTGTGTGTTGCATGATGTCAACGCTGCAACGTTCAGGAAACGCCACCAGGGTACGCAAGGAGGGTCAGTGTTGGCCAGCAGATGGGCCAGGGAGGAAGCAGCAGTGCCAGAGCGGTCAGCAAGTGAAAGGTGCTGAGTCATGTCACCAGAATGAGCGCGTCACTGCGCGATTGTCCCCAGCACGGAAGGTAAAATCAGGACGGGAAGCCGTAACGCAGGCGAGGGTCGTGGACAAGGACGGCGGGTCTCTGTGCCTGTGCGGGTGACGGAAGAAGCATCTTGTGATGACAGAGCTGTGGGTGAGGGCTGCTATTTGCAGGTTTAAAGGCAAGAAGAAAATTCTCTGTACCCTCCTGCCAATCTCATAAATTTTAAAATGGTCTAAAAATTAAAGTCAGGGAAAAAGAGTAAATATTCTGAAAAATTAGTGAGTCATTGTAAAGAAAATCTATTACTGAACAAAGAGTAGGCAGATTCATTACTCCTTGGATAGTCTCCTCTTCAGCAACCTCCCCATAGATATCTTCATGGCTTGGTTCCTCAGACTGTATATGACGGGATTAAAGGTGGGGGGCACCACCATGAGGAACATAGAAATGACCAGGTCAGGCATGGACAGGGTCCCTGAGGTCGGCTTCAGATAAGCAAAGCATGCAGTGGAGACAAACAACACCACAACCAGCAGGTGGGGAAGGCAGGTGGAATAGACTTTGACCTTCCCTTCTGTGGATGGGATCTTCCTGACAGCAGAGAAGATGTGCACATAGGAAATAACGATTAAAATAAAATAGCACATAACCCAGACCACACTAATGAGAATGGGGACAAGTTTGCTCATTAATTTTCGTGATCAGGAAATATCCAATAACAGGGGGACATCATAGAAGAACTGGTGGACCATGCTGGACCCACAGAGGGACAAAGAGAAGGTTCCAGCTGTGTTCATCACAGCATAGAGACCCCCACCCAGCCAGGACACAGCTGTCAGCTGCACACACCTGTCCGTGCTCAGGATTCATCATAGTGCAGGGGGTGGTAGATGGTAGCATAGTGGTCAAGGCTCAACACCGTGAGCAGGTGAAGCTCTGTAGCTGCTGAAATAATCACCATGAAGACCTGGAGGACACAGCCCAAGAAGGAGATGGAGCTGCAGTGCCTCAGAGAGTTGGTGATGGACTTGGGGACCGTGGCTGAGATGAGGCAGAGGTCCGAGAAGGACAGACCCCTCAGGAAGTAGTACATGGGGGTGTGGAGGTGCCGGTCAAGGGTGGTGATGAGGACGATGATCCCATTCCCCAGAAGGGCACACAGGTAGACCAGGGAGAAGAGAAGCGGGTGCAAGAAGGCAATGGTCCCCTGGGTGGGGAACCCCAGGTGCAGTGGGTAAGAAATACATATGAGACCTCGAACAAAGTCATCAGCGTCATCTGGCTCAATGTGACACATTACAGAAGCAGCTGCTCTGGAGCCCATTGAACGACCTCCAAGGAAAACACCTGCAAGTTTATATTCTCCAGAGGTCTTTAGATAATTCAGTACTGATTTATATGCCTTAATTCTATGTACAATATTAAGGCCTTTACAGGTAAATCTCAGGCAAAAAAAACCCGAGATGCAAGATGGGATGCCAGTGACATCAAATGAGGAAGGTTCATATCTCCTGATGCTCCATGTGTAAGAATTATTCCGTATGTTAAGCTCTAGTTAGGTACCAGACAAACAGCATCTAGTAATTTATTTCCAAAGGGTATTTTTAATTTAACCTCTGTATGACTCATTTTCACTGTCGAATAACAAACTTAAAGTGCATTACATCTGAGAAGCAAAGGACATCTCCCGGGACGGGACAGTGGCCGGCAGCGCGCGCTGCCCTCAGGCCCCTCAGGGAACGAACCTGCCGGCTAGAAGCTACCGCCTCGCCGCCGCCGCCACCGCGCGCCCCGCCACCCGCGCGCCCCGCCACCCCGCGCGCCGCCACCCGCGCGCCCCGCCACCCGCGCGCGCCCGCGCCACGCGCGCCACGCGCGCCCCCGCCACCCGCGCGCCACGCGCCCCCGCCACGCCACCCGCGCGCCCCGCCACTGCGCACGCGCGCGCAGGCCCCGCCCCCGGACGCAGCGGCGCGCGGGGCACGCCTGATGAAATAATTTTTGACATCTATCTCCTCTTGACCCTGTTTAAATAGTGTGACTTTGTTTTACAAAATCGCTAATAATCCCTGAGTGAGGGAGTTGGCGAAAAATCCCAAATTCACGTCCATAAATAGACGTCCCTGCCAGCCTCACATTCATGTCAGGGCCATGAAGTGGTCAACATGTTGCCGTAAGAGTTATTGATTTTCTACTTGACTCCTCTCTGACATACTATTTAGCATGAAAAGGCATAACATTCTCAATTTAACAATTCATAATTTTAATTTCCTCTGGATTTTCTTTTTTTTTTAATTTTTATTTATACAAGAACCTGGGTACAGGCCAGAGGTGCAGGAGTGAGAGGATTCCCCAGAGACAGAGCAGGGAGCAAAAGAGGCAGAAGGACTGAAACACACTGCTGAGGGGAGCAGCGGGGAGACAGTGGGGGTCTGCTGCGCCTCCTCTGGACTTTCTTTGCTACAGTCTAATCTCATTAATTGTTGTGATTTTGTTCAGTACAAAAACATACTCAGTGTCCTGAATGCTAAAATCCAGGTATGAAGCAAAAACCGTCACATCTCCCATAAATCAAAATCTTGTAATGTGATCAATATATTAAAAGTCAGTATCTTTGATCATCTTAAATATATATATATATATTTAAGATATATAAATATATATATTTTTAAGATATATATATATATATATATATATTTTTTTTTTTTTTTCTGTCATTGAGTCTCTCCACAGGCTGATATGGCAGTGGGACACTGAGTGACTTGTGCTCATTTAGAATTCATTAGCTTGTATTATTTTTAAAATGAGTAGTTTAACGACAGAGCTTTCTCAAGTCTAAAAATGAAGGTTGACATCTAAAATATTTCAAGAGTGAGTGGATTCTCCCCTGCAAGCGGTGGGGCAGATAACTGCAGTCTGGGGGGGAAGTTCCCGCTGCCGTGTCGAGTCTCTGTCCTGAGGTTGTCCCCATGGTGGGACAGAGGGTGTCCCGGCCTCTCACTCCATGGCCGGGGCTCGTGGGGAGCCTCTGAGCACTCACAGGATGTTGCACCCCATCCTGTGCCGCCTCATGGACAGAGCAGGGCCTCAGAGCTGGGCTATTTGAGCTCTTGAGCTGTTGTCCGCGGGTTGGACACTGTCCACATTCCAGCCCTCAGGGACCTTCCTCCAGAGGGACAAGTGCTTTTTTTCAGGTCACTGTCTTAATTGTGTTGTCCTGTGGCACATCCCAGTGATCATTAGTGCCCTGAGTGTGTCAGAGGTGATTTCCTTAGTTTTGACCCCTGTGTGGCCAGGACCGTGGTTCCTCCTTAGGCCCCAGCACCTCCCCTAACCTCTGAGGGTACCGGGGGCTCCTGTCATCAGAGCCAGGAAGAGCCCCGTCCACAGGGAACAGGAAAGTTGCCGCCACCCTCGTTCGCCCTCCTGTACCTGGCAGGTGGGTGGAGGAACTGGCGGGGTTAGTAGGGCTGCATGGGGGACAGGCTGAGCAGGACAACGAGCAGACAGCCCGGGCCTGGATGAGACGGGGCAGAAGCTGGATCCCTAAAGCGTGAGTTGTTGGTGCCACAACAAGTTCCCTGTCCTGACGCTCCTGCCGTCCCCTCCAGTGCCTAAGAGTCTGACTTGCTGCTGACCTTGTGTGGAGGTCGCCTTCATGTGAAAAATCCTGCCTGGGGCGTGGGGTGGACACAGATGGGCTGGGGTTCCTTGGGGGGCCAAGGGCGCGGGTGGCCAGGAGGGAGGGCGGGGTCCGTGTCTGCCTTGGCTGCCCAAGCCCAGGCCAGCATCTGGGGGGGACCCATGGGCAGCAGTGCAGAGAGACGACAGGGCTCAGGGTTGCTGAGGCACACAGTGGCGAGGAGCCTCCTCCAGACGAGTGGCCGGCGGGAATCTCTCTCTGCATTGTCGCCAAAAGGAGAGTGGTCAGCTTAGAGCTGGCCACACTGGGGTAGCTGCATGGACCGTGAGGCAGGGCGTGGAGGGACATGGAGTGACCAAAGTCCATGTCCTCCTCTGACGGGAGTGACCCCTTCATGTGTGGTCCCGGATGGGCCTGTGGGACGAGAGGACACACAGGACAAGTCCCTGAACCTCCCCGATGCGTGTTCGCCTTTGAGTGAAATGTGAATATTTGTGCCCTAAGGGCTCTGCAAGGTGGACTTGGCCCAGATGGCAGGCGGGGTGGGGTCAGGGGCGTCTGCTCAGAGCCCGGGACTGGCCAAGGCCTGGATGAGGGACACGCGCTGCTCAGGGGGGATGGGCTGTGGCTGCAGAGGGGAGGGTGCCTGGTGTTTTTCCCAACTCTGGGGATCCCTGCGGGCATGTTTAGGGGGACACACACTGCGGCCCCGTGTCCATCCCCCTTGGCCTCATGGACGACCCATTCCCTGTTCCTGGGGGATCCAGCCTGTGGCCACTGTGACCCCTGATGCTCTGGACCTCTGAGTCCCCCGGGAGATGACACCCCCTTTGTCCTGCTTCTCGTGGGTGCCAGAGGCAGGTGGGGTCATCGCCTCAGGCAGGGTGTCCTTTAGGGGCTCAGCGAGAAGGTCGTGGGGCACTGGAGGAGCTGGGGTGCTTCTGGTGGGGATCGCGGGGACCCTGTGTCCTCACTAAAACTTTTCTAGCTGAAACTTCTCAGCCAGTGAAGAGAATGTCCGTTCTTCCCTCTGTCCTGACTGCACAGCTTCCAGCCCCGGTGCCCACGTGTGAGCGTCAGAAAACAGACTCAGGTGCTCTGTCGCCCCGGAGGCCCTGGGGGGAGACAGGGGACAGCGAGCGGGAGGGATTGAAAGGATCAGTTTAACACAGTCAGACGCCGCAGGAAATGACATGACAGGATTAATTCAGGACACTCAGATATCATTCTATCCAATGATAAAATCAAAAGAAGCATCAGGAATGCAAGAGGTTTTATGCAGAGCAAACCGGCATCTGTGGCTTAATCACCGGCTCAGCATCGGGGCTGTTTCAACCTCAGTAGGAAGTTTGAGAGGCCGCAGCCTCCTGACCTGTGAGGAAAGCATCTCTGGGGGCCTGAGGCCGTGTTGGGTTAGGGTGCCCTTCCTGTTGTTGCATTTGTGAGGTTTTGTGTACTTTGGATGCTCGCCCTTGCCAGGCGTGTGATATGCACACAGCTTCCCCTGGAGCAGGAGTCTGTTTTGCAATGGCGTCTTCTGTGGCATGGGAGCTCACTAGTGTGGTGCGGCCATTTGTTTTTGCCGGTTTCTCTGTCCTTGGCCTTGTGTCCCCAAGTCCATCTGTGTGGGGGGGTGTCCAGTAGGGCTCCCCTGTGTTCTTTTGGTATTTTACGGTTTTGTGTCTTATCCAGAATTTAACCATGAAACGTGCTCTACATTAGTAATACTAGGGGCAGCACAGATGCAAGCCAAAGTGAGTGGTCACTCGTGAGCGGGGAGCAATCAGAGACTGGACACACCAGGAGGCGAGGGAGGGAGAGAAAGGGCCACACATCTCTTCCTCTGTCCATCCTTCCTTCAAGTGCAGTTTCTTTTTCTTTTGAACAGAAGTGTGACTGTCTCTTAGAGGAAGATGCTCCATTAGGAATTGTGAGGGGTGAGGGCCCCGACTCAGATGTCTGCCCCCCTCCACAAGGGCAGGACCCTCAGTGGACACACAAACAGACAGAGGGAACCAATGCCCAGGACTGGGGTCCCTTCCCCAGGTGCTCCCCAGTAGAGACGCTCCTTTACCACTGTTTCATTTCACGTAAATGCTGGTGATGTGCGAGTTCTAGAACATTCTTTCTACTGCATGTGCATGTTTTTAGTCCTGAGCTGGATTCAGTTTATAAACATCACACAGGGAGGAGTTTGGCAAAGGACTGCAATATTTTTGGAAACTACACCTTATGGAAGAATATGAGAATAAATTTCTGCCAAAGGATTAAAACCTAATGACAGGAGTCATTACATTGTAATGATGATTTATCAAAGTTAAAGGGAGAATCTGTATAAACAACAGAGTATAATTGTAAAATGTGATATCTCATTTGATGGGGAATGGACCCTTGATCAGTCTCCCCACAGCTGAATTCGTGGCTTGGTTCCACAGACTGTATATGACGGGATTAAAGGTGGGGGGCACCATCGTGTAGAACATAGAAATGACCAGGTCAGACAGTGACGAGGTGTCTGAGGTCGGCTTCAGATAAGCAAAGAATGCAGTGAAGACAAACAGCACCACAACCGGCAGGTGGGGAAGACAGGTGGAGTAGGGCTCGGCCTTCCCATCTGTGGATGGGATCTTCCTGACAGCAGAGAAGATGTGGACATAGGAAATGACAAGGAAAATGAAACAGCAGGTTATGAACGCCATATCAATGAGCATGGGGACAAGTTCATTCATTAAATTTCCTGAGCAGGAAATAGCCAATAACTGGGGGACGTTACAGAAGAAATGGTGGACCACGTTGGACCCACAGTAGGACAAGGAGAAGGTTCCAGCTGTGAGCATCACAGCATCAAGACCCCCACCCAGCCAGGACTCAGCTGTCAGCTGCACACACCTGTCCCTGCTCATGATGACCTCATAGTGCAGGGGTGGCAGATGGCAGCATAGCAGTCAAGGCTCATCACCGTGAGCAGGTGAAGCTCTGAATCTCCTGATATAATCAGCACAAAGACCTGGAGGACACAGCCCGGGAAGGAGATGGAGCTGCTGTGCCTCAGAGAGTTGGCAATGGACTTGGGGACCGTGGCTGAGATGAGGCAGAGGTCCGTGAGGGACAGTCTCCTCAGGAAGAAGTTCATGGGGGTGTGGAGGTGCCAGTCCAGGGTGTTGATGAGGACGATGAGCCCATTCCCCAGCAGGGTGCACAGGTAGTCCAGGGAGAAGAGCAGCGTGTGCAAGAAGCCCATGGTCCCCAGAGTGGGGAAACCCAAGAGGACTAATTCTGTCACAGCAGTGAGATTGGTCATTCCTGGAGCCATCGTCTGCATAAAAATATTGAGCAGAATACAACATATGTGAAACCTTCCAGTCTGAGTCTAGATGACACCTACAAGGACAGTCACAGGCATCTCCCAGCAGTCACATCAGGGTGTAGAGTGGAGAGGCTTATCGTAGGATTATGCTCTGGTTGATCTCATAGCTTGACTGACAGCCCCTCCTCACTGCCCCAATCTTGCTTTCCCACCTCCTGCCCAAGCCCCACCGTCTTTGCCCAGCACACCTCCCAGAGGTTGTCCAGGGCACAACCCCAGAGGACATGTGACCATGCCCAGCCCCTCCCCACCCTGGAGAACCTGTCCCTGCTCCTCCAGCACAGCCCTGGTCTTGGGAGGCCCCACAGGGACGGGTGTGCAGGTAGATGGTGTGTGCGGGTCCCCATTTTCCTGCTCCCCAGGACCCGATTCTGTCCTGGAGCTGAATGATCTGGGCTCGGCGTCCCTGTGCAGCGTGTCCTGATGCCTCCTCTTTCAGATTCCTGTCCCTGTGGCCTCACTGCTGCCTCATGGTCCGTTCCATCATTTCCTCATCTCCCTGCCCCTGACTCCCCACATCTGAGGACCCAGAGACTATGTTTCCTGCACCCACACATTCCTCCTGCAGGATGGGCTCGTCAACCCCAGGTCCCTCCTGGCCCCTCTGTCCCCCTGAGACTCATGCATGTCTGTGCAGGGAGGAGGTGGCTCCAGGGCTGAGCCGGACGGTCTGTGCGTGTGGCTGTCCCTGCTGATCCCAGGGCCCCGGGTCCCCTGGGTGTGGGTTTGTTCCTCCCCCCTGGCCCATGCATGTGTGGGGACATCTGGACACGGGGCAGCCCTGCCCTCTCTCCCCCTCCCCAATCTCATCCCCCCCCATGAGATGACGGATGGGAGGCCCTTTGGAGGCAGGATTTTTATGAGAATGTGGTGATATAGAATTATTGTATGAGACTAGAGGAACAATTTTTGCTATTGTAATGGAAACAAGAAAACAAATTCAGAACCTGCTGTTTTGTGCCCTCTGCCAAAACCTTTCAGTGACTTAAAATAATATTTATGTTGATCATATTACATTTTATATAGCTGTGATGCTGTGTGGAGTCAGATAAAATGTTCACATCTATGATAGACTGATTTCTACACGTGACTATCACTTCAGTGTGAAGAAAAAAAGATCAAGAATCATCGCCTTAAAATTTATGAATATCTCACGATTGTGTCATATTCTGGGGATGAACATATGAAGCTTTCCCTTTTAAAATGCTAGTGTGAATTTTAAATTCCTCTTAAGATTCTTCCTCACTGTTCCTGAATAACTCTCATACATGTGATATTTAACATGTGATGCACTTTCATCTCAATATTCTCAATGCCGAAATATCATGGCTATGAACAATAATTGTCAGATAAACCATAATTAAAATATTATATAACCACAAATATATTAAAAACCTAAGCTGCAGAAGTCCTTTATTTGAAGAAAAGTAAAAAAAAAATATTTTCCCTCTTTGAAATTCATCCCAGAAAATATGGCATTGTGAATTTTAACTGTGAGTTTTTAATATTAGCTTTCAGTTATAAGATGAATATTTTAACTACTGCTCCTCTGAAATGCAAAATGCATTGTGAAATGATACTTGGTTGTAAAACACATCACCTCAAAAGAGAAAAAATAATTTCCCTTTTGTAGGACAACAAAATAAGGTCAGATGTTCATATTGAAAGGCTGACACTTTGAAATGCAGTTTAATGGAATATATATTTATACTGAATAGAAAACATTTAATTACAAGGGGAACTTCTCCACCTGATTTGAACCACACATCTAGTCTGCCAGGATGCGCCCGAGTGCCCAGCAATGGCTTCCCACGAAACTCGCCGTCACAGAGACGGGAGGAAACACAAACCTCTCTTGATGGCCCGGTCACCAGTTGCCCTCCGCAGCGCTGGCCTCTGATGTCAAGTGTCCAGGCCTCTGGCTCACTGACTCTGCCTACGGGCCCTAGGTCTCATTATCTCTGTCTCCTGCTGCCCCTCAGACCCTGACACCATCCCCAGCTACCCTTCCTCAGGGGCCTGGCCCGAGGGGCCCTGGTGTCCCTTGTCCCCGTGGACTTCTCGGCGGCGTCCCTGGTAATGAGCTTCCCGAGTCAGCAGCACCATCGGGGCGTCCTATGGGACTCCATGAGCAGGACCTGGTCCCCCCCATCAGGCCTCATCCCCTCCCCTGACTGCCGCAGGGACCCTGTGTGGCTCCCTCAAAGCCCCAGGTGAGCCCTGTCCACAGGGAGCTGGAAAGTCACCACCACCCCCTGTGCACCCTCCTGGGGCCTGGCAGGTGGGTAGGCAGGAGGAGGGATAAACAGACAGGAAGGAAGGAGCAGGGAAGGAACAGTGGGAGACACAGGAAGGGCAGCAGAACCGGAGGGCAGCAGGATGGAGGCGGCGCCTCGGGACCGGGAATGTTCCTGTCATGTTAGAAATACTTGTGTCACCCCCGCGCAGCCACCTCAGCCCCACCTGCACCGGAGCCAAGATGTGCCCGGCAGGTGTGTCTCCCCTTCGCCAGCATGGCCTGTGTGCGCCTGGAGTGGCCGTCGCTGGGCTGTCTCTGGGCTGGTGTCGCATCAGGCCTGTGTGTATCTGGACAGCGCTTATTTGTGGTCCCCGCCGGGGGACATGCCCAATAGTTTTCCTTACATTGGAGATACTTGTTGGCCTGGGTGTGGACAGGCCCTGAGGGTGGTTTCGTGAGATTTAAAAAATTCAATATTCAGCTGTGACCTTAATGCACAGTGCACACGTGTTCACTCTCAGGAGAGGTTCTGAGGTCCCGGGGGCTCCAGTGTCCCCGGGGTCATCATGGTATCCTGCGTGGTCACCGAGGGCCAGGAAGAAAGAACCTTGTCAGGGCTGGGTCCTGAACCCATGAACCCTGAGTGGTAGTGACCACAGCAGCCCCAACCTCTGAACCCCAGTGATTTCTGCACTACAAAGATGCCAGAAACACAGTGACCCCGGAACCCCAGTGGCACCTGAGCCCCAGTGATATCACAACCCCAGTGACCCCTGCACCCCAATGACCCCTGAACTCCAGTGACCCCTGGACCCCAGTGACCCCAGAACCTCAGTGACGCCGGAGCCCCCATGTCCTCAGAACCTCTCCTGAGAGTGAGCACGCATGCACGGTGCATTAAGGCCATAGCAGAATATTAATGAATTTGTAAATTGTTGGGTCCTCTTATAAAATAATTCTGCAAGTGTCATATGTGCTCATTTAGTTTGGGAAAGGATTTATTTAGCAGAGACTGTTCCGGAATATTTCAATGCATGTGGAATGAGAAGTTGTCTGAGTGCAAAACTAGTGATTTCGTATGAGTTAAAATGCAACCGAAGACTGATGTACATGGGAAAACAAAGAACCAGCAGCAGGACTCTGAGCCCACGCGGGGAGTGTGCGCGTGTCTGGGCAGGAGAACCCTGCTGTGGCGGGCAGGGGAGGCAGAGGCGTCTCCATGGAGCAAGCCTGCATGCAAAGGCCCGGGTCCCAGAGGACAGGCCTGAGGCCAGGCAGACCGTGGGCCGGCTCTGCGCCAGAGAGGACGAGATGTCAACAGCAGGGGCGGAGGAGCTGGGGAGGCCCTGAGGCTGGGAAGGTCGCGTGTCCAGCTCTTCCCACTCTGGGACATCCTGGAACAGCAAAACTACCAAGACAATCAAAAGGCCCGGGTGGGTTGGAGGGAGGAGAAACGGGGAGCAGAGAGCTCTGTGGGCTCCAGTATATCAGGATGCTGACTCAGGCCATGTGGGTTTGTCTAAACCCACAGATCGTGGCACCCCGAGAGGGCGCTGAGCGTGATGAGTGTGGGGCCCTAAGATGTGCCAGGGCAGGGACGTGCTTGACTCTCTGAATACTCTTGACTTTCAACATGGTGGCTTCTCTGACATGCATACAGACAGACAGACAGACAGACAGACACAGGGCCTGCAACACTTAGCTATTTCACCCTCCTGCTGCTCCCTCCGGCCCTGAACACTTCCCCAGCCCTCAGTGACCACATGATCTGCTCTTCGGGATGGTGCCCTTGCGCCCGTGGGCTGCTCAGTAGCAGGCACCTGCAGGAAATCTCAGGAGTTTGTGACATGCGGGGCCCTCCCAGCTTCCTGTCGCTGCTGCGCTCTTTCCTGAGGGCAGTTCTGCAGTGGCCCCATTTCCAATGCTTCATTCATCCAGGTTGAGGCCAGAACCTCCTGTGGCACTGCCTCGCACAACTTAGTGTCCTGTGTCTGAAATGGGGTTGTGCGGTCACCAGAGGCCGAGACCAGGGGGCGGGACAGAATGGTGGGAGACTCGGAGGCAGCCCAGCAGGAGGGCACAGCCGGTGACAGGTGACCCGTCCCGCCTCCTGGATGGCGTCAGCTTTGGATTTGAAGACGAGAGGGGGTGCCTCCAGCTTTGTCCTTTCTCAGGGTTGCCTTGAGTGGCCCAGGGTTGTGCTTCTGTGACATTTTCAAATTATTTATTGTGGATCTGTGAAAGGGCTGTCAGAATTCTCACATGGTGTGCCATGAATTGGTAGCTGGCTCCTGGCCTTTTGACACTTTCTCCTGATTCATAAACTTGGGGTCTCTTTCCATGTAGTTTATCTTCTTCAATTTTATTTGTTGGTGTCTATAGTTTTTAGCATGTAGATTTTCTACCCCTTTGGTTCAACATCTCCCTCAATATGTACTCTTTTTGAGGTTTGTCTAAATTGAATAGTTTCTTTCTTTTTGGATCATTACTACAGAAACATAACTATTTTTTGTCAGTTGGTTTTGTATCCCGTAACCTTCCTGAGTTTGTCAGTTCTGATTGAATTTGGAGGGGGTTTCTTGGGCTGCCTATAGAAGGCTATTCTGTCTCCAAAGAGACACAATTTTAATTCTTCTTTTCTGATGTTGGATTCCTTTTATTTTTTTTTTTCTTGCCTTATTGGCCTTCCAGTGAGATACACATGGGGAAATAACAAACAGTCTCTTCAATAAGTGGAAAGACTGTGATCTCACCTTTTCACATTGTTGAATGGCTTTTCCTTCCCTCCCAGCCAAAAAAATCACTTATTTACTTATTTTTCTCAAAGATGTTCCTTATTACAAAAAGGTTGTTTTTGTTGTCAGTCCTTATCCAGCTGTGATCCCAGGTCTATTACCACAGGCCTTTGCGAGCAGGACACACAATGGCTCCTCGCTCAGTCACAGCAATTTCAGATTGTTGTCCAGGATTATGGGACCATTCTTCTATTCTACCCCACCCGATAAACGAGTTCAATCCCCACAGCTTCTGCCTCATCACTCCTTCAATGTTGTGGTCAGTTCTCCCATCCCCAGGCTCTCTCAACCCTCGTGGACTGTGCCTCCACCCCAGGCTGTTGAGTCATGGTCTGGTGCCCAGTCTGCTGCCCCAGGGCCGACTGCCTTCATCGCGCCTTCCAATTCGGCCCCAAGTGCTGAACTAGTAGATGCCATTTTGGCTTTTTCTTCATTTCCTTCACAGTAACTTAACATCATTTCTGACTCCTCATCTGTTACCTCCCATTACAAGACATCCCCCCTGCTCTTCATAATACTAATAATGATGAAGCCCTATACAAAGGTCAGAACTGTCCAGTCATAGTCATATGAGCCAAACCTTACAAGGTGCCTTTGCTAGCAATCAAGAGCAGAAAGCTTGATCACTCTGGGGAGGGAGTACATCAAGAGGTATGACCGGGAACACCCAGGGGACTGAGGATGGATGCATTAATTTACCCCCAACTCATGCATCATCAGGTATGACTGGGAACACCCTGGGGGGCAAGGACCCATGTATGACAAGGGGCCCCGGAAGCTGATCAGTTGATAAGATTAGGACCATGCCCAGGGGGCCCGGGGTCTAGTTTCAATGGTCATCAAGGTGATAACATGGTCAGCAGACTCATGTCCCCCAAGCCCTAGATAACATTCCTGAGTTTTACCCATCCTTCTCTCCTTGTCCTCCGAATGCACATGGCTGATGCTCTGTGATTATTCTACCAATAAGAACAGCCAGGCTCTTACTCTCAGCAGCATCCTGCCATTTGCAGCTTACTCCATGATTCCCGTGTCTTCATCAGTGTGGTGTTGCACAACACAACATCCAAACTCAACAGAAAAAAATTGGACTCTAATCTCAAACCATACATAAAAGTCAGCTCAAATAAATTAAACACTAAACATAAGAGGTGGAGTTGTAACAATCCTAGCAAAACACGGGAAAGCATTCTTTACATTGGTGTTGGGAATGATCTTTGGAAAGTGCTACCAAAAGCACAATCCACAGGAAAGTAAATAGACATGCCAGGCTACATGAAAGTACAGTTTCTGCAGGGCAAAGGGAGTAGCATCAGCAGAATGTGAAGGCTTCCAGGGGGTGGGAGAAAAGGTTGCAAACCATATATGTGATAAATGATTAATATATAATGAATAAGGATCTTGTACAACTCAACACGGAAAAGCTAAATTCCCCACTTCAACGTGACAAAGAATATGAATACACTTTTCTAAGCCTTTTTCTTCTGTTCACTGCAATATATTGTTTCCACTGGGTTTCTTCTGTCAGTTAATATCAAGTTACATTTCTCTTTACTTTCAAATCTGAAGCTTCACACACTCCCTGTGCAATCCCAGTCTCTCAGTTCATCACTGGAGATGGGACATTGGCAGGGAGTCTGTGTCATGGGCAGAGCCGGTGCACAGCTGAGCTTCCTTGGGAAGGAGATGCAGAGGATTTGAAAGGTCTTGAATACTCGTTTTTAAAGGAGTTGTTTTTTTCCAGAAAGGACCTCCACCCATTTTTATACCAATTTAATATAAATCTGCTCATTGGAATTTTATAAAAGATCTTGAGATGCAACCAAGGGCTTCAAGATAGAGTCTCTTTACAATGATGAAGACCTCTATTGTGGATAATTGCCCCCCTGACACCACTTTGCAAAGCCCGGTGTCTCCAAGGCTGCTTTCTGCTGCTACCTCCGTCATTTTGAGAACTGTTTCGCTTAATTGCACTTGGTTTGCATTCCTCTTGGGGAAATTTCTAATTAGTCCTTCAATCACATGGTCTCTTAATTGGCTTGTCTGTTCCATTTTTCCATTATTCAATGTTGGCACAAAACATGCCTCAGGGACTCAGGCATTCCTGACATGTTACATGATATGTAATTGTTCACAATCAGCAATTATTCTCTTTTCTATTTGTGTCGTAATAGTTACAATTACTCTTTTATTTTTTTTCAATTTTTTTTCAGCTCCTGTCTTTTTCCCCATGGTCTCACTAAGGGCTTACCTATCTTATTGTTCACAGAAAAGCTCTCTCTCTCTCTCTTTTTTTTTTTTGCAGATTTTTTCTACTATTAATTTCATTTGTTTGTTGCACTGACATGGGGGTTTGTGTCTCTTTAATATCCAGTATGCATATATCTGTACAGTGGAATTACTGGGTCATAAAACATTTATGTTCCTAATTTTTAAAAGAAACCCCCACAGCTTTCCACATGAGGGCACTGATCTGTACCCTCACCAGCAGTGCCCAGGCGCTACCTTCTCCCCACATCCCCTGACTCCCAGATGATATGCTGTTGTTGCCTTGTGATTTGACTATGTTCCCTGACGATGAGTGATGTCAAGCACTTTCTCAAGGGCCTGTGGCCATGTCTGTTCAGATTGTCTGCCTGGTTTTTAGTCTGATTGTTGAGGCTTTGCTACTGGGTATATGAGTTTTTAATATTTTTGGAAATTATGTCTTATCAAATATATAATTTCAAATACCTTCCTCCATTTGATCAGTTAGTATCATTTTGTTGATGGATCATACTTCTTTTATTTAATGAAAATGTCATGATTTTTAACTATTTTCTTAAAATCATCAAATAAACTATATTTATGTTCAATATATTACCTTTCCTTGAGACAAGATTCTCTAAGTCCCTAAGAGTCCACAAATGTTATTACATCAAGAGATTTATCGTGCTAAACAGCCATATTGCCTAAAAATACTTAATGAAAATGATATTTTGGTCACTTAGACATGGGTTTATATTTCTATATATTGAGCCAAGTCTGGGCCGCACCACAGCATGAATAAAAGGGGCACTCAGCACAACCCCAAAGAAACAGACTCAAGGGAGCGGGGAGGCGCTGCTCAGGGAGAGGCAACAAAAGTCCAGGGGCGACTTGAGGCAGGGTTGTGGGGGGAGCTCCCAGGCACGCCGACACCCTAGGGGGTACACGCCGGGCTGGCCACGCTCGCCCAGACAGAGCTTCACCCTCCTTGTGACACCCCACACTGGGGCTGTGCTGTGTTCACCCACAGGGTCTCCTGTTGGGGTTCAGGGGGGACCCCTGGGCGTCTGAGCGCTCCTCAACAACCTCCGTGCCTCAGAGCTCCAGCCACAGTGTCTACCAGGCGCAGGGCCCCGAGGGCCAAACTGGGCCTCCCAGAGAGGCCCAGGAATATAATGTGAAAACTTAAAATATGTGTCTCATAATGGAGTCATGACGTCAACTTCTCTGTTACATTTTGCTGAGTCTCCCCTTCATTAGTCTCCCCACAGCTGACTTCACGGCTTGGTTCCTCAGACTGCCCTCTATATTCCAGAGGTCTGTGTGTCTGTTTTTGTCCCAGTGCCATGCTGCTTTAAGTATTAGAGCTTTAGTGTATGGACTGGAGTCTAGAATGTGCTGCCTCCACCATGCTTCCTCATTTTTGTCAGGATTTCTGGTTGTTGCATATGCATTTCTGTAATGTTTGTTTTATGTCCTTGGAGAATGCCATTGAATTCCTTATTGGGATTGCATTGAAACTGTAAACTGCTTTGGGTCAGATGGGCATTTGGTAATGTTGATTCTTCCAAGCCCAGAGCAGGGAATATCTTTCCATTTCTTTGTATTTTCTATTTCTTTTAACAATGCCTTACACTTTTCTTGTACCTTCACCTCCTTAGTTTTGTCTACTCCATTGTACTTAGTCTCGTGGTTGTAAGTGGGATTGTTTTCTTCACTTCTCTTCTAGTTCAATTTTTGGGTATAAGAAGACAATTGATTTTCGTGTGTTGATTTTGTAATCTAGCTACACTGAAGTGGCTTATTGATTTAATTTGTTTTTACAGTGGAATCTTTAGTGTTCTTAGTGTGTATTATATGTACACAACAAATTTAATTGTGCTTAAATGTTTAAAGCCATACAACCTAGAGACTGTTAATGTTTTATTAATTTAAAAATTTCCATTCTATTATACAAAGGTGACAAAATTAATAGTCTTACTATAGTCTTAGTATAAATTTATAAGTCTTAGTATGAATAGTCTTAGTATAAATGTATAATAGTCTGATTCAGCTTCTTCATTTAATACATGTTTTGAATTCTCATTGTATCCCATAACCTATTCTTATTATATTCTATAACTTTTATTGACCAGTAAGCTATGACAGTATCAAGAATTAATATTAAGAAAGTTATTTATCAGTTGATAAATATAAGTGCCAATGATTTAAAAGAACAGTAGCAAGTTGTCAACCTAGAAGTTTATATATTGAGTTTTTGCCATCTTTTTAACCATTCCTGCCTGCCTCCAATCTGACATTGTGCGCACATGAGACTCACCTGGGCTGAAGGCAATATCAGCCTTATTAGCACCCTCAGAGCATGAATGTCTGAGAATGAGTTAAAATTCTGATATCCAGTTGAGTTTGAAGTCTGTTTTATCTGATATAAGTATAGCTGTTCCTGCTTTCTCTTTTGGTCCATTTGCTTGTAGGATTGTTTTCCATCCTTTAACTTTGAGCCTATTTTTATCTTTTGTAGCTAAATCTGTTTCCTGGAGACAGCAAAAGGTTGGTTTTTGTTTCTTAATCCAGGCTGCAACTCTGTGTCTTTTTATTGAAGAGTTTAGTCCATTTACATTTAGAGTTAATATTGATATGTTAGCATCTGTATTTGCCATTGTGTTTGTCTTTCCTTTGATTTTATTTATTTATTCTTTTAATAACTTTTTTTTTGGCCTTCTTTCGTTGTTATTCGTCCCTCTGAGGTTCTGGCTTTAGCATTCCTTGTAGTATTTTTTGGTGTGGGCGTTTAGTCGTAATGAAATTCCAGAATTTCTGTTTGTCTGGGAAGGTCCTTATTCTTTCTTCATAGAGGAAGGAGAGCTTTGCGGGATAGAGTATTCTTGGTTGGCATCTGTTTTCTTGGAGTCTGTTGACTATGTCCCTCCACTCTCTCCTTGCCCAGAGTGTTTCTTCAGAGAAGTCTGATGTCAGCCTGATTGGTTTTCCTTTGAATGTTATCTGTTTCTTCCCTCTTGTCAGCTTCATTATTTTTCCTTGTCCTGGATTCTTGGGAGCTTTACTATTATGTGTCTTGCTGTATTTTTCCTTTTGTCGTGGAAGTTTGGTGTTCTTCTTGCTTCTTGTATATCAATTTTCAGCTCCTTCTTCGCGTTTGGGAAGTTCTTTTCAATTATCTCCTGGAATATTTTCTCTGTTCCTACATCTCTCTCCTCTCCTTCTGGAATTCCTATAACTCTTATATATCCTTTCCTCATGGAGTCAGATAGTTCCCGAAGTCTTTCTTTGTTCTTTTTCCTTCGTACTTCTCTTTCCTTTTCTGTTTTGGTTCTTTTTATTTCTGTGTCTTCAAGAGTACTTATCCATTCTTCCATTTCATCTATTCTGCTTTCATTGCTTTTCCCAGAGTTCTTTAGTTCCTCCATTAATTCTTTGATGTCCTGCTTTTCTTTTGCTTCCCTCTTTAGGGACTCAATTTCCTTCTTCTGATCATTGTTTTCCTTTATGTGTTCTGTCATTTTTTTAATCATGGCAATTTTAAATTCTCTTTCTGGAAGGCTCATAAGTTCTTCCAAGTTACTGTCGTTGCAATCTGGGGGGTGGTTTTCTTTTTGTGGTGTGCTTTTTTCATGAGGAGTTGTTAGGTTGTGTGTGGTTCTTCTACTCCCTACTGTCTGTTTTCTAATTTGTCGTATGCATTGGGACACTGTGTTGCTCGGACTGGTAGGCATCTTGGGTGAACTTCTCCGCGCCCCTCTGGCTCCTCCAGGAGCCATCTCTGGCTTCTGAGGGAGCTTTCTGCTGGTTTCAGGCAGTCTTTACTGAAGAAATGTACCTGTTCGGCCGGCCTGGGGCTGTGTGCGGGTCTCGAGTCTGTTGTTCTCTAATGGCGCCCGGAGCTGTTCGCTCACTGCAGTGGCAATCCTGCAGGGTTCTCCACAGCTCCCATTCACAGGGTGTGGTGGCTGAAATAGTTCCTTTCCACTCACAGTCCCGCTTGCTGCGTAGTTTGTTCTTATAGGTCGTTTTTGTTTGTTTTTTTCCTCCTTTCTGTTGGTCAGAGAGTGCCGACTCTGTGGGTGGGGGAGGGGATCAGGGTTCTGCACTTTCCTCCCTTCTAGTCCTCTTTTATGGCAACTTTCTTCTTCAGGTAGTTTGCTGGAGTCATCTGTTTATCTTCCGTATCCCAGTTCTTACTGGGACCTGCCTCTTTTCCTCCCTATTAACTTTTTTTAATGGGAGATCTTACTCGCAGTGTCTCCTCGCCGCCATGTTGCTCCGCCTATCATGAAATCATATTTAATGGAAGTATTTAGAGGGCAGTGGGGAAAATCTGAAAGGAAATTTAAAATACTGCTAATTGTTTAAAAAGAGAAGGTACACATCCTCATCCCTAAAATATTATGACAATAAAGGGAGTTAGACAGAAATTCATGACTTTTTCTTGTCATTTTTTTTAATTTTTTTTATTTTACACTAAAATTTTACAATACATATTTTTTTTTATTTTGAAACAATATTTGCTTTTCCCCACCCCCTCAGGTTGAGTCCCCATAGAATTTCCTTTCCCAAGGCACCGTACACCATCACCTCAGTGCCCTGTGCTCCTCCCTCCCTCCCTCTGATCCCTCTCCCTCCTCCTCCCCTGCAGGATATCTCTGATTTATAATTGTCTGATTTTGCTTTGTTGTGTTTTTTTTTTTTAAATAATTATTTATTTATATATGCAAGCACTGGGTACAGTCAGAAGCACGGGAGGGTGAGATAATTCACCAGAGCCAGATCGGGGAGCAGAGCAGGCCAACAGACGAAGTACAATGCTGAGGGGAAGAGCGGGTGGCAGGAGAGGTCTGTGCGCCCTGTGGGACCCTCGCTGGCAGCCGGGGATCAAACTGGTGCTGCAGAGGCTGTGGGCAGCTTCACAGCCCAGCGCTCAACCACTGCACCACCTGGGAAGGCCCACTTTGTTGTGTTTTGTATTGTTATCATTATTTTTTACACTGATGTCTTACTGTGTTGGATTACACTTATTTTCATATGTTGAACCATCCTTGTGTCCCTGGACTGAATCCCACTTGATCGTGGAGTACTATCCCTTTGATGCATTGGTGGATTCTGTTGGCAGGATTTTGTTGAGGAATTTTGCATCAGTGTTCATTAGGGAGATTGGTCTGTAATATTCTTTTTTTGTGCTGTCTTTGTTTGGTTTTGGTATTAGTACAATGTCGGCTTCGTAGAACATATTTGGTAGTATTCCTTCTTTGTCAATTTTTTGAAATAATTTGTGTAGGATAGGCACTAATTCACTGCTGAACATTTGGTAGAATTCATTTGTGAAGCTGTCTGGGCCTGAGATTTTGTTTTTGGGGAGTGCTTTGATTACTGCCTCAGAGACCATACTTCCTGACCTGTGCTTTTTCCCAGTGGTTCTCTGAGAAACAGAGGAGGGGCGGAGGGGAACACATCAACAAGAGGGACTCTTATTCAAGCTGGGTGTTCTGTCTGCCCCATGTTCACGGGGTGCTGTGCCCACAACGATAGGGATCCAGTGCCCTGAATTCTGTACTGTAGGTCTCCGTTTCAGGGCTATCATATCCAAAATGCTGGCTGTCACTCTGTAGTGCCTGCTACTATGGCATGTCCCTCATCCTGGATCTTGCGCCTAGCTCTCAGTTCCAGAATGGGGGTCTTTCTCCATGCCTTATTTCCATTCTTAGCCCCGTTTGCATGGCCCATCCTTTCTCAGAGCCTGAGTGTGTTTTTGGGATCCCTGGTTTCCAACTATCAGTATGTTGGTGATTTTGCTCTGGTCGCTAGGTGGCGCCAGAGATCTTTCTTTCCTAGTGTCCTTGGGTCTGGGGAACAGAGTGGAGGTGTCGTGGAGCACCTCAGCAGCGTGTGGGGTGTCGTGTCTTCTCTGTGCCCCACCGTCGAGGGGATCCCACACCCTGAATTTCGTGTCCCGATTCTCAGTTTCGAAGCCCTCAGATACAGGCCGCGGGCGATAACCCAGTTCAGTGTCCACAGAAATGGTGCCTTTTGCACCCCGCTCCTGTGTCTGGGTGCCTGGTTTCTGATTACTCAGGGAGGGACATTCACTTCAGTGACAGCTCTGGTGCATCTCCCCACAAACCTATGTTGTGGACGCGGGGACCTGGGCAGTTGTGATACACATTTTTTTTTAAGATTTATTTATTTATTTATACAAGAACCGGGGTACAGGCCAGATGCATGGGAGGGTAAGAGGATTCACCAGAGACAGAGTTGGGAGCAGAACAGGTAGACTGACGAAATACACTGCTGAGGGGAGCAGTGGGCACGATAGGAGAGGTCTGCACGTCATGTGGGACCTTCGCCTGCCGGCCGGGATGGAACCTGCACTGCAGAGGCTGCGTTCATCTCCACAGAGCTGCGCTCAATCGCCTGTGCCACCAGGGGAGGCCCAATACACATGTGCTTTTCCAGCGTGTGTCATTTTTCTACACAAGCTTACCAGCTGGCCTGGGGCTATTTGCAGGTCTCTCCAGGAGTCCTTGTCTTCCTCTAATGGAGCAGTGAGCTGTTTGCTCACTTCCTGGTGATTCCTGCACAGTTTTCCACAGTTCACATTCACGGGGTGCAGTGCCTGAAATAGTTCTTTTCTATGCAGTGCCCCCCCTTGATCTGTAGTTTGTTCTTGTTTTATTTTCTTTCTTTTTTCCTACTTTCTGTTGGCCAGAGAGTGGGTGGGGAGGGTAGCAATGTTCTTTGATCTGTCATGTTGATATTGCTAGTTTCTTCACACTAAAGCAGAGACACCTGTGGAAATCTATTATGGATGTGATCTTGTTTTTATTTTAATTCCACACAACACCAGAGCTATGTAAATCTAATTTTGTCAATATAAATATGGATTCTAGACCACTGAAAAAGGTTTTTCCCTAGGCTACAACATTTTTTGACTTGATTTTTTTCTTGTTTTCATTAAATTAGCTGGAATTGTTTCTCTTATATCTTACAGAAATTATATACTACTCCGTTCTCCTAAAAATCTTACAGTCAAAAGGTCCTTCCCCTCTGTCACCCCACAGAGGGAGGAGAGGATGAGATTGGGGGGAGGAGGGGAGTGGATGGGGCTGCCCTGTGTCCAGCCATCCCCACTCACACACGGGCCTGAACAAACCTGCACACGGAGGGGGAGCAGCGGGGCTGGGGCCACAGGGAGGGGCTGTCGGTCGACTATGAGTTTCAACCAGAGCAGAATCCTAAGATCAGCTGAAATGTCCCTCATTTCCCGATCCCAGATCCTGTGTGATAAAGGCACGTTTCTGGAGCTGAACACAAAAGGCTCAACAGAAAGCGAGAGACACGGAGCTGCTCCACTCCACACCCTGAGAGTGACCTCGGGGGCATGCCTGTGACCATCCTTGCAGGTGTCATGTTTTATTCTGCTCAATATTTTTATACAGATGATGGCTCCAGGGGTGACCAATCTCACGGCCATGACAGAATTTGTCCCCCTGGGGTTCCCCACACAGGGGACCATGGGTTTCTTGCACCTGCTGCTCTTCTCCCTGGTCTACCTGTGCGCCCTGCTGGGGAACGGGCTCATCATCCTCATCACCACTCTGGACCGGCACCTCCACACACCCATGTACTTCTTCCTGAGGAGTCTGTCCTTCATGGACCTCTGCCTCCTCTCAGCCACAGACCCCAAGTCAATTGCCAACTTTCTGAGGCACAGCAGCTCCATCTCCTTCCTGGGCTGTGTCCTCCAGGTCTCTGTGCTGATTCCTTGAGGGTCTGCAGAGTTTCACATCCTTGTGTTGATGAGCTATGACCACTTTGCTGCCATCTGCCACCCCTGCACTATGATGTCATCATGAGCAGGAACAGGTGTGTGCAGCTGACAGCTGTGTCCTGGCTGGGTGGGGGTTTCATCTCTGTGATGCACACAGCTGGAACCTTTTCGTGGTTCTACTGTGGGTCCACTGTGGTCCCCCAGTTCTTTTGTGACATCCTCTAATTATTGGGTATTTCCTGCTCAGAAAATCTAATGAGTGAACTTGTCCCTATTCTCATTAGTGTGACATTGGATGTGGATTATTTTACTTTCATCATCATTTCCTATGTCCACATCTTCTCTGCTGTCAGGAAGATCCCATCCACAGAAGGGAAGGCCAATGTCGACTCCACCTGCTTTCCCCACCTGCTGGTTGTGGTGCTGTTTGTCTCCACTGAATTCTTTGATTATCTGAAGCCGACCTCAGAGACCCCGTCCATGTCTGACCTGGTCATTTCTATGTTCTAAACGATGGTCCCCCCACCTTTAATCCCGTCATCTACAGTCTGAAGAACCAAGCCATGAAGTCAGCTGTGGGGAGACTGCTGAAGGGCCAATACTATAAGATGTGAGATTTCACAATCTAAAATTACAGCCCCTCATTTATTCAGTTTTTCCCTTTAACTCTACATGTTATCGTTTATAAAGTACAGATTTCTTGCATTAGGATTTTTCCTTTTCCAGAAATTTATATTCTCATATTCTTCCATAAGCTGTGGTTTCCTGATTACTGCTATCATTTGTCAAACCTCCAATTATGTGATCTTTGTAAACTTATTTCCCACTTATGTTTAAAAACATACAAAGAATGGCTTTGAAAGAATGTTCTTGAACTCACATATCACCAACATTACGTGAAACCAATCAGTGGTAAACGGGGTTTATCCTCGGGAGCGCACTGTCACTGGACCTCAGTCCTGGGGCACTCGGTTCCCTCAGCCTGCGTGTGTCTCTACTGAGGGCCCCATCCTGTGGAGGGGAGGGGAGACAGCTGAGTGGTGTCCCCCACCCTTTACAATTATAATGGGGTGTCTTCCTCTAAGAGACATTCATGTTTCTGTTCAAAAGACAAATGAAAACCACAGTTGACACTGCTAGAAATGGAAGGATGGAAGCTTCCTTGGGGAATTGGAGTCTATGCTCAACCCTACAACTGATGTGAATATTAATTTCTATGATGCCTGATTCGATTGCAACAGGACTACATTGTTTAAGGACTACAATAAAAGTAAAAAGTGTATGATATTGATTGAGGAACTACATTTTTACTTTTAAGATGTTTTTTATACACATCATTTGTTTTACACATCAAATGAAGGGTATATTTTTGGGTTCCCTTAGTTTTCGAAATTGTATTTTTTTTTTATAGAGGCATGCTTTATTTATTTATTTATTTTATTTGTTTGTTTGTTTTGTTTATACAAGCACTGGGTACAGTCAGAAGTGCGGGAGGGTAAGAAAATTCACCAGAGCCAGAGCGGGCAGCAGAGCAGGCAGGACCAAAATACACTGCTGAGGGGAGCAATGGGTGGCAGGAGAGGTCTGCACGCCATGTGGGACCCTCCTCCGGTGGCCGGGGAGCAGCTGGGGATCAAACCGGAGCTGCAGACGCTGCAGGCAGCTTCGCAACCCAGCGCTCAACTGCTGTGCCACCGGGGAGGCCCTTGAAATTGTATTTTGAGTCTTACGCCAGGACTTCTTGTTGACTCTGGTAGATGACATTCACTTCCCTTTTCTTCTACTTTGGAAATAGCTATTATTATACCATGAAAAGAACATTATGTCAAGGTCAGCATGACACTATTTGTAAATATTTATTCTTGTACATCATTTGTACCCTAAATACTCAGCTTCTCATTATTGCCTTCCTTCAACTGAGACCATGAGCTGGGTTGATGTTCTTCCCTTAAGAGTATTTTCAGGGAGCAGGTCACTGTGTCTCCACACTCTCCTGACTGATCATTACATACTCTGTACAGAAAACATTTCTTTAAAAAAATATATATGGGAACCACCAGACCAAGTCCATTCAGATTTCGGAATTGAACATGTGCTAGAAAATCACTCAAATAAGCATTCATTTCAATGAATGTATTTGATCAAAGATCTATCCCCTTGGGATCCTTATTTCAGTCTCCTCTATTTTTAAAAATATTTTCAGTTCTTCACTTGGACAAAACTTCTGTCTTTTGAGATGGGGATTTGAGTTCATGAGTGACATAATATGAAGTCATGTGAAGTTATAACTTGTCACCATCAAATAAATGCTTTATTCACAGGTTTTGGTGGCTTTCATTTGGGGGTTAGTTTCCCACTCTGTATTCACAGGGCCCCTGCACTCCACAAAACACCCATTAATACCTCTTCTACTTCCATGCCCATCCTCTATCCCCTGTTACCTCTGGTAACTACATGTTTTCCCTAGTTCAAGATTTGCTATTGCCGCATTTTGTACTATAGGATTTCTGTATTTTCTATTCCCAGATGAGTGAGACCATCCACTATCTGTCTCTTGCTGTCTGTTAATTCACTTTATAAAATCACCACAAGGTCCATCCGTGTTGACCCATATACATGAGTTCATGTTTTTAATAGCTGTATATTATTTCACTGAGTGTGGACCCACATTATTTATTCCTTCCTCTGTGCATGGCACTGTATTGGGGCCATGAACAGCAATGGTGGACAGCGTGTCCGTGAACACAGGTATACGTGGTCTGCCTTGGAGTGTCTGGGCATCTGGGACAAACACCTAGCAGAGGTTGCTCCATCCTATGTTTGCTTTTGTTGTCTGAAGAAATCTCCAAGCCATTTTCCCAAAAGAGGTGAGAGGCCCTTCCTCTCCCTCCCTCACCTCCTGTTGTGTCCAGTCTCTTGACTGGTCCCTGCTTGCAGGGGAGAGTGATAAGTCACTGCAGTTTAACTTGTGTTCTCTCACCCTTAGTGCTGTTGAACAATATTGTGTGGATTAAAATCACGACAGGACCCAAAACCATAAAATAGCAGAAAGAAAACATGGGGTGATGTCCTAGTGAACACAGACACCAGAATGTTTACAGGGACACAATTCTAAGGAGATGGGAACAAGAGCATGTAGGAACAAGTGCCCCCCCCACACTAGTGTGCTCCTGGGCCTCATAAATAGCTGTGAGCACAGGCCCTGCATGGGGAGAAGCCACGTGCAGCCCACACTCCTGGCAAGGGGGAGTGTCCATCACACAAGTGAGTCCCCACCACAACAGGGAGCAGAACACCAGTTAAGACACAGGCCAAGGTCAACACGGACAGCCTCTAAAGAGCACATGCTGGTGCCTGCAGAGTCGCTGGCAGGTTGGATTCAGGCTCCAGACCCTGCTCCGAGCTTCACAGGCACGTCCTGACCCCCACACGGATGTGTTTGTTCCCGTCCCGGGTTGGGCTCACCCTGCGGGGCTAGTGGAGTCCAGGGCGTGATCATGTCATTATTCAGCGTTAATGTCTAATAAGTTGTGAGGACTCTGTCCTGCTGCCTCCTGGGACCTCTGAGAGCTGCCGGTGACGATGCTTCCGCTCCTCATACTCAGCCCACATGTTCCATTATGTCACTTTCCCCTCACAGAGTGTGCTGGACACCCAAATCCACGTGGTCTGAGTCTGTTTTCTGAGAGACTTAAATGTGGGGAATGTGCTCCTGGATGCCGAGAAGCTTTTCTCAGCTGAGATTAGCAGGAAGGACTAACTACACTTTTTCTCAAGTCATGAACAGTACATTCAGATGACACAGATTACCCCATGATACCTGGGGGCAGCAGCCCCAGTTGCTCCTCCCTCAGGTACCTCACAATCTTCTCCCTGAACCTCTATACAGACACCAGCCCAGCGTTATCTCCTGGCCCTGTTCCTGCAGTCATATCCTCCTCTGAGTAGGAGCAAAGGGGGTGTCCTCTCTCTGGAGGGTACCCACCCACAGAGTGTGCAGGGGACCCCCTCTCTGCAGGCAGGAGCCTCCCAGGGCAACCGGGAGAGCCAGGCCCAGCCCCAGGAAGGGAGCTGGGGGACAACTTCTGGTGGACAGGGGGGAATTGCAGGCCTGGAAGGAGGACCTCTCCTCAGCGACCACAAGCTAGAAGCTGAGGTCAAAGTTCTGTGCCCTCGAGTCTGGGGAGGTCATCATGGGTCATGGACCCCATGGACACTGAGCTGGGCCCACCCACCATGTGGACCCACACTGTCTTTAATAATGGGATCAGCACCTGGTCCCCACGGCAGGTCAGTGGAGGCTGATGGAGTCTGAGGAGGAGGAACCACAGTTCAGTCCCCACAGGAGTCAAGACTAACAGAACTGCCTCTGGCACCCTCAGTGCACTAATTATCACTGGGATGTGCTGCAGGACGACACCAATTAAGACAGTCAACAACAATAAAAAACGCACTTGTCCCTCTGTAGGAAGGTCGCCGAGGGCTGGAATCTGGACAGTGTCCAAGACACAGACACCAGCTCCAGAGCTCAAATAGCCCAGCCCTGAGGCCCTGCTTGGTCCATGAGGCGGCACAGGACGGGGTGGAACATGCTGTGAGTGCTCAGAGGCTCCCCACGAGCCCCAACCATGGAGTGAGAGGCCGGGACACCCTCAGTCCATGCCACGGGGACAACCTCAGGACAGAGTCTCGACACGGCAGCGGAATCTTTCCCCCCAGACTGCAGGTATTTAGCTCTTAAACAGTTTTCAAGGAGAATCCATTGAGATTGAAAGATTTCAGATTTCAAGCTTCATTTCACATCTCCAAATGTACCGTAGTTGAAATATTCATTCAGAAAAGAACTACATATTCTCAAGGTTCCCAAATAGTTCCATTTCACACCACAATATTTTTTATGGGATAAGTTTCAATAAGAGAAATTAACTTTTTCATTAACTCTTCCAAAGTCTGTGACATTTAATTCATTTTTCATAGAGAATGTTTTGAATTGTGGCCAATGACAATATTGTTTAATAACTGATTTTAGCATTCAGCACAGTGAGTGAATATTAAGTATTAAATAAAATCAAAACAACTAATGGAAATATAATGATAATGAAATATAAGATAAAAAATAGAAATATAAAATGACATTTAAAATACTTATTGTTAAAATTCGGAGCATTATGCCTTTTTTCCCAAAAAGTACAAAACATAGGTGTCAAGCAGAAATTCAAATACATTTTAAGCAACAACTGTTGATGGTTTCATGGCTCTGACACTAATGTGAGCCTGGCAGGGATGTCTATTTATGGACATGAACTTGGAATTTTTCCAAAACTCCGTCACTCACAGATTGTTAGCGATATTGTAAAATGAAGAAGTGACAGTATTTTAACAAAATTATATGTCAAAATTTATCTTATTACTATAGATACTTAAATCAATGAAAAGATTTGACATCTAGACTACTTTGTGCCCTTATTGATAATAACATTTTTATTAAAGTACTTTTAAATGTTCAATGTATAAAAAACTAATGTATACCTACAAGTTTATTTCCCACATTCTCTTTAAAAATTCTGCTTCCACAGGGCCTGCCCCTCCGTCTCCCCACAGAGTGGGGAGAGGATGAGGTTGGGGAGATGAGAGTGGGCAGGGCTGCCCCGTGTTCAGGCATCCCCACTCACGCACGGGCCTGGTGTGAGGAACAAACCTGCACCCGGGGGACCCGGGGCCCTGGGACCGGCAGGGACAGCCACACGCACAGACAGTCCGGCTTAGCTCCGGAGTGGCCTCCTCCCTGCACAGATGTTCATGAGTCTCAGGGGGACAGAGGGGCCGGGAGGGACCCGGGGTGGACGAGCCCACCCTGCAGGAGGGACGTGTGGGTGTGACCCGGGAACAGAGTCTGCAGGAAACGTGGTCTCTGGGTCCTCAGATGTGGGGGAGTCAGGGGCAGGGAGATGAGGAGACGAGGGGACTGACCAGGAGAGGTCTCACCAGTCGGCTTCCCCTCTAATGTCACTGACCCTCTCAGTCACATGTGGGACCAGGGGCCACTGTTGGGGCTGAGGCCCCTGTACTTAGTGAGTGAGGCCTTCATAGCATCAACAAGTCCTTAGGGTACAAGTTAGAATCTGAATAGTCACCATCTACTGTCAATAAGACCACAAGCGACGTGGTAGAGACGCTCCTGGAAGCACTGGTGTGGGTGCTGCCGGCATTTACCATAAACACACTTAGAAATAAGAATGTTAATTTCCTGTGCAGTATGATTACTAAAATATTACAACAATATTTTAAATATTTTAAATAATAAATTCAAAAATATTTTAGATAATATTTAAATTCAAATATTATCTAAAATATGTTTTAATTTGAATATTATTAAATATTAGTATTTTATATTATAAAATTTTAAATAAACTTTTTAAATAAAAAAATTAAATACAATTTTAACTATTTTAGATAAAATTTAAAACATTAATATTTTAAATAATAAAATTTTAATATTTTAAATAATAAAATTTTAATATTTTAAATATTGAAATATTAAATTTTGAAATTTAGAGATCAGACAGGGACTGTTGAAGAGGTGGTAGAATCCTGATCTTTGAACTTCTGGGCTGACAACTTGCTATATTATAAAGTGTTCAAATGATTGGCCATTTTATGTTTTCTGTCAATAAATAACTTTGTTAACATTAATTGTTGATACTGTTATAATTTACCCATCAATATTTAAAATTTTAAACATTAAAATGTTAAAATATATATATATATTTTTAAACAGGCATGCATTTTATTCTTTCATTTATTTATTTATTTATTTGTTTGTTTGTTTATACAAGCACTGGGTACAGTCAGAAAGCGCGGGAGGGTGAGAGAATTCACCAGAGCAAGAGTGGGGAGCAGAGCAGGGAGAAGGACCGAAGTACACTGCTGAGGGGAGCAGCGGGCAGCAGGAGAGTTCTGCGCTCCATGTGGGACCTTCCTCTGGTGGCCCGGCTGCAGCCAGGGATCGAACCAGCGCTGCAGAGGCTGCTGGCAGCTTCACAACCCAGCGCTCAACTGCTGTGCCACTGTGGAGGCCCTAAAATGTTAAAATATTTTAAATAGTATTTATAATATTACAAAAATGTAAAGCATATAATTTTTTGGAACAAATAAGAGAAATTACCAAGTTATATTTATAGCAAAATTCAAAGAGTAACCTAAATCAATTCTAATAGTTCCAGAAATCGCTGAGGAATGCACCACAACATCACCCCACACTTACACAAGTTTGTCCCCATCTATTTAATAACCTGGGTGCCTGGGAATTTGGGAACAAGTCCTGTGGGCACCTCATGGGATTCTTACTCAGAGTGTCTGCATTTCTATGGACATATTCAAACGAGAAAGTTCATTAGATTATTGTACAATAAAATAATACCATTATTTAGTGTAGACATAAAGATGCAAAGTATTTGAAGAAGATATAATTTGGGGAAGTGAAATGCCCCATGGGTGTGGCCTGCTGTCTGGCCTCAGCTCCTCTCTGCTGACTGCATCCACCTTTGCTTTGCTGTCTGTGATGCTATTTCTTTGAAAAGTTCACACCAAATATTTCATGATAAAATGTAGTTCCAATTGGATACCAGACATTTGGTCACTCTTAAACAGTTTGCCCTGTCAGGAGTGAGTCAGGCTGACCTTGCCTCCAGCCCAGGAGTGTCCCATGTGGCACAAGGGAAATCTGGAGACCAGCCAGGGACAGTAGAAGAGGTGGCAGAATCTTGATCTTTGAACTTCTGGGCTGACAACTTGCTATACTATAAAGTGTTGAAATGATTGGCACTTTTATGTATTCTGTAGATAAATAACTTTGTTAACATTAATTGTTGATACTGTTATACTTTACACCTCAATGAAAGTTATGGAAAATAATAAGAATGTAATATATGTATTGAATTAAGAAGCTCAATCAGGCCATTATAAACATATGCTGAGTCTATTTATTGCCAACATTTTTGCCATCTTTGTACAACATAATTAAAATATTTACCTTAATAAAATATGAAATGCCTCAAGGTTGCATGAATTAAAACTTAATTTCTAGACCATGAGCGCAGGGAAATGCCCTCCTGACTCGCTATTTTAGACCAGGTATCTTTGCATCCAGAATCCACCTCGACTGTGTGGAACTGGGAAAGGGCTGCCCCCACAGCCAGAAGTGATCCAAAAAGCCCCACAAGCCAGGCCCCTCTCTGGCAGCCAGTCGGAGCCCAGGTGGGGGATCCAGTGATTTGGAGCCAAGTGGACGATCCAGCCATGGCCAGGGCAGTCTGTGGGACTGCAAGACCCACCTCTGGAATTAAACAAATACAAGGAGGAGATTTTCTGTGACAGCAACCACTAACATATTTGTAGTACCACTGCCCTACTGGACTTCTGGTATAACAGTTTTTGACTTGACTGGACCAGCCATTTTCGACATCCCTGAAAGAGCACACCAAAAAATGCCGGCCAGTACCAGTGACACCGTGTCCCAACGCATAGGAAAAATTAGAATAGAAGCAGCAGGGAGAATAAAAACTACAAGCAACCAAGCAAGTCCTCAGGGAAAAGACACACAAAATAAAGAAAATCATCCACCAGATTGCAACAACAGTGACTTGGGAGAACTTCTGAGTCTTCCAGATACAGAATTTAAAATTGCCATGATTAAATAACTGAAAGAAGTCATAAAACAATAAGGGAAAAATAATCAATGATCAGAAGAATGAAATTGAGTCCCTAAAGAGGAAAGTGAAAGAAATGCAGGAGATCAAAGGATTAATGGAGGCACTAAAGAACTCCAGGAGAGCAGTTAAAGCAGAATAGATGATATGGAAGAACAAATCAGCACTCTCTCGAAGACCCAGAAATAAAACAATTCAAAACAGAAAAGGAAAGAATAGTATGAAGGAAAAAGAATGAAGAAAGACTTCGGGAACTATCTGACTCCATGAGGAAAGGAAATATAAGAATTACAGGAATCCCAGAAGGAGAGGAGAGAGACATAGGAACAGAGAAAATATTCAAGGAGATAATTGAAGAGAACTTCCCAAACATGAAGAAGGAGCTGAAATAGATGTAGAAAAAGCAAAAATGACACCAAACTTCCACAATGAAAGGAAAAATTCAGCAAGACATAATAGTAAATCTCCCAAGAATCTGAGACAAGGAAAAATAATGATGCTGACAAGAGGGAAGAAACAGATAACGTAAAAAGGAAAACCAATCAGGCTGACATCAGACTTCTCTGAAGAAACACCATGGGCAAGAAGAGAGTGGAGGGACATAGTCAATAGGCTCCAAGACAACAAATGCCAACCAAGAATATTCTGCAAAGCTTTCCTTCCTTTATGAAGAAAGAATAAAGGCTCAGACAAACAGAAACTCTGGAATTTCATTACGACTAAACCCCCACTCCAAAAAATATTACAAGGAGTCCTAAAGCCAGAACCAACAGAGGGATGAATAAGAATGACACAAGACCAAAAAAATTAATTAAAAAATAAAAAAACAGAGAAAAGACAAACAAAATGGAAATACAGACACTAACATATCAATATTAACTCTAAAGGTAAATGCACTAAACTCTTCAATAAAAAGACACAGAGTTGCAGGCTGGATTAAGAAACAAGACCCAACCTTTCGATGTCTCCAGTAAACACATTTAGCTACAAAAAATAAAAATAGACTGAAAGTAAAAGGATGGAAAACAATCCTACAAGCAAATGGACCAAAAAAGAAGGTAAGAACAGCTATACTTATATCAGATAAAATAGATTTCAAACTCAAAAAGGTAAAAAAAAAAAAAAAAAAGACCTATACGGTCACTACATCATGATCAAGGGGACAATACTTCAAGAAGAAATAACACTCATTAACATATACTCACCAAATGAAGGGGCACCAAAATATATTAGACAACTATTATCATCTCTGAAAACCAACATCAGAGAAAACATGTATGTAGTAGGAGACTTCAACACACCACTATCAACAATGGATAGATCAACGAGACAAAAAATAAGTAAGGACACTAAAGCTCCAAGTAAGGATCTAGAGCTCATGTGCTTAACAGACACCTACAGAACACTAAACCCCAAAAAAAATATGAGTACACATTTTTCTCATGTGCACACAGATCATTCTCCAAGATCATTCACATACTGGGACACAAGACAAACACCAACAGATACTCCAAGTTTGAAATCATACCAACCATCTTCTCTGACCATGAAGGAATCAAACTAGAAATAAACCATAAAAAGAGGCAAGGAACCCTTCTACTTCACGGAAATTGAAACCCACACTACTGGAAGACCACTGGACTAATGAGGAGATCAAAGAATAAATTAAAAAAATACTTTGAGTTGAATGACAAGGAGGATACTGATTTCCTAAAACAGTAATAAGAGGAAAATATAGAGCAATACAGGCTCACATCAACAAAAAATAAATAACTCAAAGAAACAACCTAATCACACATCTCAAAGAACTAGAAAAAGAACAACAAAAACCCCTAAAACCAGTAGAAGAAAGGAAATACTAAAAATCAAAGCAGAAATAAATGAAATATAAATGAAAAAAAAAACAATCCAAAAGATCAATGAAACCAAAAGTTGGTTCTTCAAAAAAAAAAAAAAAAAAAAACAATAAATAGACAAACCCCTAGCCAGGCTCACAATGGAAAAATGTGAGAAAGAAAAAATAAATAGGATCACAAATGCAAAAGGAGAAATCCCAACAGACACAGCAGAAATCAAAAGAATAATCAGAAACAAATATGAACAGTTATACGCAAATAAACTCAACAATCTAGAAGAGATGGACAAATTCCTACAACTCTGCAGTCACCCAAAGCTAGCCAAAGAAGAAATAGAACACCTAAATAGTCCAATTTCAAGCAGTGAAATTGAAATGGTAATTAAAACCCTCCCCAAAAACAAAAGCCCAGGAGCAGATGGATTTACAAATGAATTCTACCAAACATTCAGAAGGAATTAGTGCCTATCCTTCTAAATTCTTTCAAAAAATTGAGAAGGTGTTTACTTTCTTATAGCTATTCTTTTTCCTGGTCTCTTATTTAAGTTTTCTAGATTCCTGCTAAGAGTGAGACCATCCGGTATTTTTCTTTTTCTTTCTGGCTTATTTTGCGGAACATGATCCCTTCCAGCGCCATCCATGTTGCTGCAAATTGCATGTGTTTATCTTTTTTTAATGCTGAGTACTATTCCATTGTGTATATGTATCACATCCTCTTGATCCAGTCATCTATTTTTGGGCATCTGGGTTGTTTCCATAGCTTAGCTATTGTAAACAGTGCTGCTATAAATATAGGGGTGCATGTGCTCTTTGGAATTGATGTTTCTATGTCCTTTGTGTAAATACCTAGGAGTGGAATTGCTGGATTATATGGAAGCTCTATGTTTAGTAGGCCAAGTAAAAATCAAAATCAACAAACAGCTATGAACCGGAGACTCTCTATGAGGGTTGGGGGGTGGGGAAAGCAGGGATTGGGGTCAAAATAAGGGGGCTGCAATTGTATGGGTAATAGAAAAATAAAATTAAAATTAAAAAATAAAATTAAAATAAAATGCATATCAAATGTGGAAAAAAAATAAAAGATATGGTGGAGTCCTAATTCCCAGTACCTCAGAATATGACCTTATTGGGATATATGATCTTTATAGAGATTCTCAAGCTACAATAGGTATTAGGTAGACTTAATCTAGATGTCTTTATTAAAACAAAATCTGAACACAGAGACAGATACACACAGAGGGACGATGATGCAAAAACACAGGGAGAAGGCAGCCATGTGACTAGAGAGATATACCTACAAGCCAACAGGAACTTGAGGCTACCAAAAGCTATGAGAAAGGCAAGAAGCAGTTCCTTTCCCAGAGCATGACAGAGAGCATGGATTTGCTGTCACCTTATTTTTGGACTTCTGGCCTCCAGAAGTATGAGACAATAAACTTCTGATGTTTTATGTCAAAAAAATATTGAGAAGGTAGGGATAATACCAAACACGTTCCATGAAGCCAACATTACACTAATACCAAAACCAAACAAGGACAACACACAAAAAAGAAAACTACAGACCAATCTGTCTAATGGACCCTGATGCAAAAATCCTTAATAAAATCTTAGCTATCAGAATCCAACAGTGCTTCCATAAGATAATTCACCACCACCGAGTAGCATTTATTCAGGGGACACAAGGATGGTTCAACATTCAAAAATCAATCAATGTAATCCAACACATCAACAAAAAGAAACACAAAAACCATATGATAATATCAATAGATGCTGAGAAAGCTTTTGACAAAGTACAACACCCATTTGTGATAAAGGCCCTTGAAATTCTGGGGATGCAAGGAACATACCTCAACATCATAAAGGCCATCTATGACAAGCCAACAGCCAGTATCATTCTCAATGGTGAAAAGCTGATAGCAATTCCATTAAGATCTGGAACAAGACAAGGATGTCCACTCTCCCCACTGCTTTTCAATATAATACTGGAAGTCCTAGCCAGAGCAATAAGACAAGAGAAAGACATACAACGAATCCAAATAGGAAAAGAAGAAGTCAAACTATCACTATTTGCAGATGATATGATAATATACATAGAGAACCCCAAAAACTCCACAGAAAAACTAACTCATCAATCAGTTCAGTAAACTGGCAGAATATAAAATCAACACGCAAAAGTCAGTAGCCTTCCTATATACAAACATTAAATCTGAAGAAGAAATCAAGAAAACCATCGCTTTTATTATTGAAACAAAAAAAAAATCTAATCCCGCTGCCCTCCGGCTCTGCCACCCTCCTATCTCTCCCCCGCTCCCCCAGTGCTCCTTCCTCCTGTGTGTTCCCTCCTCCTGCCCCAGGACCCCAGGGGGACGCACGGGGGTGGCGGGGACTTTCCAGCCCCTGAGGACGGGGCTTGTCTGAGGCTCTGGGGGGGCCACACCTGGCCCCGCGGCGGTTACGGGTCACTGATGGGGCTGAGGGGCACCAGGTCCTGCTCGCAGGATCCCCAAGGACCCCTGACGGCGCTGCTGACCCGGGAGGCTCATTACCTGGGCACCGCCGAGAAGCCCCCGGGGACAGGACACGGGTCCCCCGGCGAGGCCCCTGCGGAGGGCACGGACATGTCAGGCCGGGCTGCGGAGACGGACATAGCGCGCTGCCCGCCGCGGGGTCGCGAGCCGAGGCCGGACTGGACGGCGTGGGCAGCGCCGGGGGCAGCGGGACTGGCCGTCCGGGGTTCGCGTCTCCTCCTGGCTCCGCGGGCTTCGTGGGCGCCACTGCAGGGCGCGAGCACCGCCAGCCTGGACGTGCGGGCCCGTCAGGTGGGGCCACTCCCGGCGATTCGTGTTCTCTGTTTAGTGTCATATATGTTCCTGTGAGCTGCATCTCCAGTGTCAGACTTTCCCTGGGAACAGCATACCTCGCTTTGTTGTCCTTCCAGAGGGAATCTGATTTGTTCTCTTTTGAGGTAACGTGTTTTACAGCCCGGTATCACTTCACATGCATTCTGTATTTCAGAGGAGCAGCAGTTGAAATATTCACCGTATAACTGAAAGCAAATATTTAAAACTACACAGTTCAATGCCACAGTGCCGTATATTCTGGGATGAGTTTCAAAGAGAGAAAATATATATATATTTTTTTACTTTTCTGCAATTAAAGGAGTTCTGCAGCTTATGGTTTTTAATAAATCTGTGATCATATAACATTCTGATTTATGGTCTATCTGACAGTTATTGCTCATAGCCATGATATTTCGGCATTGAGAACACTGAGATGAAAGTGCATCACATGTTAAATATCACAAGTACGAGAGCTATTTAGGAACATTGAGGAAGAATCTTAAGAGGAAGTTAAAATTCACACTAGTAGTTTAAACGGGAAAGATGCACATTTCCATCCCCATAATATGACACAATCGTGAGTCAGAAATTCATAAACTTTTGAGGCGATAAATATTGATCTTATTCTTCCTTCATACTGAAGTGATAGATATATGTAATCTGTCTATCATGGATGTGGACATTTTATTTATCTACACACAGCAACACAGCTATATAAAATATATCAATACAAAATTTATTTTAAGTCACTGGAAAGGTTTTGACATAGGACATAAAACAACTGGTTCTGCATTTATTTTCTTGTTTCCATTAAAAAAAGCAAAAATTGTTCCTCTAGTCTCATACAGTAATTCTATAGGAGAACATATTCCTAAAGATCCTGCCTCCCCAGGGCCTCCCATCTGTCACCCTGCAGAGGGGGGAGAGGGTGAGATTGGGGGAAGAGATAGGGCAGGGCTGCCCCATGTCCAGGCATCCCCACAACTCACGGGCCTGGGGGGGGGACAAACCTGCACCCGGGGGACCCAGGGCCCTGGGACCAGCAGGGACAGCCACATGCACAGACTGTCCGGCTCAGCCCCGGAGCGGCCTCCTCCCTGCAAAGACGTGCATGAGTCTGAGGGGGGCAGAGGGGCCGGGAGGGACCCGGGGTGGATGAGCCCATCCTGCAGGAGGGACGTGTGGGTGTGACCCAGGAGGAGACTCTGCGGGAAACGTGGTCTCTGGGTCCTCGATGTGGGCAGTCAGGGACAGGGAGATGAGGGAACGAGGAGGAGAAGGAACAGGAGTCAGCAGTGAGGGCACAGGAGCAGTAATCTGACAGAGGAGGCATCAGGACACACAGCACGGGGATGCTGAGCCCAGATCATTCAGTTCCAGGACAGTGTCAGGTCCTGGGGAGCAGGAAAACAGGGACCCGCACACCCCATCTCCCTGCACACCCGTCACTATGGGGACTCCCACACCAGGGCTGTGCTGGAGGGGCAGGGACAGGCTCTCTAGGGTGGGGAGGAGGTGGGAATGGTCACATGTCCTCTGGGGCTGTGCCCTGGACAACCTCTGGGAGGTGTGCTGGGCTGAGACACTGGGGCCTGGGCAGGAGGGTGAGCCCTGCACCTGGGTATGTCTGGGCATGGGTGGTCTGTCAATTCAGTTTAGTAAGAGACCTGATATTAAGGTTTTATCATGGTCATTTAAAATTTTAATTTCTTCACAAATTTGTGGACACATGTTTGGACAATATGTCAATAGTGCATTCACATGAGATAAAATATGAATTTGCTCAGATAACGATGAACATAAACAGATTATGAGATGGTTATATGTTGATAACCCATTCTGTGTTCTATATTGGAAGGTATGACAATGTATTCTTCCTCTTTATTTTTTTATACTGAAGATGGATCCAGTGGTGACCAATCTCATGGCCATGACAGAATTTGTCCTCCTGGGGTTCCCCACCCAGGTGACCATGGGCTTCTGGCACCCGCTGCTCTTCTCCCTGGTCTACCTGTGCACTCTGCTGAGGAACGGGCTCATCGTCCTCATCACCACCCTGGACCGGCACCTTCACACCCCCATGTACTTCTTTCTGAGGAGTCTGTCCTTCAGGAACCTCTGCCTCCTCTCAGCCATGGTCCCCAAGTCCATTGCCAACTCTCTGAGGAACAACAGCTTGATCTCCTTCCTGGGCTGTGTTGTCCTGGTCTTTATGCTAGTTATTTCAGTAGGAGCAGAGCTGACCATGCTCACGGTGATAAGCCTTGACCGCTATGCTGCCATCTGCAACCCCTTCACTATGACATCCTCATGAGCAGGGACAGGTGTGTGCAGCTGACAGCTGTGTCCTACCTGGGTGGGGGTCTCTATGTTGTGATGAACACAGCTGGAAACTTTTCCTTGTCCTACTGTGGATCCAGTGTGTTCCACCAGTTCTTCTGTGAAATCCCCCAGTTATTGGCTATTTCCTGTTCAGGAAATTTAATCAATGAACTTGTCCCCATTCTCATTAGTGCGGTGATGGATTCCTCTGGTTTCATTTTCATCATCATTTCCCATGTCCACATCTTCTCTGTTGTCAGGAAGATCCACATAGAAGGGAAGGCCAAAGTCTAGTCTACCTGCCTTCCCCACCTGCTGGTTGTGGTGCTGTTTCTCTCCACTGGATGCTTTGCTTATCTGAAGCCGACCTCAGGGACCCTGTCCATGTCTGAGCTGGTCATTTCTATGTTCTACACGGTGGTGCCCCCCACATTTAATACCGTCATATACAGTCTGAGGAACCAAGCCATGAAAACGGTTGTGGGGAGACTGATGAAGGGGAGACTGACCAAAATGTAATACAGAATATGAGTTCATGACTCGATTACAAGACACTTATTTTAAATTTTCACATTATTGTCCCCTTTATATTCTTATAATTTCATATAATTCCATTGTACAATTTACAAATATATGCTGATTTTTAAAATATATGTATGATGACTTCATATATTCTGCTGCTCATTTACTCTATTACCATGGATTGTTCTTTTTTTTAACACTTAGTTACACTTTGATATTCTCTGTACAATGAAGGTCACTGAACTTCAGCATCTGTCTGCTGTTCTCCATTTCTGTGCTCCTGCATGAGAGAGGCGATGGTTGGGTTTCACCTCAGTTGTCAGAAGTTCTCTCACTGGGGCAGCCTCTCAAGTCTCTAAGACATTTCTTGTTTCACGTCACTGACCCTCTCAGTCATGTGTGGGACCAGGGCCACAGGGAGGACAGAGGCCCCTTTACATGGTAAGTGAGGCCTTTAGCATAAATAAGGCCTTAGGGTCCAAGTTGGAAACTGAGTGGTCACGACTTTCTGTAGACATGGTTCACACATGACAGGGTAGAGACCCTCCTTTAAATTCTGATGTGGATGTCACCGGCATTTACCATAAACATACTTAGTGCACAGTGGACACCAGAAATAAGACAGTGACTGTGAAAGCTGTTACTTACATGTAGAGTAAAATTTTCTAAAAATTTACTAAAAATTTACTAAGATACATTGGGTAGGGTTTTTCAATATAGGAACTTAGGAAGCTATAATGGTAAAAAAAAAATTGGCCCTGGCCTGGCCTTCTGTGGATGGCACACAAATAATTGCTAGTGGACTGCACAATATTCTAATATTTCCAGAGATAGTTGAGGAAAGGCATCCACAACCTCATGCCATACTTTCCTCATGTGTTTATCCCCATATATTTAATTACCTAGATTTTCTGGGAATTTGGGGAGACTGATGAAGGGGAGACTCACCGAAATGTAATAGAGAAGATGAGTTATGATTCCATTAAGAGACACTTATTTTAATTTATTTTTGTTTTTATTTTATTTATTTTTTTCATTTTTTTCATTTTATTTTTATATTCCCCATACAATTGCAACCCTCTTATTTTGAACCCAATCCCTCCCATCCCCACACCCCACTCCTCAAAGAGTGTCTCTGGTTCATATTTGTTTGTTGATTATGATTTTCACTTTCCTATATTATTCATTTTCCTGGTCCCTTAATTAAGTTTTCTAGATTCCTGCTATGAGTGAGACCATCCGGTATTTTTCTTTTTCTTTCTGGCTTATTTCGCTGAGCATGATCCCTTCCAGCTCCATCCATGTTGCTGCAAATTGCATGTGTTTATCTTTTTTGAATGCTGAGTAACATTCCATGGTGTATATGTACCACATCTTGATCCAGTCATCTATTTTTGGGCATTTGGGTTGTTTCCAAAGCTTAGCTATTGTAAACAGTGCTGCTATAAACATAGGGGTGCAGGTGCTCTTTGGAGTTGACATTTCTGTGTCCTTTGGGTAAATACCTAGGAGTGGAATTGCTGGATCATATGGAAGCTCTATGTTTAGTAGGTCCAGAAATCTCCACACAGCTCTCCATAGTGGTTGGACCAGTTTGCACTCCCACCAACAGTGCAGGAGAGTTCCTTTTTTTCCACAACCTCGCCAACATTTGTTGTTGCTAGTTTTTTTAATATGTGCCATTCTCACTGGTGTAAGATGGTATCTCATGGTAGTTTTGATTTGCATTTCCCTGATTACAAGTGATGTTGAACATTTTTTCATATGCCCGTTGACCATTTGCATTTCCTCTTCAGAGAAGTTTCTTGTTAGCTCTTCTGCCCATTTTTTGACAGGATTATTTTCTTTGTTGTTGAGTCTCATCAGCTCTTTGCAGATTTTTGTGATCAATCCTTTAACATTAGTGGTGTCAGTAAAAATGTTCCCTCCGTTGGTGGGGTTTCTCTTAGTTTTTGTTATTGTCTTCTTTGTTGTTCAGAAGCTCTTTAATTTGATGTAGTCCCAGCTGTTTATCTTTGCCTTCACTATCACTGCTTTGGGTGATATGTCTGTAAAGAAGTCTTTGAAGTGCATATCCCATAGTATTTCACCTATATTTCCTTCTATGTATTTTATAGTTTCAGGTCTTATATCTAGTTCTTTAATCCACATTTTGAGTTGGTTTTTGTGTATAGTGTGAGGTAGTAGTCAAGCTTCAATCTTTTGCAGGTAGCGACCCAGTTTTCCCAGCACCATTTATTGAACAAACTTTCTTTTTTTCAATGCATATTCTTTGCTCCTTTGTCAAAAATTAGTTGACCATAAATCTTTGGGTTTATTTCTGGATTTTCTATTTGACTCCATTGATCTGTGTGTCTGTTCTTAGTCCAATACCATGCATCTTTGATGATTATGGCTTTGTAGTATAGTTTGAAATCTGGGAGTGTGATGCCTCCATTTCCTTATTTTTTTTCAGGAGAACTTTGGCTATTTGGGGGTTTTGGTGATTCCATTTGAATTTCATCAATAATTGTTCTATTTTTTTAAAGAATAACATTGAAATTTTTATTGGAATAGCATTAAATCTGTATATTGCTTTAGGTAGGATGGCCATTTTAATAATGTTTATTCTTCCCATCCATGAGCAGGAGATGTCTTTCCATTTCTTTGTATCTTCTTCTATTTCTTTTACCAGTGTTTTATAGTTTTCTTTGTATAGGTCCTTTACCTTTTTTTGTTAGATTTATTCCCAAGTATTTGATTTTTTTTTTGTTTTGATAATAAAAGGGATTTTTTTTTCATTTCTTCTTCAGATTTATTGTTTGTGTATAGGAAGGCTACTGACTTTTGCATGTTGATTTTGTATCCTGCCACTTTACTGAACTGATTGATGAGTTGAATTAGTTTTTCTATGGAGTTTTTTGAGTTCTCTATGTATATTATCATATCATCTGCAAATAGTGATAGTTTGATTGTTCTTTTCCTATTTGGATTTCTTGTATGTCTCTCTCTTGTCTTATTGCTCTTGCTAGGGCTTCCAGTATTATATTGAAAAGCAGTGGGGAGAATGGACATCCTTGTCTTGTTCCAGATCTTAATGGAAATGCTTTCTGATTTTCACCATTGAGAATGATACTGGCTGTTGGCTTGTTGTATATGGCCTTTATGATATTGAGGTATGTTCCTTGTATCCCAAGAATTTCAAGGGCTTTTATCATGAATGTGTGTTGCACTTTGTTGAAAGCTTTCTCGGCCTCTAATTGATATTGCCATATGGTTTTTATATTTCTTTCTGTTGATGTGTTGGATAACATTGTTTGATTTTTGGATGTTAAACCATCCCTGTGTCCCTGGAATGAATCCTATTTGGTCATGGTGAATTATCTTATGGATACACTGTTTGATTCTGATAGCTAAAATGTTATTGAGGATTTTTGCATCAGTGTTCATTAGGGAGATTTGGCCTGTAGTTTTCTTTTTTTGTGTTGTCCTTATTTGGTTTTGGTATTAGTGTAATGTTGGCTTCATAGAACGTGTTTGTTATTATCCCTTCCTTCTCAATTTTTTTTGGAAGAATTTGTGAAGGATAGGCACTTCTTTTTATGGTTTATTTCTAGTTTGATGCCTTCATGGTCAGAAAAGATGGATGGTATGATTTCAATCTTGGTGTATCTGTTGATGTTTGTCTTGTGCCCCAGTTTGTGATCGATCCTGGAGAATGATCAGTGTGTACTTGAGAAAAATGTGTACTCAGATTTTTTGGGTTTAGTGTTCTATAGATGTCTGCTAAGCCCAAGCTCTCTAGATCCTTATTTAGAGCTTTATTGTCTTTATTTGTTTTTTTGTCTCGTTGATATATCCATTGTTGATAGTGTTGTGTTGAAGTGTCCCACTATGCATGTGTTTTCTCTGATGTCTGTTTTCAGAGATGACAATAGTTTTCTGGTATATTTTGGTGCTCCATCGTTTGGTGAATATATGTTAATGAGTGTTATTTATTCTTGAAATATTGTCCCCTTGATCATAATGTAGTGACCGTTGGTGGTCTCTTTTTATCTTTTTGAGTTTGAAATCTGTTTTATCTGATATGAGTATAGCTGTTCCTCCTTCCTTTTTTGGTCCATTTGCCTGTAGGATTGTTTTCCATCCTTTAACTTTGAGTCTATTTTTATCTTTTGCAGCTAAATGTGTTCCCTGGAGACAGCAAAAGGTTGGGTTTTGTTTCTTAATCCAGACTGCGACTCTGTGTCTTTTTTATTGAAGAGTTTAGTCCATTTACAGTTAGAGTTCATATTGATATATTAGCATCTGTATTTGCCATTGTTTTTGTCTTTCCTTTGATTTTCTTTATTTATTCTTTCCATACTTTTTTTTTATGGCCTTCTTTTGTTGTTATTTGTCCCTCTGCGGTTCTGGCTATCGGACTCCTTGTAGTATTTTTTTGGAGTGGGGGTTTAGTAGTAATGAAATTCCAGAGTTTCTGTTTGTCTGGGAAGGTCCTTATTCTTTCTTCATAGAGGAAGGAGAGCTTTGCGGGATAGAGTATTCTTGGTTGGCATCTGTTTTCTTGGAGTCTGTTGACTATGTCCCTCTACTCTTTTCTTGCCCATAGTGTTTCTTCAGAGAAGTCTGATGTCAGTCTGATTGGTTTTCCTTTGAATATTATCTGTTTCTTCCCTCTTGTCAGTTTCATTATTTTTTCCTTGTCTTGGATTCTTGGGAGCTTTACTATTATGTGTCTTGCTGTATTTTTCCTTTCATCATGGAAGTTTGGTGTTCTTGCTTCTTGTATATCAATTTTCAGCTCCTTTCTTCAGTCTTTTTCCTTCGTACTTCTCCTTCCTTTTCTGTTTTAGTTCTTTTTATTTCTGTGTCTTCAAGAGTACTTATTCGTTTTTCCATTTCATCTATTCTTCTTTCATTGCTTTTCCCAGAGTTCTTTAGTGCCTCCATTAATTCTTTGATCTCCTGCATTTCTTTTACTTCCCTCTTTAGAGACTCAATTTCATTCTTCTGGTCATTAATTATTTCCCCTTATCACTGTTATCCTTTATGACTTCTGTCAGTTTTTTAATCACGGCAATTTTAAATTCTCTTTCTGGAAGGCTCAGAAGTTCTTCCAAGTTACAGCCGTTGCAATCTGGCAGGTGGTTTTCTTTTTGTGGTGTGTTTTTTTTTTCCTGAGGGGTTGCTGGGTTGCATGTGGTTTTTATACTCCTTACTGCCTGTTTTCTAATTTGCCATATTCTCTGGGACACTGTGTTGCTGGTACTGGCCGGCAGCTTGGGTGAACTTCCCAGCTCACTGCTGGCTCCTCTGGGAGACTTCTGCTGGTTTCATACAGTCTCCACCAAAGAAAGGTCCCTGCTGCAAAATGCTAGTGCCAGGGACCCGCTCCCCTGCATGCCCGGTCTGCCCCAGCGGTTGGTGCCACTCCCCTCTGGGCTGGGACTTCAGGCCAGAAGGGGCTTGGCATGGTGAGCCTCCCAGCTCACCTTTGGCTCCTCAGGGAGCCTTCTGCTCGTTTCACACAGTCTTCACCAAAGAAAGGTCCCTGCTGCAAGATGGCAATGCAGTGCACGCACTCCCCTGCATACCCAGTCTTTATTTTAAATTTTTGTATCATACTGCCCTTTTCATTCTTGTAATTACATGTAATTCCATTGTATAATTAAAAATACATACTTATTTCAAAATTATATTTACAATGACTTCATATATTCCTATAGCTTTATTTGATGTTCTTTTTAGCACTTAGGTGTTCTCTGGTATTCCTTGTGTACTGGGGTAATTGAACATCAGCATCTCATCTTTCTGCTGGTCTTCATTTCTGTGCTCCTGGCCAAGAGAGGTGATGGTTGGGTTTTACCTCAGGTGTCAGAAGAAGTTCTCTCACTGGGGCAGCATCTCCTGTCTCTATGGTGCTTCCCCTTTCCGGTCACTGACCCTCTTGGTCATGTGTGGGGCCAGGTCCATGGGTAGGACAGAGGCCTCTTTACTTGATGAATGAGGACTTCACACAATAATAAGGCCTGAGGATCTGTAGTGAATCTGAGAAATCACAACCTTCTGTCGATAAGGACCACATGTGATGTGGTGGAGACCCTCCTGGAAGCTCTGGTATGGGTGCCGCCGGCATTTACCATAAAAACACTCAACTCAAGGTGGATACCAGAAATAATACAGTAGCTGTGAATGCTGTTAATTTCATGTGCAGTATAATTTCTAATAATTTAGTAAAATATATTGGGTAGGGTTTTTTAAGAACTAATAAGAGAACATAGAAAGCTATATTGGTGAAAGCAAAATAATAGCTAGTGGATTGCACCATACTCTAACATTTCCAGAGATAGTTGAGGAATAGTACTCGCAACATCATGCTGCACTTTACAATTGTGTTTATCCACATTTATTTAATTACGAAGAATGCCTCGGAATTTGATGACAATGTCCTTTTTGGGCACAATGTTATGGGCTCTTAGAGTGTTTGTGATTCCATATGGAGTTGTTCAAACAAGAAAACTCATCAGATTTACATACCATACAAACACTATCATTTAGTGTAGATGTAAAGACATAAAGAATTTGAAGAAGATTTAAATTTGGGAAGTGATATGCCCCATGGGTATGGCCTGCTGTCTGACCTCAATCCTCTCTGCAGACTGCATCGACATCTGCTTTCCTATCTCTGATGTCTGATGTTTGAAAATTTCACACTAAAATATTTCATAATAATATGTATTTCCAACTGGATATCAGACATTTAACTCATTCTCACCCTCTGAGGGTGACCTACCTTCAGCCCAGGTGAGGTCTATGGGGTCACAAAGTCAATTTGGAGGCATCCAGGAATATTTAAAACATTTTAAAATCTTGATATTCAAATTTCTAGGTTGACAACTTGCTACTGTTATTTAAATCATTGGCATTTATTTATCTACTGAAAAATAACTCTCTTAATATTAATTCTCGATACTGTTGTCGCTTACTAGTCAATAAACATTATGCAATAGAACAATAAGGTTATGGGATATAATGAGAATTCCAAACATATATTGAATGAAGAAGGTGAATCAGACTATTATAAAGATATACTGAGACTATTCATTGCCTACATTTAGTCACTTTTGGGAAACATAATTGAAATTTTCAAATTAATAAATCATTAGCTGTCTCTAGGTTATATTAACTTAAACATTTAAGCACAATTAAAGCTGTGTGGACAACATAATGTACACAAAGAAAGCTATAGATTCCACTGAAAAAGAAATTAACTCAATAAGACACTTCAGTGTAGTTGCAAGGTTACAAAATCAACAAATGATATCAATTGCCTTCTTACATGCAAAAAATGAGCTACAAGAGAAGTTAAGGAAACAATCCTACTTATAACCATGAGACTAAGTACCATGGAGTAGACATAACTAAGGAGGTGAAGATACAAGAAAAGAGTAAGACATTGTCAAAAGAAATAGAAAAGATAGAGAAATGCAAAGAGATTCCCTGCCTTGGGCTTGGTAGAAACAACATTACCAAATGTCCAACCGACCCAAAGCAATTTATAGATTCAATGAAATCCCAATAAGAAATTCAGTGGCATGCTCCAAAGAGATTAAAAAAAATATTGAAATGAATATGGAGCCACAAAAGACCCCAAACACCCAAAACAACCCTGACAAAATTTAGGAAGAATGGTAGAGGTAGCTCTCTTCCAGAATCAAGTCCATACAATAAAGCTATAATGCATAAAACAGCATGGTACTGGGACAAAAACAGACACACTGAGCAATGGATTATAATGAGGGCCGAGGAATACACCCCCATCGAGATGGACAGTTACTCAGGAGCCAAGAGCATGCACTAGAACAAAGAAAGTGGGGAAATAGTATTGGGAAAAGCAGACAGACACATGCAACAGAAGAAACCAGGTCACTGCCCCACATACTACAGAAGAATAAACTCAAATATATAAACACCTGTTTGCAAAGGTATGAAGTTACCATAATCATGCAGCAAACCTAAGCATATGATACCATGTGCAGAAACCCTAATATTCCACTCCATTTTGTTAAGGTTAAAAGTAAAATTAATCAAACATAATAACAGTTCTAATTTAAATTCAGAATTACAGACGCTGAAAATGGAAAAAAAATATTAGAGACTAATAAAGTTTCTCATTCCGAAGGGCTGATGATCCCCGTGGTCATGCACTTCTGCTGGATTTCCATTGTCTTTCCAACCCACACTTCCTCCTTTATCTCCCTCCTGCCTCTCTCCATTTACCTTCCCTCCCACCTCTAGCATTTCTGCATCCCCTTCACAACCATCTCCAGGGCCTCTCCATGAAGGGCACACGGTTGGTGAGGGGCGAGTGTCCAGCTGTCTAGACAGGGACTCAGGGCACTGTTATTACTGATGGTGCCAACCAAGGTGGACACGAAAGGTGGTGAATTGAAAAAAAAAAAGAAAAGGTTTATTTATTTTTATACAAGAGCTGAGGTACAGGCCAGAGGCACAAAATAGTGAGAGAATTCACCAGAGACAGAGCAGGGAGCAGAACAGGCAGACAACAGGAATACACTGCAAAGGGGAGCAGTGGGCACAACAGGAGAGGTCTGTGGCACCACATGAGACCCTCACCGGCTGGCTGAGATCGAACCCACACTGCTGAGGCTGTGGTAAGCTTCACAGCGTGGTGCTCAACCCACTGCACCACCAGGGGACCCAAAATAGGATTTTTCTATTCACTTCCATAGAGGCATGAGCCAGACACAAAATCACATTACACATTGAGTGTGATAATTCTCACTGAGATGTGCTGCAAGATGCTCAAATTAACACAGTCAAGTAATCACACACTTTCCCTTGGGAGGAAGGTCCCTGAGGGCTGGAATCTGGACAGTGTCCAACACATAGACACCAGCTCCAGAGCTCAAATAGCTCAGCCCTGAGGCCCTGCTCTGTCCATGAGGTGGTGTATGACGGGTTGGAACATCCTGTGAGTGCTCAGAGGCTCCACATGAGCCCTGACCATGGAGTTAGAGGCCGGGACACCCTCTGTCCCACTAGGGGGGCAACCTCAGGAGAGAGACTCAACATGGCAGCGGGAACTTTCTCACCAGAATGCAGGTATCATCCCCCAGCTGTTTGCAGGGGAGAATTCACTCACACCTGGAAAATTTTAAATGTCAAGCTCCATTTTAACTGGAGAAAGTGCCACAGTTAAACTATTCATTTTGTAAATCATGACAACTAATGCTGACGTGGCCCCAGTTGTCATGTTCCACTGCCCTGTCAGCCTGGGTGAGACTCAGGGAGAGAAAACATCTTCTCTTGCATTTACAATGGTCAAAGATATTGACTTTCAATACATTGAGCATACTAGAAGATTTTTATTTATGGAAGATGTGATAATTTTGCTTCATACCTGGAATTTTAGCATTAGCACACACAGTGTGTTTTAGATACTAAACAAAATAACAAAATTAATGGAATTAGATTGTATAAAATACATTTCAGGGCAAATTAAAAAAAATAATACTTGTTAAATTCAGAACAGGTCCTCCATAAGGACGGACCTTCAGTGGAGTCACACCCAGCATGTGGGTACCAAGTGCCTAGGACTGGGGTCCCACGACCATTTGGTCCTGAGGACAGTCCCCCTTAACCACTGCTTCATTTTATGCCTATTTGTCCTGACGTTATGACAGATGTGAGTCAAGTAGAAACTCATTAACTCTTTTTTTTTTTTAATAGAGGCATGCTTTATTTATTTATTTGTTTGTTTTGTATATACATGCACTGGGTACAGTCAGAAGCGCAGGAGGGTGAGTGAATTCACCAGAGCCAGAAGGACCCAAGTACACTGCCGAGGGGAGCAGCGGGCAGCAGAAGAGGTCTGCACACCATGTGGGACCCTCCTCCGGTTACTGGGGAGCAGCCTGGGATCGAACCAGCACCGCAAAGGACGCGGGCAGCTTCGCAACCCAGCGCTCAACCGCTGTGCCACTGGGGAGGCCCCGAAACTCAGTAACTCTTAAAGCAACATGTTGACCTCTTCATGGCTCTGACGTGTGACTATTTATGGACATGAACTTGGGATTTTTCCCCAGCTCCATGTGCAGGGATTTTTAATGATTTTGTGAAACAAAGTCACAGTATTTAAACAGGGCCTGGAGGAGATAAATATCAAGTTATTTTGTCCATTCTAAATTGGCATTTAAAGTCACACAACAAATGTCAACATTATTAAAAATTAGGTACAACATTTCTCTACCTCCACGAATACTGATTTATTTTCTTGTTTTTATTAAATTTCTGGAATTATCCCCACCAATGTGCTGCGATTTTTTTATATTACTATACTCTTAAAAAAATGGCTGCCCTCCCAAGGGCCGGCCCCGCTGTCATCCCACAGAGGGAGTCGAGGATGAGATGGGGGGGGGAGGAGAGTGGGCAGGGCTGCCCCATGTCCAGACATTCCCACTCATGAACGGTCCTGGGGGGAGGAACAAACCTGCACCTGGGGACACAGGGCCCTGGGACCTTCAGGGACAGATACGCACAGACCGTCCGGCTCAGCTCCAGAGCCGCCTCCTCCCTGCACAGATGTGCATGAGTCTGAGGGGGAAAGGGGCGGGGAGGGACCCGGGGTGGATGAGCCCATCCTGCAGGAGGGACGTGTGGGTGTGACCCAGGAGGAGACTCTGCGGGAAACGTGGTCTCTGGGTCCTCAGATGTGGGTAGTCAGGGGCAGGGAGGTGAGGAGGTGAGGGGACTGACCAGGAGGCAGCAGTGAGGCCACAGGGGCAGTAATCTAACAGAGGAGGCATCAAGACACACAGCACGGGGACACCGAGCCCAGATCATTCAGTTCCAGGACAGTGTCAGGTCCTGGGGAGCAGGAAAATAGGGACCCACACACCCTATCTCCCTGCACACCCGTCACTGTGGGGCCTCCCCAGACCAGAGCTGTGCTGGAGGAGCAGGGACAGGCTCTTCAGGATGGGGAGGTGCTGGGCATGGTCACGTGTCCTCTGGGGCTGTGCCCTGGACAACCTCTGGGAGGTGTGCCTGGCTGAGACCCTGGGGCCTGGGCAGGAGGGGGAGCCACGGGCCTGGGTTGGGTTATTGGGGAGCTTTTTTTTTTTTTTTTTACTTTTTGACAGATATGACATTCTAATTTGTTCAAGTTTTGTAGGGACAGTTGAAATTTTCAGTTTTCACCAATTTTCAGGACTCGTGGAGAATGTAATAATGACATATTCACATGAGGTGGGAATAAATGAGTTGAATAAAACAGCAGACATAGTGAGGTCTTTACTGTCCATTGTACTGGAAGGAATAATTATGTAGAAAATACATTATTATCTTGTATTGATAATCCATTCTATTTTCAATAGTGGAAGAATTAAGACCTTGTTCCTATTTCCTCTTTTATACAGATGACAGCTCCAGTGGTGATCAATCTCACAGCTAGGACTGGGGTCCCACGACCATTTGGTCCTGAGGACAGTCCCCATTAACCACTGCTTCATTTTATGCCTATTTGTCCTGACATTATGACAGATGTGAGTCAAGTAGAATTCCTGCTCCTGGGGTTCCCCAACCAGGGGACCATTGGCTTCCTGCACCTGCTGCTCTTCTCCCTGGTCTAGCTGTGCACCCTGCTGGGGAACCGTCTCATCGTCCTTATCACCACCCTAGATGGGCACCTCCACACCCCCATGTATTTCTTCCTGAGGAGTCTGTCCTGTCCCTCACAGGCCTCTGCCTCATCTCAGCCACAGTCCCCAAGTCCATTGCCAACTCTCTGAGAAACAGCAGCTCCATCTCGTTCCTGGGCTGTGTCATCCAGGCCTTTGTCATGATTTTTTCAGCAGGTGCAGAGATGACCCTTCTCACGGCCATGAGCCTTGACCGCTATGCTGCCATCTGCCACTGCCTGCACCATGATGTCATCATGAGCAGGGGCAGGTATGCGCAGCTGACAGCTGTGTCCTGGCTGGGTGGGGGTTTCTATGCTGTGATGAACACAGCTGGAACCTTATGCTTGTCCTACTGCAGGTCCAACGTGGTGCACCAGTTCTTCCGTGACATCCCCCAGCTATTGGCTATTTCCTGCTTGGGAAATTAAATGAGTGAACTTGTCCCCATTCTAATTAGTGTGGTGTTGACTCTCTGCTATTTCATATCCATAATCATTTCCTATGTGCACATCTTCTCTGCTGTCAGGAAGATCCCATCCACAGAAGGCCAAGCCAAAGTCTACTCCATGTGCCTTCCCCACCTGCTGGTTGTGGTGCTGTTTCTCTCTGCTGGTTATTTTGCTTATCTGAATCCGAACTCAGGGACCCCGTCCAGGTATGACCTGGTCATTTCGATGTTCTACACTGTGGTGCCCCCACCTTTAATCCTGTCATATACAGTCTGAGGAACCAAGCCTTGAGAGCTGTGGGGAGACTGATGAAGGGCCTATACTCCAAGATGTGAGATATCATAGTCTGAATTGTAACTCCTCATTAATTCAGATTTCCCCCCAACTCTTATATTTTTTTTCATTTATAAAGCATAGACTTCTTTCATTAGAATTTTTTTCCTTTTCCAGAAATTTATATTCTCATATTCTTCCATATACTCCTGTTTCCTAAAATACTGCAATCCTTTCCCCTACCCCTCCCTGTGTGATATGTACAAACTGAATCCTGCTCATAGTTAAAAACATCTATTTGTTGTAGAAAGAATATTCTAGAACTCATACATCACCAACATTTACATAAAATGAAGCAGTGGTTAAGGGGGACTGTCCTCAGGACCAAATGGTCGTGGGACCCCAGTCCTAGGCACTTGGTACCCACATGCTGGGTGTGACTCCACTGAAGGTCCGTCCTTATGGAGGGGAGCAGGGACAGAAAGTGGGGTCCTCTAATGTGGCATCTTCCTCTAGGAGAAGTTCATGTTTCTGCGCTAAGGACAAAGGGAAGCCACACTTAAATCTGCCAGAGATGGAAGGAATTGAAGGTTCCTTGGTTAGTAGGAATCTATGACTGAAACTTGTAATGGATAGGATATTAATTTCTATGATGCCTGTTTGGATCCCAATGTGACTGCACTCCTTTGATGTGGTGTTTTCAAAAGTAAAGTTATATGAATTATCTGTGAAGAACTATATTTCTACTTAAATATTTATAATTTTTAATTTATTGTGTTTATTTTAGGTTCCTTAGTTTCCCAGATTGTATCTTGTACCTTGATTCTATACCAAGTCTTCGTCTCCACCTTTTTTTTTTTAATTTTATTTTTATATTCCCCCATACAATTGCAAAAGCCCCATTCTGACCCCAATCCTTCCCTTCCCGCACCCCACCCCACAAAAAGTGTCTCTGGTTCATAGTTTTTTGTTGATTTTGATTTTCACTTTCTTATATTCATTTTCCTGGTCCCTTATTTAAGTTTTCTAGATTCCTGCTATGAGTGAGACCATCCGGTATTTTTCTTTTCTTTTTGGCTTATTTCACTGAGCATGATCCCTTCCAGCGCCATCCATGTTGCTCCAAATTGCATGTGTTTATCTTTTTTGAATGCTGAGTAATATTCCATGGTATATATGTACCACATCTTCTTGATCCAGTCATCTATTTTTTGGGCATTTGGGTTGTTTCCAAAGCTTAGCTATTGTAAACAGTGCTGCTATAAACATAGGGGTGCAGGTGTTCTTTGGAATTGATGTTTCTGTGTCCTTTGGGTAAATACCTAGGAGTGGAATTGCTGGATCATATGGAAGCTCTATGTTTAGTAGGTCCAGAAATCTCCACACAGCTCTCCATAGTGTTTGGACCAGTTTGCACTCCCACCAACAGTGCAGAAGAGTTCCTTTTTCTCCACACCCTCGCCAACATTTGTTGTTGCTAGTTTTTTTTTAATATGTGCCATTCTCACTGGTGTGAGATGGTATCTCATGGTAGTTTTGATTTGCATTTCCCTGATGACAAGTGATGTTGAACATTTTTTCATATGTCTGTTGGCCATTTGCATTTCCTCTTCAGAGAAGTTTCTTTTTAGCTCTTCTGCCCATTTTTTGACTGGATTATTTTCTTTGTTGTTGCTGAGTCTCATCAGCTCTTTGCAGATTTTTGTGATCAGTCCTTTATCATTAGTGTTGGGTGCAAAAATGTTCTCCCAGTTGGTGGGGTTTCTCTTTGTTTTTGTTATTGTCTCTTTTGCTGTGCAGACGCTCTTTAATTTGATGTAGTCCCAGCTGTTTATCTTTGCCTTCACTATCACTGCTTTGGGTGATATGTCTGTAAAGATGTCTTTGATGTGCAAATCCCGTAGTGTTTTGCCTATATTTCCTTCTATGTATTTTATGGTTTCAGGTCTTATGTCTAGTTCTTTAATCCATTTTGAGTTGATTTTTGTGTATGGTGTGAGGTAGTGGTCAAGCTTCATTCTTTTGCATGTAGCGACCCAGTTTTCCCAGCACCATTTATTGAACAAACTTTCTTTGCTCCAATGCATAGTCTTTGCTCCTTTGTCAAAGATTAGTTGACCATAAATCTGTGGGTTTATTTCTGGATTTTCTATTCGATTCCATTGGTCTGTATGTCTGTTCTTGTTCCAATACCATGCAGTTTTGATGATTATGGCTTTGTAGTATAGTTTGAAGTCTGGGAGTGTGATGCCTCCATTCCCTTCTTTTTTTTCAGTAGAGCTTTGGCTATTCGGGGTTTTTGTGATTCCATATGAATTTCATCAATATTTTTTTCTATTTCTTTGAAGAATGACATTGAAATTTTGATTGGAATAGCATTGAATCTGTATATATTGCTTTTGGTAGGATGGCCATTTTAATAATGTTTATTCTTCCAATCCATGAGCAGGGGATGTCTTTCCATTTCTTTGTGTCTTCTTCATTTCTTTTAACAGTGTTTTATAGTTTTCTTTGTATAGGTCCTTTACCTCTTTTGTTAGATTTATTCCCAAATATTTGATTTTTTTTTGTTTCAATAATAAAAGGGATGTTTTTTTTTGATTTCTTCTTCTTCAGATTTGTTGTTTGTGTATAGGAAGGCTACTGACTTTTGTGTGTTGATTTTGTATCCTGCCACTTTACTGAATTGATTGATGAGTTGAATTAGTTTTTCTGTGGAGATTTTGGGGTTCTCTATGTATATTATCATATCATCTGCAAATAGTGATAGTTTGACTTCTTCTTTTCCTATTTGGAATCCTTGGATGTCTTTCTCTTGTCTTATTGCTCTGGCTAGGACTTCCAGTATTATATTGAAAAGCAGTGGTGAGAGTGGACATCCTTGTCTTGTTCCAGATCTTAATGGAATTGCTTTCAGCTTTTCACCATTGAGAATGATACTGGCTGTTGGCTTGTCATAGATGGCCTTTATGATGTTGAGGTATGTTCCTTGTATCCCAAGAATTTCAAGGGCTTTTATCATGAATGGGTGTTGCACTTTGTCGAAAGCTTTCTCAGCATCTATTGATATTATCATATGGTTTTTATATTTCTTTTTGTTGATGTGTTGGATAACGTTGATTGATTTTCGGATGTTAAACCATACTTGTGTCCCTGGAATGAATCCAACTTGGTTCTGGTGAATCATCTTATGGATACATTGTTGGATTCTGATAGCTAAAATTTTATTGAGGATTTTTGCATCAGTGTTCACTAGGGAGATTGGCCTGTAGTTTTCCTTTTTTGTGTTGTCCTTATTCGGTTTTGGTATTTTGTAATATTGGCTTCATAGAACGTGCTTGGTATTGTCCCTTCCTTCTCAATTTTTTGGAAGAGTTTGTGAAGTCTAGGCACTAATTCGTCTCTGAATGTTTGGTAGAATTCATTTGTAAATCCATCAGGTCCTGGGCTTTTGTTTTTGGGGAGGTTTTTGATTACCATTTCAATTTCGCTGCTTGTAATTGGTCTGTTTAGGTGTTCTATTTCTTCTTTATCTAGCTTTGGGTGATTGTAGAGTTGTAGGAATTTGTCCATCTCCTCTAGATTGTTGAACTTGTTTCCATATAACTGTTCATAGTAGTTACTGATTATTCTTTTTATTTCTGCTGTGTCCGTTGTGATTTCTCCTCTTTCATTTATGATCCTGTGTATTTTTGCTTTCTCCCTTTTTTCCTTTGTGAGCCTGGATAGGGGTTTGTCTATTTTATTGATTTTTTCAAAGAACCAGCTCTTGGTTTCATTGATCTTTTGGATTGTTTTTTTAGTTTCAATTTCATTTATTTCTGCTTTGGTTTTTATTATTTCTTTTCTTCTACTGGTTTTGGGTTTTTTTTTGTTGTTCTTTTTCTAGATCTTTGAGCTTCGAGATTAGGTTGTTTCTTTGAGTTCTTTCTTGTTTTTTGATGTGAGCTTCTATTGCTATATATTTTCCTCTTATTACTGCTTTTGCTGCATCCCGTACATTTAGGATATTGGTGTCCTCCTTGTCATTCAATTCAAAGAATTTTTTAATTTCTTCTTTGATCTCCTCATTAGTCCAGTGGTCTTCCATTAGTGTGGTTTTTAATCTCCATGAGGTAGGATAGTTCCTTGCCTTCTTTTTATGGTTTATTTCTAGTTTGATGCCTTCGTGGTCAGAAAAGATGGTTGGTATGATTTCAATCTTGATGTATCTGTTGATGTTTGTCTTGTGCCCCAGTATGCGATCGATCCTGGAGAATGATCCGTGTGCGCTTGAGAAAAATGTGTACTCCGTTTTTTTTTGGGTTTAGTGTTCTATAGATGTCTGTTAAGCCCAAATGCTCTAGGTCCTTATTTAGAGCTTTAGTTTCTTTACTTATTTTTTGTCTTGTTGATCTATCCATTGTTGATAGTGGTGTGTTGAATTCTCCCACTACGTATGTGTTTTCTCTGATGTCTGTTTTCAGAGAGGACAACAGTTGTCTGATATATTTTGGTGCTCTTTCGTTTGGTGAGTATATGTTAATGAGTGTTATTTCTTCTTGAAGTATTGTCCCCTTGATCATAATGTAGTGACCATTGGGGTCTCTTTTTATTTTTTTGAGTTTGAAGTCTGTTTTATCTGATATAAGTATAGCTGTTCCTGATTTCTTTTTTGGCCCATTTGCTTGTAGGATTGTTTTCCATCCTTTGACTTTGAGCCTATTTTTATATTTTGTAGCTAAATGTGTTTCCTGGAGACAGCAAAAGGTTGGGTTTTGTTTCTTAATCCAGGCTGCAACTCTGTGTCTTTTTATTGAAGAGTTTAGTCCATTTACATTTAGAGTTCATATTGATATATTAGCATCTGTATTTGCCATTGTGTTTGTCTTTCCTTTGATTTTATTTATTCTTTTAATAACTTTTTTTTTGGTCTTTTTTCGTTGTTATTCGTCCCTCTGAGGTTCTGGCTTTAGGATTCCTTGTAGTATTTTTTGGAGTGGGGGTTTAGTCGCAATGAAATTCCAGAGTTTCTCTTTGTCTGGGAAGGTCCATATTCTTTCTTCATGGAGGAAAGAGAGCTTTGCGGGATAGAGTATTCTTGTTTGGCATCTGTTTTCTTGGAGTCTGTTGACTATGTCCCTCCACTCTCTCCTTGCCCGGAGTGTTTCTTCAGAGAAGTCTGATGTCAGCCTGATTGGTTTTCCTTTGAATGTTATCTGTTTCTTCCCTCTTGTCAGCTTCATTATTTTTTCCTTGTCCTGGATTCTTGGGAGCTTTACTATTATGTGTCTTGCTGTGTTTTTCCTTTTGTCGTGGAAGTTTGGTGTTCTTCTTGCTTCTTGTATATCAATTTTCAACTCCTTCTTCGCATTTGGGAAGTTCTCTTCAATTATCTCCTGGAATATTTTCTCTGTTCCTACATCTCTCTCCTCTCCTTCTGGAATTCCTATAACTCTTATATATCCTTTCCTCATGGAGTCAGATAGTTCCCGGAGTCTTTCTTCATTCTTTTTCCTTCGTACTTCTCTTTCCTTTTCTGTTTTGGTTCTTTTTATTTCTGTGTCTTCAAGAGTACTTATTCCTTCTTCCATTTCATCTATTCTGCTTTCATTGCTTTTCCCAGAGTTCTTTAGTTCCTCCATTAATTCTTTGATCTCCTGCATTTCTTTTACTTCCCTCTTTAGGGACTCAATTTCATTCTTCTGACCATTGTTTTCCCTCTTTAGGGACTCAATTTCCTTCTTCTGATCTATCACTTTTTTAATCATGGCAATTTTAAATTCTCTTTCTGAAAGGCTCAGATGTTCTTCCAAGTTGCTGTCGTTGCATTCTGGGGAGTGGTTTTCTTTTTGTGGTGTGCTTCTTTCCTGAGGCGTTGTTAGGTTGCGTGTGGTTCTTCTACTTCCTACTGTCTGTTTTCTAATTTGTCGTATGCGTTGGGACACTGTGTTGCTCGGACTGGCTGGCATCTTGGGTGAACTTCTCCGCTCCCCTCTGGCTCCTGCAGGAGCCATCTCTGGCTTCTGGGGGAGCTTTCTTATGGTTTTAGGCAGTTTTTACTGAAGAAATGTCCCTGTTCTATAATGGCGAAGCGGGATGCAGTCCCTGTGCCTCCGGTCTCAGGCACACTCTTCTGTGTGCCCGGTCTGCCCCGGACGTGGGTGCCTGCTCCCTCTGTGGGCTCAGACTGCTGGTCAGAAGGGGCCTGGCGTGGGCTAACTTCCCGGCTGTCCACTGGATCCTCCAGAAGCCTTCTGCCCTTCTCAAGCAGTCTTAAGATATTTCCTGTTCTATGGGGTGTAAGTGACTTTTTTTTTCCTGGTCGCTAGGTGGCGCCAGAGATCTCTCCTATTGTCCTTGGGGGGCTGTTTTTCGCCTCCCCCTACCCCGTGGGACAGGGAATAGAGCGGGAATGGTAGGGTAAGCCTCAACAGCTTTGGGGTGCTGTGTCTGCCTTGTGCCCCACCGTCGTGGAGAACCCACGCCCCGAGTTTTCGTGCCCCGGGTCTCAGTTCAAAGCCCTCAGGTCCAGGACGCGGGCTGTAGCCCAGTTCAGTGGCGCGGGAATGGCGCCTTTTGCCCCCCGCTCCCGTGCCTGGGCGCCTGGTTCCTGCTCACTCAGGGAGGGACTTTCACCCCCGTGAGGGTCTCCGCGCGTCTCCCCGCAAGCCTAGGTCGCAGGCGTGGGGACCTGGGCAGCCGCGATCCAGGTCTGCATTTGCTTTTCAAGTGCGCCAAGCGCGCCCGCTTTCCCGCGCAAGCTCTCCCGGGGTCTTTGTTCTTCTCTAATGGCGCCCGGAGCCGTTTGCTCACCGCCGCGGCGAATCCTGCAGGGTTCTCCACAGCTCCCGTTCACGGGGTGTGGTTGCTGCAATAGTTCCTTTCCACTCCCATTCCAGCTTGCTGCGTAGTTTGTTCTTGTTGGTCGTTTTAGTTTGTTGTTTTCCTCCTCTCTGCGGGTTGGAGAGTGCCGCCTCTGTGGGCGGAGGAGGGGAGCAGGGTTCTGCGCTTCCCTCCCTTCTAGTCCTCTTTTATGGCAACTTTCTTCTTCGGGCAGTTTGCTGGTGTCACCCGTCACCCGTTTATCTTCCGTGTCCCGGTTCTCACTGGGACCTGCCGCTTTTCCTCCCTATTAACTTTTTTTAATGGGAGATCTTACTGGCAGCGTCTCCTCGCTGCCATGTTGCTCCGCCCCCTCTCCACCTTCTTGTAGATTAAACTAAAGTTAATTTTTCTTCTACTTTGGGAACTGTTTTTTTATTATGTAAAACATTATGCAAAATAAAGCCTGACAATATTTGTTAATTCTACACGTCTCTCTGCATGTACGGAGGTTCCCATACAATTTCCCTAACACTGAGAACGTGAGCTGGGTGATGTTCTTGCTCTCAAGCACTTTCTCTGGGAGCAGGTCACTGTGTGTCCAAACTCTCTGACTGAATATCACATATTTGTGCATAAAAATATTTCTTATGATAATATATGTATTTAACCACAAGACCTGACTGTCCATTCAAATTTCAGAATTAAACATGAGCTAGAAAATCACTCAATTAGGGGCCTCCCTGGTGGTGCAGGAGTTAAGCACAGTGCTAGGAAGCTGTCTGTAGCCATGCAGCACGAGTTCGATCCTGGGTCTGGAACTACATACATGGCGCAGCAGACCACTCCTGACTCTCCCGCTGCTCCCCTCAGCTGAGTATTTCAGTTGATCTGCTTATTCTATTCCCCACTCTGTCTCTGCTGAGTCCTTACCCCCCATACCTCTGGCCTGTACCCCAGTCCTTGCATGCATAAATAAATATATCTTAAAAAATACTGAGAAATAAAAAGAAAATCACTCAAAGTAATATTCATTTCAGTGACAATATGATGTCATGGTCCCCATCCCCTTGGGATATGACGTCATTCCCTGGTCAGATTCCTGTTGATGTAATTTCTATTTTTTCTTGAACAAATCCAGTGTCTGTTGAGAAGGGATGTTTACCATGAGTGTTTCATCACAATGTCACATTAACTTGTTACTTGTTCTTATCAAGGAAGACACTCATTTTCACTTTATACTGATTTTACTCCCCCACATGCACAAGTGTCCACTCAGAATCTACTAAACACCTTGCAGTGCCTGGCCCCTCCTTCCACACTCCTACTTTCTTCCCCTGTTTCCTCTGGTAATGAGCAAATTTTTGCACTCAGTCCAACATTTCCTTTTGCTGTTTGCCACTATACTTTTTTAGTTATTGACTTTTTATATTATATTCCACAGATGAGTAAAACCAGCCAATATCTTTCAATTTTTGACTTATCTCACTAGCATACACACCCAAGGTCCACCTTTGGTCCCTAAAGGCTTGGGGTCATCTTTTTATTTATTTTTTTTAAAGATTTATTTTATTTATTTATACAAGCACTGGGTACAGTCAGAAGCGTGGGAGGGTGAGAGAATTCACCAGAGCCAGAGCGGGGAGCAGAACAGGCAGAAGGACCGAAGTACACTGCTGAGGGGAGCAGCTGGCGGCAGGAGAGGTCTGCGCGCCATGTGGGACCCTCCTCCGGTGGCCGGGGAGCAGCCGGGGATCGAACCGGTGCTGCAGAGGCAGCGGGCAGCTTCGCAACCCAGCGCTCAACCGCTGCGCCACCGGGGAGGCCCAAGGGGGTCATCTTTTTAATAACTGTGTAGTATTCCATTGAATGTGGACCCACACTGTTTAGTCACTCCTCTGTCCACCGTACTTGGGTTGGGGCCATGGCCAGCAACATTGGTCAGTGCTGCTGTGAACACAGGTGTACGTGGTCTGCACTGTAGAGTCTGCATCTCTGGGACACTACCCGGCAAAGGTTGGTCCAACCTGTGGGAGCTCAGTTTCCATTGTCTGAAGACATCTCCACGCCATTTTGCATCAGAGGTGAGAGGCCCTTCCTCTCCCTCCATCACCTCCTTGCTGTGTCCAGTCTCTTGATTGGTCCCTTCTCACAGGTGACAACTCATTACACTTTGGATTTCTATTCCTTATTATTAGTGCAGTTTAACAATATGGAATGGATTAAAAATCTGCATTAGGGGCCTCCCCAGTGGCACAGTGGGTGGAGCGCTACACTGTGAGTCTGTCCACAGTCTCTGCAGCGTGTGTTCGATCCCCGCCAGCTGGCAAGGGTCCCACATGAACCAGCAAAACTCTCCTGTCCTGCCCACTGCTCCCCTCAGCAATGTATTTTGTCAGTTTGCCTGTTCTGCCCCCTGCTCTGTCTCTGGTGAATCCTCTCACCCTCCCGCGAATCTTGCCTGTACCCCGGTTCTTGTATAAATGAATATATATATATATATATATATATATATATATTTATTTATTTATTTATTTTTGGATACTCACCCCACAGATGTACTTGGGGAGACAACACCAAGGACCAGGGAACATCAGCACATAGGAACAAATGGGACACCCACACTAGAGAGCTTCTGTGCCTCAGAAGACGCCATCCCCAAAATAGGCCCCTGCATTGGGAGATGATTGTGCACATCACACGCCTGACAAGGGCCAAAATACACAAAACCTTCAAACCCAACAACAGAAAGAGACACCCCAATCCAACACGCCTCAGACCCTTTAGAGACATTTCCGGGGAGTTCTGAGGCCGCAGCCCCCTCACACTTTTTACTCAGGTTGAAACCATCCCAGCTCCTGAGCATGTCCACCTGCCTCACACCTGCAGCCACTTTTACCTGCCAGGACAGAGTCATAGATGACGGCGCCTGCTGCATAGACTCTCTCCCATTCCCGTGGCCTCTTTTTGATTTTATTATTGGATAGAATCTAAGTATCATTAATCATTCTGTCAGGTCATTTCCTGTGATGTCTGCTTCAAATTGATCATTTTTAATTCATCACATATGAGGGCAGACAGGGCTACAGTGACCACTTGCGGGGAGGCAGGGCGGGGGCGTGTGTCCCCTGAAACGGCACCTGCGACGATCCATGGAAAGGGAGAAGCGCCAGGCGCCCTCCCGTCTGCAGTCACGGCCGTTCTCGCTGGGCAATGCGTGTCCCTCACCCCGGCCTCGGCCAGCCATGGGCTCTGAGCGGACTCTCTCCCTCCCGCCACACCCCGGGCTTCGTCCACCCTCACCAGAGGCCTTGGGTCACAAATACCTAATTTTCTAGCCAAAGGCGAACACGCATCTGGGAAATTCTGGGACTTGTCATTAGTGTCCTCCCATCCCGCAGGGCAAGGCCCGTGGACACTCCCCCAAGGACAGGGGGCGGGGCCGGGGTCTCTGGGCAGCGGGACAGGCTGAGGCAGGTCCAGGCTCTGAGCTGGGCCCGGGCACGGGCGGGTCTGGCCGGACCCGGGGCATCAGGGGGCGCCGGGCACCCCTGAACTCCCTTCCCTGAGCCGCCCGGTGGGGGGTTGAGGCCTCTCCTGGGCTTCCCCACGATCTGCTCTGGCCCTGGCTCCTCAGGGCCCTTTTATGGAGAGCCAAACTTCCGGGTCGGGAGTGGACCAATCAGGCTCCAAGGCAGACGGGCCCGGCCCAATCAGACGCAGGGATGCAACGTGGTCCTATGGGGCTGGGGTGGGGCAGCCCAAGAGGCTCCGCCCTGGCGGCTGAGGGGAGGATCCCGGGAGGGGGCGGGGTGGCGGCGTGAGGCGGGAGCCAGTGCCCGCGAGGAGGGCAGGGCGGGCTCTGAGGAGGGAGGGGGCTGCACACCCGGGGTCCAGAACGGGGACGCGGAGGCTGAGTGGAAGAGGTGCCACGGGCGCCGCAGCGCTGGGCGGAGAAGCCGACGCCTGTCCAGGCGCGGGCTCGGTCCTGTCCTGCGTCCCCACTGGCCAAGGCGGCCCGAGGCCCGGCACCCCCTCAGAGCTGGGCGCTGTCCGGACCCCGGAGCGGGGGACACTCCGGCTCTGATGCCGCCCCGGGCCAGGAGGGACCCCGCACGCGCGCCCCTGACCCGGGCGCCCGGCCTCGCGGAGACCGGGGGTGACCAGGACCGCTGGCCGGAGCTGCCCGCGCGCGCCTGGGGCAGCGCCCGCTTCTGGGCTCCATCGGGCGAGACGCCGGCGCCTGCACGGCCGCTGCTGGCCGGCGGGGCGGGTGGACGCGGGGCCGGGGAGGCCCGAAGCCCGAGCTGCCTGTGGACGGGCCAGGCTGACCCCGCCGGGCACACGGGGCGGATTGTGGCCTCGTGTCTGGAACCGGGTGTCTCCAGCGGCCCCGGGGCGGGCGGGTCCTCGAGGGGCTTGGAGACTTTGGGGGTCAGGAGCCAGCGGCAGCAGGGCCTGGAGTGGCGCCTCTGAGCACAGCACAGCCCGAGCTGCGTCTCCCTCCACCCCCACCCCAGGGTGTCCAGCTCAGCCCCCCACCCCTGGCGGGCACCATCTTGCTGAGTCAGCCATAGGCTGGGCCTGGTGGATACCCGGCCCGCGTAGGACGGTGCATGTGGCCCAGGACGGCCCCGTCTCCCTCCCAAATATCCCCTTGTCCATGCATCATGCCCCGGTGGGTGTGAGCACGCAGGGGACACCCCTGGGAGAGGGTCCCCCCACTGCTGTCTCAGAGCCCAAGACACAGACCAGGGAGTGGACAAGCCAAAGACAGCAGCCCCTCGGGACTTGCCCGATTTGTAAGAGAAACACTAGATTTAGTAAAACACGAGGATTCAGGTTGTATCACATTTATAGGTGCTGAGAATAAAGTGGCATTTAAATAAAAATATTTAGTAACATGAACAAATTCAGTTTTTTCTTGGTTTTCCTCCTCCCCTCCCCTCTTGCCTCCACATTTTCCCATCCCCCTCACACCCATCTCCCAGGTCTCCCCACGGAGGGCACACAGCGGGTGACAGTGACTTTCCAGCGCCCTTTGGACATGGTTCATCACGACGTCCACACCCGGGTCCTGTGTGACTGGTCAGTGGAGGGTGATGGAGCCTGGAGGAGGAGGAGCCGCAGTCCTGTCCACACAGGTGTGAACCACTAAGGAAATTGCCTCTGCACCCTCAGTGCAGGAATTGCTCACTGAGATGTGGTAAAGGATGATGCCTGTTAACATGGTCAACTCAAAGAGGGCACTTGTCCCTCTGGAGGAAGGTCCCTGAAGGCTGGAATCTGGACAGTGTCCAACACACGGACACCAGCTCCAGAGCTCAAATAGACCAGCCCTGAGTCCCTGCTCTGTCCATGAGGCGGCGCAGAACGGGGGTGCAACATCCTGTGAGTGCTCAGAGGCTGCTCACGAGCCCCGACCATGGAGTGAGAGGCCGGGACACCCTCTGTCCTGCCATGGGGACAATCTCAGGAGAGAGACTCGACACAGCAGCGGGAACTTTCTTTGCAGACTGCAGGTATCTGCTAACCAGTCGTTTGCAGGGGAGAATCCACTCACACTTGAAAGTTTTTAGGTTTCAAATTCATTTTACACTTGAGAGAGCATAGAGTTAATGTACTCATTTTGTAGATTATAAAAACTAATAAATTCTAAAGATGCACAATTTACTGAATTCCACAATTACATATTCTCCTGGGATGAATTGCAATGGGAGAAATAACTTTTTTTTTTAAATTTAACTGTTCCAAATATTATGACTTTTAATAGCATCATCATATTAGTAGATTTCGACTTAAGATATATGACAATTAATTCTTCATAATTGTGATTTAGGCACTCAGCACAATGTGTCAGTGTGTATTAAGTATCAAAAAGCAATGATTGATACAATTAAATTGTGATGAAAACTAAACTCAAGAGGAAATTAAAATTTTATCAAAAACCAGAATGTTATGTCTCTGTGTCTCAAAATATTATGAAACCTGTAAGAGTCAAGGACAAATTCAATACTTTTTATAGCAAAATTGGGGAGAGTTTCATGGCTCTGACACTGAAGTGAGGGTGCCATGGACATCTGACTATGGACATGAACTTGGGATTTTTCCCCATCTCCATCACTATGAGATTCTAAGTGATATTGTGAGGGGAAGAAGTAACAGTTTTTTAAAAGGCCAGGAAGGGATTTAATGAAAACATATTTCACCATTATATTTACTGTAATCAAAAGATTTCTACATGTAGACCACTTTGGCAATTAGTTTATTATTAGTTTATTATTTTTATTAAACTTTTTAATTGTTTGCACAAATGTATATCCACAGGTTTAATCCCCGCATTTTTTTAAAATCCTGCCTCCCCAGGACCTGCCCCTCCGTCACCCCACAGAGGGGGGAGAGGGTAAGATTGGGGGGAGGAGAGAGGACAGGGCTGCCCTGTGTCCAGAAGTCCCCACTCATGCACGGGCCTGTGGTGAGAAACAAACCTGCACCCGGTGAGCCCGGGGCCCTGGGACCGCACAGACCGTCCGGCTCAGCCCCGGAGCGGCCTCCTCCCTGCACAGATGTGCATGAGTCTCAGGGGGATAGAGGGGCCGTGAGGGACCCGGGGTGGACGAGCCCATCCTGCAAGAGGGACGTCGGTGTGACCCAGGAGCAGACTCTGTGGGAAATGTGGTCTCTGGGTCCTCAGATGTGGGGAGTCAGGGGCATGGAGATGAGGAGACGAGGGGACTGACCAGGAGGCAGCAGTGAGGCCACAGGGGCAGGAATATGACAGAGGAAGTGTCAGGGCACGCTGCACGGGTACGCTAAGCCCAGATCATTCAGTTCCAGGACAGTGTCAGTTCTGGGGAGCAGGAAAACAGGGACCCAAACACCCCATGTCCCTGCACACCCGTCCCTGTGGGCCCTCCCCAAACCAGGGCTGTGCTGGAGGAGCAGGGACATGCTCTCCAGGGTGGGGAGGGGCTGGGCATGGTCATGTGTCCTCTGGGGCTGTGCCCTGGACAACCTCTGGGAGGTGTGCTGGGTGGAGACCCTGGGGCCAGGGCAGGAGGCACGAGTAGCAGGACTGGGGCTGTGGGGAGGGTTTGTGAGTGGGTTTGTTGATGCATATGAGATTCCAATTGTACAATTTTTGTAGAGGACATTTGAAATGTCAGTATTTCACCAATTTCAGGAACTAATTCAGAGAATGTAATAACGGCACAATCAAATGAGGTGGAAATAAATAGGTTGAATAATGAAGTATATGCAGATGCTGCTATTTGACTCAATATGAGCAAGAAGGTGTAATTCTGTGGAAAATAGATTGAATTACTACCCTCTCATAATGATCTATGTTCAATGTTAGAAGATTTGTTAGTTTCTTCGTATTTTCTCTTTTATACAGATGAAGGCCCCAGTGGTGACCAATCTCACTACCATGACAGAATTCGTCCTCCTGGGGTTCCCCACCCAGGGGACCATGGGCTTCCTGCACCCTCTGCTCTTCTCCCTGGTCTATCTGTGTGCCCTATTGGGGAATGGGCTCATCGTCCTCATCACCACCCTGGACTGGCACCTCCACACCCCCATGTACTTCTTCCTGAAGAGTCTGTCCCTCACAGATCTCTGCCTCATAACAACCACAATCCCCAAGTCCGTTGTCAACTCTCTGAGGCACAGCAGCTCCATCTCGTTCCCGGGCTGTGTCGTCCAGGTCTTCATGATGGTTATGTCAGCTGGTACAGAGCTGACCCTGCTCACAGTGATGAGCCTTGACCGCTATGCTGCCATCTGCCACCCCCGGCACTATGAGGTCATCATGAGCAGGGACAGGTGTGTGCAGCTGACAGCTGTGTCCTGGCTGGGTAGGGGTCTCTTTGCTGTGATGAACACAGCTGGAACTTTCTCCTTGTCCTACTGTGGGTCCAACCTGGTGGTCCACCAGTTCTTCTGTGACATCCCCCAGTTATTGGCTATTTCCTGCTCAGGAAATTTAATGAGTGAACTTGTCCCCATTCTCATTTGTGTGGTGTTGACATTCTGCTATTTCATATTCATTGTCATTTCCTATGTCCACATCTTCTCTGCTGTCAGGAAGATCCCATCCACAGAAGGGAAGGCCAAAGTCTACTCCACCTGCCTTCCCCACCTGCTGGTTGTGGTGCTGTTTCTCTACACTGGATTCTTTGATTATCTGAAGCTGGCCTCAGAGACTCCATCCATGTCTGTCCTGGTTATTTCTATGTTCTACACGGTGGTGCCCCCACCTTTAATCCCATCATATACAGTCTGAGGAACCAAGCCATGAAGTTGGCTGTGGGGAGACTGATAAATGGCCAATTGTCCATCAAGTGAGATATCACAATCTCCATTATAATACTCATTTACTCAGTTTTTCCTGCAGTTTTTCATGTCATCATTCACAAATAAGCTTTTCTCTTACAGTTGTTTGTCAGAAAAATCATCTTCTTATATTCTTCCTTAGAATCTAGTTCCGTAAATTAATACAGACTTTTGCAAAACCCTTCCCCTTGTGAAGCTCATAAACTGAATTCCAGGTCATGTTAAAAAATTCATGTGATGTTGTTTGCAAGAAGTCACACATTTCCGACTCAGAAAGAAGTCAGAACTCAGAGGTCACCAACAGTTACTAACAATGACAAGATGCAAGTTATTTTCTCCCGGTAGCACCGGTCATGGGACCGTGGTCCTGGGCACTCGGTTCCCACAGCCTGTGTGTGTCTTCACAGAGGCCCATCTTTGAGTAGGGGATGGGAGACAGCTGAGGGTCCCCCACACCTCACAATTCCTGATGGGGTGACTTCCTCTAAGAGACATTCATGTTTCAGCTCACATGTCTTGTTGCAACTACAATTGACATAAATCTGCCAGACGTGGGAGTTGGACGGATGACCCGGGAATCGGAGTCTGGGGCTGAAACCTGTCATGGACGTGACTGTCACTTTCTGTGACGTCTGACTTGATCCTATCACACTGTACACCTGTGATGCAGTGTTTTTATTTAAAGTAGATGAATTATTTTTGAGCCACTGCTTTACTACTTCAAAATTTAATGTTCAGACCTTCGTTGTTGTTGTGTTCATTTTCAGGCTCCCTGAGTTTTCCAAATTGTATCTTGATTCCTCTACCAGGTCTTCTTCTTGACATTCTTTTAGATAATGATTAATTAAGTTCACTATTTTTCTACTTCAGGAGCTATGTTATCTTTTTTATATGACGTAAAACTTTAATAAAGTGAAGCACAACAATATTTATGAATTTTTATTCTCCATCAACTTCTGTGCTGTAAACCCAGGGCCTCACGGCTGCTCACCCACCCTGAGAACATGAGCTGGGGGAGGCTCCTCCCTCAAGCGTCCTCTCTGCAGCGGGACACGGTGTCTCCAAACACGCCTGATGGATCATAACAGACACAGGCCAGGCAATATTTCTCTTAAAACATGCATGTTACCCACAAGACCATGTGCAATGAGATTTCAGAATAAAATCTGTGTGGGGAAGTCTCCCAAGTTGCTCATCTTCCCAATGCAAGATCCTGATGGCAGGTGTCTCCCTCCTGGGCCTTCATCACTCTTGGGCCTTCATCAAAAACACATTTCTGTTTTTGCTCTGACCAAAACTTCTAACCTGTGTTTTGAAGAGGATTTGACCTCATGAGTGGGGTGAAATGGGGCCATGTTAATTAATAATTGCCACTAAAAGGATATGCTCTTTGTCATGTCTTTGCTGTCTTGTTTTGGGGTTCCATTTCTGCCCCTCTGTGTGTGCAGTGCCCCCTCACACTCCAAGGGAAAACGCATGTGAACACCCTCCTGCTTCCACAAGTCCAAGGACAGGGAACCCCAAGGGTAATAAACAAGTGGCCCCACCACACTAGAGTGCTCCTGGGCCTCAGAAACCGCTGTGAGCACAGGCCCTGTGCGGGGAGTAGCCATGTGCACCCCACACTCCTGACAAGGGCGAGTGTCCATCTACACACGTGTGTCCCCACCACAACAGGGAGCAGCACCCCAGTCGAGACACGGGTCAAGGCCGACGCAGACAGTCTCTAAAGAGGAAGCACCGGTGCCTGCAGAGTCGCGGGCAGGTGGATTCAGGCTCCAGGCCCTGCTCTGAGCTTCGCGGGTGTGTCCTGAAACCCGCACGGATGTGTTCGTTCCCATCCCAGGATGGGCTCATCCTGCGGGGCCAGCAGAGTCCAGGGCGTGATCGTGTCATTATTCAGCGTTAACGTCTAATAAGCTGGGCGGACTCTGTCCTGCTGCTTCCTGGGAACTCTGAGAGCTGCTGGTGATGACGTTTCAGCTCCTCACACTCAGCCCACACTTTTCAACATGTGCACCCTCAGCGGGTGCTGGACACCGGGGTCCACACGGTGGACAGACTCGAGTCTGTGTCATGAGAGACTTAAATGTGGGAATGTGCTCCCGGGGCTGAAAAGCTTTCCTCAGCCGGATGAACAGGAAGGACTAACTATACTTTTTCTCATGTCATGAACACAATATTTTCAGTGACAACATAAGTTACCCCTCGATTCCCAGAGGAGCAGCAGCGCAGTTGTCCCACCCCTGGCACCCCACAACCTTCTCCCTGAACCTCTAAAAGGACACCCAGTCAGGATTTGTCCTGGTCGAGTCCCTGCAGTCGTACCCTCTGCTGAGCAGGAGCAAAGGGGGTGTCCTCTCCCCGGAGGGTTTCTGGCTCCACCGCATGTGGGGTATCCTTTCTCCCCGCAGTAAGGAGTTCCCCAGGGTAGCCGGGGAGAGCCAGTCCCCCACCTTGGGAATGCGGTTGCTGAGTGTCCACTGAGCTTCAACACACATGGCATTAGAGGTCTCTACAGTGAGTGTCTCGAGGGCAGGACGTGGGTTAAAGGTTCTAGGTGGAGGGGGAGGATCGGTGAGTTTCCTGCTCAGAAGTGGCTGCGGCTCTGATGGGCCTGACCCGGGACCCCAAGGGGCTGGGGTGTGGGGCCAGCAGGACAGCTCATTCAGCTGTGCTGGGCGGGTCAGTGACAGACAGGGGAGGACAGTTGCGGGATTTCTGAGGAGAGGGGAAGTGGCCATACTCGGTGTCCCTCACATGAATTGTTTGGACAACGTGTGAGTTTGCCTTCAGAAGAGCTGAAAATGCAGTAGTTTGACAGGACGGTGCTGCTTGGAGAATGACTGGGGAAGAGACTCGAGAGGACCAGGCATGTGGGTGCTGAGGAGCTGCTGTGATTGACTCAGTGCACCGAGTTACATTCACCTGGTGAGACGTGGCGGTGGTGATTTCTTCCTCTCCACACTCACACAGATGACGGCTCCAGGGGTGACCAATCGCACATTTGTGACAGAATTCGTCCTCCTGGGCTTCCCCACCCAGGGGACCATGGGCTTCCTGCACCCTCTGCTCTTCTCCCTGGTCTACCTGTGCACCCTGCTGGGGAACGGGCTCATCGTCCTCATCACCACCCTGGACCGGCACCTCCACACCCCCATGTACTTCTTCCTGAGGGGCCTGTCTTCTCGGACCTCTGCCTCCTCTCAGCCACAGTACCCAAGTCCATTGACAGCTCTTTGAGGCACAGCAGCTCCATCTCCTTCCCGGGCTGTGATGTCCAGGTCTTTGTGCTGATGATGTCAGCAGGCGCAGAGATGCACCTGCTCACAGTGATGAGCCTTGACCGCTATGCTGCCATCTGCCACCCGCTGCACTATGAGGTCATCATGAGCAGGGACAGGTGTGTGCAGCTGACAGCTGTGTCCTGGCTGGGTGGGGGTCTCTATGCTGTGATGTTCACAGCTGGAACCTTCCTCTTGTCCTTCTGTGGGTCCAACATTGTCCACCAGTTCTTCTGTGACGTTGCTTTACTTATTTAGTTGTTTGTTTAGGCTATTTTAGTTATTTTATTTTTCTTTCTTTGTTTTTTTTTTCCTTATTTTCCTTGATTTTTTTGTATTTGCTTATGTTTTTTTCTACTTTTTCTGTTTCCTTTTATTTCTTTTTTTTTAATTTTCCTTTATTTTTTATTATTGGCTGTTATTTTTATCTTTATTGTTTTCTTTATTTTTTTACTTCAGTTTTCAGTATTTTTATTTTTATTTTTCTAGAGATCTACCCCATTTTCCCTTCTTTTCTTGTTTCATTGTTTGTTCTTTCTTCCCCTTTGTCGTTTCTCTGGGTTTTTATTTTGATTTGTTTGTTTGTTTTTTCAGGTTTTAGTTTCTAATTGTTATTTGTTCTGTTGTTTGTTCTATTGGTCTTTGTTGTTGTTCTGTTTTATTCTTAAATTTAGTAGTTAGTTTGTAATTGGTTTGTTGTTATCATATTTTGCATTTACATCTCATTTGTCATTTTTTGTTTGTGTAGTTTCATTTATTTGTAGTGTACTTAGTATTGCTAGTAAGGTGAGTGAAGTTAGTATTGTTGGTGGAGTTAAGTTAGCATTGTTAGTATTTAGTGAGGTTAGTGAATACTTTCTGAGTACTATTAATACTAGATTAATAGTACATTTGTTAATATCTTAGGAGAATCAGCTGTCAGCAGAGGTAACACAAGGGCTGGGAGCACAGTCAGGGCTGGATAGTGTAGTCAGCGTAGTCCAAGTGCACAGGCGCTATGCGTAGGGCACCTCCCTGCTAACCTCCACAGCATTCAGAGGGAAGCAAGCCGCTCCTGGGGGTCGGGAGGGGACCCCAACCCCGGAGACACTGAGCTGGTCCTCAGCCCACCCCTGCCTACTGCCCCCAGGGGCACCCAGGAGCCTCAGGTTCGTGCACCTGTCAGGTGTGTTCACTCTGTAGCGGGTGCCTGGTGTGCACTCTGTGTCCCAGAGCATGGCTCCCGCCTGGAGCCATGCACCGCCCGCCCGCCCCTCTGTCCACCCCCATTCTGCTGTCAGGTGCCTGTCCCTCACCCCAGCAGTGAGGCAACACCTGTCTGATCTCAAGAGAAGCTCCCTTGCTCTTTTAAGCGATTCAATGATTCAAGAATGTCTCCTGTGCACATTTTATTCAGAGGCCTCTCCGGCCGGTGTGCTGCCAGGGCCAGCAGGGCTTCAGGGGACAGCACTGCAGGCCGTGTCTTGAGGGACAGCCCGTGTCCCCACGGACTGTGGGGCCAGCCCCACCTGGGTATTGGACACAAGCCAGCGCTGCCCAGACACCAAACCCTGCCTGCCCGCAGGCTCTGCCCTGTGCCCCGCCTTCTCCCTGTGTGGACCATAGCCTGGCTGTCAGGGCACAGCCCCTGCTCACCTCAGTGAGCACCGAGAATGGGAACCCCAGGTTCTCCCGAAACCAGCAGGCGAGCATGGGGGCGCAGAGAGAAGCCATCCCCACTGCAGGACGTAAAGGGAGATCGACCGGCCAGCTTGTGCGGAGGTGTCGACCTAAAAAGAGGGTTTTCCAAGAGGCAAATCAGCACGAGGCAAAGCAATGAAAAAGTGTACAAGTTTAGGGCCTCCCCGGTGGCGCAGCGGTTGGCGCGCAGAGCTCTCCTGCCGCCCGGTGCTCCCCTCAGCAGTGTACTTCGGTCCTTCTGCCTGCTCTGCTCCCCGCTCTGGCTCTGGTGAATTCTCTCACCCTCCCACACTTCTAACTGTACCCAGTGCTTGTATAAATAAATAAAGATAAATCTTTAAAAAAAAAGTACAAGTTTATCTTCAGTTATTTTGCTTAGAAATAAGCACATTTTCAAAGTTTGTAAGAAGTAATGTGATCAGAGCTAGACCCTTAAAAAGCAAAATCAAAAAATTATTTTTTGGTAGTTGAAGGTGAAATCCTAACCATTACAGGCGTGGGGAGCACGGTCCTGCTCTGACTTTCTTTCCAGGCGAGGCCAGGACCTGTGGCTGCTACCAGGGGCTTTTGGGTGGGGAGGTGCCCATGGGCGGTCACTGGGCAGCCCCGGGCTCGCAGGCCCCCTCTGGGGGCTGGGGACATGACTTGTTGGGCTGCTGGGCGGGGCTCCCGGCTTCCCTGCCGTGGGAACCAAATGTCCTGGTAGTTTCACGCTTTTCCTGGGGAGACCCTGATGAATGGAAAGCAGCTCCCCTAGGTGGACATGGGGCCGGCACAGGGTGCACCCCACCTGTGAGCAGGCTGCTAGGCCCGCAGCTCAGCTGACAGGCTCCGACCTGCCCTACCCATGTGCAGCGACATTTATGTGCGCAATTCCTTGGTGGCCCTGTGAGTGGGACCCTGCTATCGCCCTGCGGTTGCCCCAAAAGCCTGCATGATGGTGAAGGACCTGGAGGCAAGACCTCCCTTCTGACCCTGGTCTAGTGCCCCCTCAGCTCCCTGGCACCCCCTCTGTGCCCTAGCCCCCCCTCTATGCCCTGGCACGCCCTCTTCACCCAGGCACACCACCTCTGTGCCCTGGCACCCCCTCTGTGTCCTCACACACCCCCCTCTGTGCCCTGGCAAACACCCTCCACGCCCTGGCACCCCCTCTGCCCCGGGAGCCTCCACTCTCTCCGCCTGCATCTGGTGGGCCCTGGGCCTTGGGCTGGCCTGGGTGGTATGGCAGGGTCTGCATGTGACCTGCATTGAATAAACGCAAACCCATCACCCCCGCACACACTGTGCCCCAGAGGAAGGAAGGAAGGCGGTACCCTGGGACTTGCCTGCCAGGGCTAATTGTTCTGAGCTGGCTCCTCCCGCAGGGTGCTCAACCTGGGGAGGAGGGAGGCCCCAGCCTGGGGAGGAGGGAGGTTCTCCTCTTAATAACTTGGCGGGGGGCTGGTGAAGATGCTGCCCCCGTGGCAGCCTTGGAAGTCGTGCCCATGCTTCACTCGCTCAATTCCAGAGGGGGTTTGAATGATAAAAGAAGTCTCTCTCGTTGGGCCTCGAAGGGCCCAAACTACAGAATCCCCCAGGGGAGAGGTAGCAGAGAGGACTTTGGCTCCCCTGAGGCCCACCCCCAGGGCCCTCAGCGCTCTGGGGAAGCCACATCTGAGGTAACCAGCAGGCCTGGGGTGCTGGACCCTCCCTGGCGCCGAGCACACACCCAGGGCCTGTGAGCCTTGGAGTGGTTCCAAGAGCAGGTCTAGACAGACCATCGGGGCACCCCCTCACCCTGTTCAGAGGTGGGGTTAGCACTGCTGGAGCTGGATCCAGATTTTGTCCACACTGTTCTCTGATGAATAACTGTCATCTATGAAACTTCTGAAGAAACGCAGGAGTTTTATAATCATTCCCTTTTTCATACCGAACCCAGTGATGCTCCATGCGGGGCTTCAAGTGTGAGTCTTAGAATTTCCTTCTATGGACCCAGAAGACTTCCTCCTGAAGGCCCGTCTGGAGCGGTGCCTCTACCCTTTTGGGTAGAGATTCCACCCCTCCTGTAACTGCCAAGTCCCTGGAGTACCCCCACGAGAAAGCCCCTGGCCCGGCTTCCTCTGCTGACTGTCCCATCCCCAGCGAGCACAGCATGCCTTGGCCCCCAGACCCTGGCCTGGGCCCACAGGGTGACTGCCCCCCTCCCCCAACTCACCAGGGCTCCCCCTGGACTCCTGCTTCCCCTTCCCTGTCTCACAGACCTGCCCCTGCCTGGGCGGCCCTCCCACCCCTGGGCCTGGTGCACCCCACATGCCCCAATCCCTGGGCTCCAGCCTCGTTGCGCTGGGGCCCGCCATGGGATGAGCAAAGCCCCAACTCAGCCGCCCCAGGAAATGGCCGGCCGGGACCACGTATCGCCACGCCAAGGGGGCGGGTCACTTTGCCTAGACTGAGGTGACTTCAGTATATCTGGTCAGCGTGAGAGTGACCACTGATGGTAGTTTCTGGCACCCCTGCCCAGCCCCTGTGCGGGATGGAGGGGCTGCCCGCGTGGGCGTGAGGAAGTGTCCCAGCAACTGCATGGGGAAGAGGAAGGAGGGATTCTGGAAGGTACTTCCGGGTGAGGATTTGAACATCTCAAAGTATCTTGTCTTGAGCTTGTCTTGCTGGGGACGGATACACAGATGCCGACTCATAGCCTACGGTGCACCCGCACCCAGGGGCGCCCTCCTGAGTGACAGCAGGCCACTGTGCCGGGGACAAGGGCGCATGCCAGGGTGAGGATGCGTGCTGGAGTGGGGATGGCACGGGCACCTGGAGCTGGCGCTGGTCAGGCAGTGGAGGCTGGGGCCTGGGGAGTGGGGAGGACAGCCTGGGGTGCAGAGAGGTCTTGAAGCCAGTCCTGGGCCTCCGTGTGCTCCCAGGGCCGGGCCTGGAAGCCTGGGGAAGCCTGCTCTGGACAGCTGGCTCAGGACACAGCTGGGGCATGCATATGCCATGGCCCTGCTGCCTCTTTGAGGTGACATTTTCCCACCTCTCCTCCGTCGCACATCTGCCGGGGCGAGGGGCCCCTCTCATGTCAGCACACCTGAGCCCGGCGCCCCCCCAGGCTCCTCAGGCCAAGCCTCAGGCTGGTCGCCTGCTGGCACGTGAGTGCTGGGGTGACCTTGTGGGGCTTGCATGCCAGTGCCCTTTGCCGGCCACCATCACTTGGCGATGCTCATGGGGTGGGTGGCCTGGGTGTCCCCAGGTCCTGCTGTACCCTGTGCTCTCACCTGCTGGAACCTGCCCACCTGCCCACCTGCCTGCTCGCCTGCTCCCTGGGTGCCTGCACTGCTCTCCTCCCCTGGCCACAGTGTGCCAGGCAAAGAGCGGGGGCACAGTGTGAAGACCGCCTGGAAGAATAATGCCCACAGGCCGGGTGCAGCTTGTTTTCTTCCCCACATCTAGCAGTGAGAAAGACCGTGTTGGAGAGGGCTAAGGCCAGCCAAGGCCGCAGCCGCAGTACACGCACTGTCCGTGGGGAACAGGAGAGCTGGGGGGTGGGCCATCAGGTGGCCAACTCGGGTGGAGTGTAGTGGACCCCACCCTGCCCAGGACCCTGCGCGGGACGCCGTCCAGGAATCTGGACACTCTTCCCCGCAGCCTCGCCCCCATAAACTCAGGCTTCCTGGTGCCGCGGGCACCACAGAACCCGATGGTTCCAGCTAGAGCTTGCAGCGGCTCCTCACCCAGTGCCCCCAAATGCACCTGTGCGTGTACAGCCGCCCATGACCCTGAACATGTTCACAGCGGGCACTCATGCACGCACCACACCCTGGCCGTGGGTGCCAATGTCTGTTCCGTCTGCAAGTTTTCTGAAAAATATACACACGGATTACATTATTTTGGAAAATAAGTTATTAAGTCAAGCACAAGTGTGTCATGGGGCAGTGCCCCGCCATGCAGTGGCCTCTGGTTCTGCTGATAAGAGGGGGGCGGGGGCACATGGAGGGCTCTGCTCAGGCCACTCCAGGCTCAGATGCTGCATTTTCCTTGTGGAGTTGGGAGACACCTTCAGCGCAGGTACTCTGGTCGCTGGAAGGCGGCCTGGGTGGTGGTCTCACCGCGTGGGTGCGTGGATGTGCTCTAGTGTGCGCACCTGAAACCACAGTGCGAAGCGGAAGGCACCTGACACCCTTCTGCCCTCAGGATGGGCCCCTGGGTACCTGCTCGCTACATTTTCAAGAAACACCCATTCGTTTGAGTCAGTCCAGCTCAGCATCTCCGGTTACATCCTAAGGTACATTTTAAAAAAGTTTTCCAAAGAACTGCTTGGGTCCCAGGGGTGCTGCCCGTGCCTGAGCCCCCTGGGCAGCAGGAAATCTCAAAAGTTTGCTTTTGTTGCTTATTAACTCGGTTGGCAAATCGTGGAAGAATACCTGGGAGGAGGATTCCCGAAGGCCAGGCCCCAGGAGACCTGGGTTATTGAAAGGTGGGGTGTGTTCCAGCTGCGTCACCCTCAGAAGATGGCCAGTCGCAGCTCGCAGGAGGGAGCCAGGGCTGGTGTGCGGGGTGGAGGGCAGCAGGGTCGAGCCGGCAGCAGGAAGGACCGTGGCACCACATGCCGGGGAGGCGGATGGGTAGGCCCAGGGCTCAGAGGGCCACCAGGAGAGGTGAGTTTGGAGCCAGAGGCCATGCCTGTGGGTGAGGGGCTGCAAGCCTGAGGCTGCAGGCCCTGCGGATGCTCTGTCCAGGTGGGATGGCCTGCCCTGTGGCGCCTGGAGAGCACCAGGAAGGCCCTAGCCCAGAGGCGCCTGGTGGCCCTGGATGGCTGGAAGGGATGTGGTACTGGGGCATGTTTATTTCTATAAAGGCTTCAGGGAAGCTGTGAAATCAGATGTGTGGCTGGCACCTGGGAGTTTCTGCCTTGGGGTGGGTCTTGTTGACTGAGCTCATGGTAAATCAGGTGATCCGGTCCCTGGAATAGCCAGGACTTGACATCAGCCCCGAGCAAGTCTGCCCCCGTCCCGTCACCCCACCACCTGCTCGCACCCTCACCCCTGCCAACCCCACCCTCACCAACCCCCCACCCTGTCACCCTGGCACTCCGTCCTGATGCGAAGGGCTAGGCCTAGCAGGTCCTTTTTCCCTTGTGTCCTTGACTGCGTTTGTAGGGGACTTTAGGTGACTCAGAAATGGAGCCAAATGCCCTGTTACCTCAACCTCGTTGCCCATGCTGACCCCGTCAACCAGGCCCTGGTGGTCTCAGCATTTAAACTCTGCCTTTTTCCGGTCACTGCTCATGTCGCGGAAGTGGGAGAAATGGCAGGAGAGGACCATGTTCCAAAGTGAATTGCATCACTTGCTGCCCTGTCGGGTCACGCTTCCCCTCAGCCTGGGCTCCTGGACTGGCCTGCGGTCAGCCTGCCCCAAGACAGGGCCCAGGAACAGCAGTGAGCAGAGAAGGCCAGAGACTGTGGTCTGTGCTGTGTGCAGGAGCTGAGATGGGGTCAGAACAGAGACCCAGAGGTCTGGTGCCTCTGAGGAGGAGGGGGAGCAGCTTGGAGGGAGCAGGGCAGGCCGGCCCTAGGCACAGAGAGCAGACACCACATAGCAGGGCCAGCTCCTGGGCGCAGCTAGCAGGTGGCGCCAGGGGCCTTTTTCACTGCAATGCTCCAGGGACCATGGCTCCAGAGCCCTGAGCTGGCCGCTCCCTGCAGTGTCACGCCCAATCCCCTCGCCAAGGCGTCTGCTTTGCGCCCTGGTTTCCAGCCTAGCAGAGGCCTCTGCTGTGGCAGCTGCTCTGTCCACTTTCCCAGGAGGAAGGACGGGTGTGCCTGGGGTGTAGGGAGACTGGAGCATTCGGGTGGGGGGGCGGCGCTCCTCGGGGGATGCGGCATTTCCAGGGGGGTGCCAGTTAATTTGGGCAAGAGACCAAATATTGGGTCCAAGGGAAGCCACAGCCCACTCAGGTGCAGCCTCTGCGGGAGAGGGGAGTGGACGGGGTGATGCACCGCCCATCGGGCTCCTGGGGAGGTGGGGGCCAGTGAAGGAGGGCCTCCAGGTACTTCAGCTTCATTACTTTCCTACACAAAAAGTCTTGGAAGGTTTTGGAGAAGTGCCTGAAATAGTCACTAGGGGAGAGAGAGGGAGGCAGAAGGGCCTGCGGCTGGAGCCCTGGGCCTGGGCATTACAGAGGTGACATCACGCTCAGTCCTTGATGAGGGAAGCCCCTGATGGCGGGCGGATGCTGGCTTCGTCCATAACTAGGCTAGACCTCGATAAAAAGGAGGGGTGATGTGCTGACTGGACACAAAGTCTGATGACTAAGCTGGTGTCCACCTGGGTGAGAAGGTACCAGTGGAGATGCAGGCTGGCTCAACCCTGGCCACACAGACACACACAGACACACTCAGATGCTCAGGTGCCTGGAGGAGGTGTCCGTAAACACTGAGGGCAGAACACAGTCTACCGGGGCCTGGCAGATGGGCCAGGTGTGACCTGTTTCCAGACGAGGGTCACCTGTGGGAGGAAAGGGCCTGGGCTCAGGCCCTTTCCAGGAAAACATAGTGATTAATTTTTGTTAAAGGTTTATTTATTTATGCATACAAGAACTGGGGTACAGGCCAAAGGTTGGGGGGTGGGTGAGAGGATTTACCAGAGACCAGAGACAGAGTGGGGAGCAGAACAGGCAGATCTGCTGAAACACACTGCTGAGGGGAGCAGTAGGGAGACAGAAGAGGTCTGCCTCTCCCTGTGGGTCGCTCCCTGGCCGGGGATTGAACTCATGCCTTAGTGGCTGGCGACAGCTTCACAGTGCTGAGACTTAATATTTGTGCCACAAGGGAGGCCCGACTATTAATTGTATTTCCTGAGTTTGGCTCAGTGAGCCCCTTCTTACCTGTGGTGTTGAACCTGAAACTTCTAGATCTCAGAGAGCCTGGTGAGTGGTGCTTGCTGAGGCCCTCCCCCAACTCTTGCACCCCCTTCGCCTAGTGGGTTGAAACCACAGTGGTCTAAATGCCAGGTGGAGCCACGCACGTTCTTCCAGAAAGCTGTTGTGGAGACGGGAGTGCTCGAAGACAGTCTCTCATGTTCCAGACAGCACCGAGGAATTTCATGCCTTGTCTGCAGTGCTTTCCAAGGTCTCTTCCCCTCCGCAGGCGATGGAGCCCCCAAATGTGTCTGCTGTCACTGAGTTTCAGCTGCTGGGGTTCCCGAACCTTCTCGAGTGGCAGTTCCTGCTGTTTGCCATCTTTCTGTTCATCTATGTGCTCACGGTGGTGGGGAACATTGTCATCATCACCGTGGCAAGCCATGACCGGCAGCTGCACACGCCCATATACACGTTCCTCAAGCACCTGTCCTTCCTGGAGGTCTGGTACACCACCGTCGTGCCACCGCTGCTCGCCGGCCTGCTGGCCCGGGGCCGGGCCATCTCCTTCCCCACCTGCATGGCCCAGCTCTACTTATCTGTGTTCTTCGGGGCCACCGAGTGTTTCTTCCTGGCTACAATGGCTTATGACCGCTACCTGGCCGTCTACAGCCCCTGCACTACCCCCTCCTGATGCGCCCCGAGACCTGAGCCAAGCTGGTGGCTGTCTCCTGGGTGGCCAGGGTGGGCACCGGGGCCTTGCCCTACCTGATGATCTCCAGGCTGAACTTCTGTGGCCCCAACCAGATCGACCACTTCTTCTGCGACCTGCCTCCACCATGCGGCTCTCCTGCTCCAGTGTCTATGTCACCTGGATGGTCATCTTCGCCCTGTCCATTGTGGTGCTGTGCTTGTGCTTCCTCTTCACCCTCGTGTCCTACATCTTCATCGTGGCCGCCGTCCTCAGGATCCCCTCCACCTCCCGCTGCACCAAGACCTTCTCCACTGGCGGCTCCCACCTGGCCATGGTCACCATCTACTACGGGACCGACCATGATCTCCATGCACGTGTGCCCCAATGCCCACCTGTCCCCCGAGATCAACAAGAACATGTCCATCTTCTACTCCGTGGTCACCCCGCTGCTGAACCTGGTCATATACAGTCTGAGGAACAAAGACTTCAAAGAGGCCGGCAGGAAAGCGATGATGAGGAGGGGCCACGTCTGCGGCCTCAGAGCGAGGGGCAGCGTCTTGCTCAGGTGAGGCCATTCCATGGGGCCAGGCGTGGCCAGGGCTGCCTGCAGGTGAGGTTGCTTCCCGCCACCCCCCTACCCCCTGCGCCTACTGCCTGCTGCGCCTCTGCCCACGCCGCTGGCCCCGTCCACCCTCGAGGTGTCCCGCCATGTGGCCTGTCCCTGCATGTGGCCGGCCCGGCCCGTGCGGCCGGTGGGCAGAGGCTGCCTTCAGCCCGCAGGGGCATCCACAGCATCGCCCCTGCCCGCGCCGGGTCATCAGCTGCAGCCGGGGAGGCACATCCAGCCGGCCACGCGGCAGGCGGTACCAGGGGTTCCAGACGCCGGACTGCTCAGCAGAGACAGAGATCCCGGCGTTTGTCGACTGACATTTTAGGAAAAGAGTCTCGGCAGGAGGGAGGGTGGGCGGGGGATGGGCAGGGGCGAGAGATGGACTGGGGGGAGAGCCACGGGAAGGGCTGGGGGGTGGCAGGTGGGAGCAGGTGGGGGCAGGGCGGGGCCAGCTGCTGTCGTCCGAGTGGCGCGGTGAGGCTGCTGTCCCTGCCAGCCCCTGGACCCGGCCATGGAGCGCCGCTGCAGACCACCGCCCCTGCCCGTCCCCCAGATGCCCTCCCCGGGGTGCTGTCCCCGCGGTGGGCCAGGCGGTGGGAGGCGTCCCTGAGGCAGAGGCCTCTGTGCCCACAGGGCGACCCCCTGCCCCCCCCCACGCCACTTGTCCAAGCACTGCTCCCTGCGGGCAGCCGCCCAGGCTGGTGCACCTCCGGCCGAAGGGCTGATCCCCAACCCCGCGCACAACCAGGAGGCCCAGGTGCAGAAAGGGTGCTGGGGCGCCCATGGCTCCAGCCCGCTGCCCGACACCGGGCCAGGCCCTGGGGGGCAGTGGGAGGGGTGACCCGCCTCACAGGGGTAGGCGGCCTGTGCCCACCCCTGCCCAGTGCTGGCCATGCGAAGCAGGCCAAGGAGCGAGCCTTGAGCTGAGGCGGGGCTCCCCCAGGGGGCCGGGTGGTGCTAGGGCTCGGAAATCCCCGGTGTCCCGGGAACAGGACGCGCCCCTGAGCTGAGCTGGGTCCTGGCCAGGCGTCCTGGGCTTGACTGAGCGCGGCGCCGGGGCCGGTGGCTGCGTGGACCCGCTGGGCGGGTTGGGGGTGGCAGTGGGGACCCCCCAGGACAGCGGGGGGCGGAGTAGGTGGACAAGCTGAGGCGCTGCTGGGGGCCGGCTGGGCCAAGCGTCAGCTACCCCTGGGGTTGGCGCCCGTCAGAGCCTCGGCCATGCGCCATCGGTGCTCCCAGCTGTGGAGCTGGACTTGGGGACTCGGGCGCATCCTTTAATGCGCACCCGGGCACCGCTTCTGCTGGTTTTCTCTGCAGCCCCCCACCCCTTGCCCGGAGGGGACCCCGCCACGCCCACCCCACCTGCGTCCAGTCCTCCGCCTGGCCCGCGCGGGGTGGGGGTGCGCCGGAGCCCCAGAGGCCCTCGGAGTGGGGCCTGGGCCTGGGAACTGAAGCAGCAGGCGGAAGACTTGCGTCTCAGGGGCGTCCTGTTCACCCCTCAAGTCGGGTCCTCACCGGACACACCCCCTTCTGCTCGCTGGTTCCCCTCACCGCCCCCCCCAGCTCCTGGGGGGACCGTCTCCACCGGACAGACAGAGGCTGCCAGGGAGCTGAGGGGCCCCTGTGGTGTCCGCAGCGCGCGCCAGAGCCTCCTCCGAGGCTCCTCACCAGGCGCTCTGGCAGGGTGAGCAATGAGCATGCACCCCCACCAGCCCCATCACCTCCTCCCCAGCTCGCCCTGCTCTGGGGCTCCCCTGAGGGGCGCGGCCATGGTTTCGCAGTTGAGGGTGGCCCCACTATGGGTCTCAGCCCCCCAGGGTTCCCTGCGTCACGGGTGCCCCCAGGCGCCCAGAGGAGCCCAGGAAGACCCCGGGTGCACCGCAGGCGCTGAGGAGGCGCCCTGTTCCCCTGACAAGCCCTGGGCCTCACAGGGGCGGTTTGGAAGGGGAGGCTCCATGCCCCACTGTCCCCAGAGTGCCTCCCCTGCACTCCCTCTGCACGGGGTGGCTGGGGTGGCTGTGACCGGGGATGGGGGGCGACCCCGGGAACCCCAGGGATGCCCACAGACACCTGGAGGGCTCCGGAAGCGCCTGGAAGGCCACCTGCGCCGTCCCTGGCTCGAGCTGCAGGGACTTGGGGGCTCCGGCATGGCACAGGGTCCCCAGCCTGGACCCGGGCCCAGTGGGCAGCAGTGCCCCCCAGCCCCTTGTCCCCATCCGCGCAGGGGATGGGCAAGGCCGCCTGACCTGGTGCGTGGAGTCAGGTGGGGGACCAAGCCCAGGACGCCAGGCCGCGGTCCCTGGGGGACGGTCCCGGGGCCCCGCTGCTGCCGGGGCTTGGCCCCAGCTTCGCGGTCAGCGCCGAGCTCCCCAGCCGCGGTCACTCCGTCCCCCCAAGACCATAGTCACCTCCCCGCCAGGGAATCCCTCGCATCCACCGCGCATCCCTAGCATCCCTCGCTGCCCCCCAACCCAGCACGGGTCCCGACCCGGGGAGGCGGCATCTACAAGGACCTGACTCCCGTGGGGGACCCGACCTGGTGGGTGCAGTGGCCTGAGGCTCCTCCCCCGCCTTGAGTGTGGCCCCGGGCCCCCCACCGTGTGGCCCCCAGATGGCGGTGTGTCTGCACATGAGGCCCAGCCATCAGCTCCCTAGAGGGCGGGGTGGGGCCCCGGGGAGCCCTGGAGGGGCCGAGAGCGCGGCGGGACAAGCACCCAGGGATGTCTGGTCCGTGCCGGCCGGGGCGCCGAATCTGCTGGACGCATGGCTTGGCGCTCTGGGGCTTGGGCCCGGGATTGGGGCACACAGAGGGTGCAATGTGCGAGCCTTTCCTAAACCTCGTGCAGCAGGGTCAGCCCAGGACATTGGCGGGCAGAGCTGGTGGCAGGTGGCGGCACTGCTGGGCTAGGAGCCCTGGGAGGGGGGGTGGCCTGGTGGTGCAGTGGATCCCAGCCTCAGTCTCTGCAGTGACCTGCGCCCTACACGAGAGGACACAGGAGGGAGTTCTGCTTCCCGCATCCCAGCTTCTCGTGGTCAATAATTATCTTCCTTCCCTTTTGGCCTTTGATGCTTTCTGGTGAATTTAAGTTCGTAATATATTTCTTGACCTTCTGGATCAACAGCTGGAATGCACGACTTCTGGCACATTGAGAATTTATAAAACTGTTGTTATTTAATCCCCACCACTGTGCTAGCAGCAGGTTACCATGGTAAAAAGAAACAGTGATATAAATAATTTAGTAACCCAAGTAAGAAAATAAAAATCAGAAATCAACGGTTTTAATTGTGATTAAATGTTTGAACTCATATAACTTAGAGCAGTTAATGTTTTATTAACTTATATATTCTAATTATGTTGTACAAGGTTGGCAAAAATGTTGGCAGTGAAGCGCATGCGTTTAGAATGGTCTGATCCAGTTTCTTGTTCAAGGCACACACTGGATTCTCATCATATTCCATAACATTTATTGACCAGTGTAACAGCATCATGAATTAATATTAACAGTCACTTATCGGCACTAAAAATAAAAAGGCCAATCACTTAACAGAGCAGTAGGCCGTTGTCAGCCCAGAAGTTCACAGGTCAGGATACTGCCACCTCTTCTACCGCCCCTGGCTGGTCTCCAGATTTGCCTGGTTCCACCTGGAGCCCCCCCGGGCTGGAACAAGGTCAGCCTTGTCTCAGCCCCTCCCAGGTGAGTATCTGAGAGTGACTGAATGGCGGATATCTGATTGGAACTGCATTGCATCATGAAATATTTGGCGTGAAATTTTCAAATATGGAACATCACAGACGGGAAAGCAAAGGACGATGCATTCAGCGGAGAGGAGCTGAGGCCAGACAGCAGCCTCACCCACGGAGCGCTTCACTTTCTAAATGAGATCTTCTTCAAATCCTTTGCACGTCTATGAACACACCAAATGATAGTGTTACCTTTTTGCACATAAATCCGATAATTTTTTTCAATTCAACCTGTTCATAAAAATGTGGACACTCTGTGTGAGATTCCTCTTGATGGCCTGCCCGGCCAGGGCATTGTCCTGCCATTCCCACCCGCCCATTCTAGGGGATGAAATAAATGGGGACAATACTCCTGTGAAGTGTGGGGTGAGGTCATGGATGGATCCCTAACACATTTCTGGAAATATTAGATGCAAGGCAGGCTACTAGCTATCACTTTGTGTTGAACAGATTGTTTCTCAAAAATTCCCACACAATAATTTTTTGTATTTTTTTTTAGTAATTATACTGCGCTATAACTTAACTTTCTTATTTCTGCTGTCCACCAAGCACTGATTGTGTTTATGGTAAATGTGGCAACACCCACACCAGAGCTTCCAGAAGGGTCTCTGCCACATCAGGTGTGTGGGACCTTCTCTACAGTGGATCGTGACTGCTCAGATTCTAATTTGGACCCTACAGCCTTGTTTATGCTGTGAAGGCCTCACAAACTAATTACAGGGGCCTCTGTCCTATTGTGACCCCTGATCCCACACGTGACCGCGAGGGTCAGTGACATTAGAGGGGAAGTCACCTTAGAGACTGGAAATGCTGCCCCAGGGACAACTGAGATGACAACAGATTAAACTGCTGCTGACAACTGAGAAGAAACCCAACCATCTCCTCTCTTGGCCGGGAGCTACAGAAATGGAGAACAGCAGAGAGTGGCTGGAAGTTTAGTTACCCCAGTATACACGGAATATCACACGGCACCTAAGAGATAAAAAGAGCAACAACTAAAACTAAGGGTATATGAAGTTATCTTAATATATATTTTATCATTTATTTTATTTAATATTTATTTTATTATTTATTATATTATTAATACGTATTTTATAATTATAATAATATAGGGTAGTATAATGTGAAAATTAAAAATAATTGTCTTGTAAAGTGTAATGAACTCATTTTCCCTATTATAATTTGGTGAGTCTCCCATGCAAGAGTCTCCCCACAGCCGACTTCATGGCTTGGTTCCTCAGACTGTTTATGATGGGATAAAAGGTGGGGGCACCACCGTGTAGAACATAGAAATGACCAGGTCAGACATGGACGGAGTCTCTAATGTCAGCTTCAAATAAACAAAGAATGCAGTAGAGACAAACAGCACCACAACCAGCAGGTGAGGCAGGCAGGTGGAGTAGGCCTTGGCCTTCCCTTCTGTGGATGGGATCTTCCTGACAGCAGAGAAGATGTGGACATAGGAAATAATGACAAAAATAAAACAGCAGATACACAACACTGAAGTAATGAGCATGGGGACAAGTTCATTCATTAAATTACCAGAACAGGAAATAGCCAATAACTGGGGGATGTCACAGAAGACCTGGTGAAACATGGTGGATCCACAGTAGGACAAGGAGAAGGTTCCAACTGTGAGCATCACAGCATAGAGACCCCACCCAGCCAGGACACAGCTGTCAGCTGCACACACCTGCCCCTGCTCATGATGACGTCATAGTGCAGGGGTGGCAGATGGCAGCATAGCGGTCAAGGCTCATCACCATGAGCAGGTGAAGCTCTGCAGTTGCTGAAATAACCATCATGAAGACCTGAAGGACACAGCCCGGGAAGGAGATGGAGCTGCTGTGCCTCTGAGAGTTGGTCATGGACTTGGGGAAAGTAGCTGAGATGAGGGAGAGGTCCGTGAGGGACAGACTCCTCAGGAAGAAGTACATGGGGGTGCGGAGGTGCCGGTCCAGGGTAGTGATGAGGACGATGAGCCTGTTCCCCAGCAGGGCTCACAGGTAGATCAGGGAGAAGATCAGCGGGTGCAAAAAGCCCATGGTCCCCTGGGTTGGGAACCCCAAGAGGACGAATTATTTCACGGCTGTGAGATTGGCCACCCCTGTGGCCATCATCTTTATTAAAAAAATAAAGAGGAAGGGCCTCCCCAGTGGTGCAGCGGTTGAGCGCTGGGTTGCGAAGCTTCCCGCTGCCTCTGCAGCGCCGGTTCGATCCCCGGCTGCTCCCCGGCCACTGGAGGAGGGTCCCACATGGCGCGCAGACCTCTCCTGCCACCGCTGCTCCCCTCAGCAGTGTACTTTGCTCCTTCTGCCTGCTCTGCTCCCCGCTCTGGCTCTGGTGAATTCTCTCACCCTCCCGCGCTTCTGACTGTACCCAGTGCTTATATAAATAAATAAAATAAATCTTTAAAAAAAAAATAAAGAAAATAAAGAGGAAGAAAACATTGTCAAATATTTTAATATTGAACAGAAGTAGGTTGTCATCATAGGATAATGATTCAGTCTATCAAACAGGTAATTACTCCTTCTAGATCTCATGGCATCTAGTACCCTCATCTGCATGTGCTGCTGTGTTCAACCTTTCATTTCCATGTCATGTGAGGTGACTATCACACTGTCCAAACATGTCCTGAAAAAAGGTGAAGGCTTGAAGATTTCAATTGACCCTATAGGACTTTGAGAATTAAAACCTCAAACCACTCAACAAACCCAACTGACTGTCCCTCCCGACTGCCCCAGTCTTGCTGCTCCCACTCCTGCCCAGGCCCCAGAGTCTCCGCCCAGCACACCTCCCAGAGGTTGTCCAGGGCACAGCCCCAGAAGACACGTGACAGTGCCCAGCCCCTCCCCACCCTGGAAAGCCTGTCCCTGCTCCTCCAGCACAGCCCTGGTCTGGGGAGGCCGAAAAGGGAGAGGTGTGCAGGGAGATGGGGTGTGCAGGTCCCCATTTTCCTGCTCCCCAGGACATGACACTGTCCTGGAAATGAATGATCTGGGTTCTGCGAACCCATGCAGTGTGTCCTGATGCCTCTTCTGTCAGATTCCTGCCCCTGTGGCCTCAGTGCTGACTCCTGGTCCGTCCCCTCGACTCCTCATCTCCCTGACCCTGACTCCCCACATCTGAGGACTCAGAGACCATGTTTCCCGCAGAGTCTCCTCCTGGGTCATACCCACACGTCCCTCCTGCAGGATGGGCTCGTCCACCCCCGGGTCCCTCCCGGTCCCTCTGCCCCCCTCAGACTCATGCACGTCTGTGCAGGGAGGAGGCCGCTCTGGAGCTGAGCCGGAAGGTCAGTGCGTGTGGCTGTCCCTGACGGTCCCAGGACCCCAGGTCCCCTGGGTGCGGGTTTGTTCCTCCCCCCATTCCCGTGCGTGAGTGGGGACATATGGACACGGGTCAGCCCTGCCCTCTTTCCTCCACTCCCTAATCTCATCCTGTTCCCCCTCTGTGGGGTGGCGGAGGGGCAGGCCCTGGGGAGGAAGGTTTTTTGGGTCACATAGTAACATAATTACAACACATTGGTGGAAACTTCCTAATAATTTAATAAAAACGGGACAATAAATCATGTAATGAGATGGTCCAAGATATAGACATCTTTAGACTGATATTGTAATGGTGACAGAAGCTCTGGAATATTCTTTTCCTGTGCAATAACGCTAACAACCACTGAGTGGTGCAGTTGGGGGGAAAAACCCAAGTTCTTGTCTGTAAAGAGACATTCTTCATCACTATGTAATTCCATTAATTTTTGTGCTTTTGCACAGTGCCCAGAGCAACTCACAGTGCTGAGTGCTCAAATGCCAGTTATGAAGCATTAATCATCACATACATGATGCACCACTATGTTCTATTCAATCCTTTGAACACTTTAAATTCCAGGAGAGAATATTTCCTCTTGCTGAGACTCATCCAGCATGGTAATGCAGTGGAGCACTGAGAAACTTGTGCACCTTCAGAATTTATTAGTTTCCGTGATTTATAAAATGAATATTTTAATTACTTGTGTATTCTCAAATCTAAAATGAAGCTTGAAATCTAAAAACAGTCAATTCTGAAAACTGTTTAAAAACAGAATACCTGCAGTCTGGAGGGGTTGGGAGTTCCCACTGCCATGTTGAGTCTCTCTTCTGAGGTTGTTCCCATGGCAGGACAGAGGGCACCACAGCCTGTCTATGTCCAGGGCTCCTGGAGAGCCTCTGAGCACTCACAGGAGAACATACATATATAGTGGGAGACTTCAACAGCCCACTCTCACTAATGGACAGATCAAGACAAAAAATAAATAAAAACACTAGATCCCTAAATAAAGACATAGAACTCATGGACTTAACAGACATCTATAGGACACTGGCACCCAAACAAAATGCGAGTACATATTTTCCTCAAGTGTGCATGGATCATTCTCCAGAATCAATCACATACTGGGACACAAGACAAACATCAACAGATACATGAAAATCAAAATCATTACAACTATCTTCTCCAATCATAAAGGCATCAAGCTAGAAATAAATCATGAAAAGAAAACAAGGAACCCTCCCACTTCATGGAGATTGAAATCCACATTACTGGAAGACAACTGGACTAATGAGGAGCTCACAGAAGAAATTAAAAAAAAATACTTTGAGTTGAATGACAAGGGGGACACCACTTTCCAGAATGTATGGGATGCAGCAAAAGTGGTAATAAGAAGAAAATACATAGCAATACAGGCTCACATCAACAAACAAGAAAGAACTCAAAGAAACAACCTAATCTCACATCTCAAAGAGCTAGAAAAAGAATAACCAAAAAACCCTAAAGCCAGAAGAAGAAAGGAAATAATAAAAACCAAAGCAGAAATAAATGAATTAGAAATTAAAAAAAAATTGATGAAACCAAAAGTTGGTTCTTTGAAAAAAATAAACAAAATAGACAAACCTCTACCAAGGCTCACAAAGAAAAAAAACAGGAGAAAACACATAAATAGGATTACAAGTGAAAGAGGAGAAATCACAACAGATTCAGTAGAAATCAAAAGAATAATCAGAGATTACTATGAATAATTACATGCAAACAAATTTGACAACCTAGAAGAGATGGACAAATTCCTAGAAGGATATAATCATCCAAAGCTGGACAAAGAAGAAATAGAGCAAATAAACAGACCAATTACAAGCAGCAAAATTGAGGCAGTAATCAAAGCACCCCCCCCCCCCAAAAAAAAAAGCCCAGGCCCAGACGGCTTCACAAATGAATTCTACCAAAAGTTAGCAGTGAATTAGTGCCTATCCTACACAAACTCTTTCAAAAAATTGAAAAAGAAGGAATGCTACCAAATACGTTCTACAAAGCCAACATTACACTAATACCAAAACCCAACAAAGACAGCACAAAAAAAGAAAAATACAGGGCAATCTCCCTAATGAACACTGATGCAAAAATCCTCAACAAAATCCTTGCCAAAAGAATCCAACAATATATCCATAAGATAATTCACCACAACAAAGTAGGATTCATTTCAGGGACACAAGGATGGATCAACATCGGAAAATCAATCAATGTAAAACAACACATCAACAAAAACAAATATAAAAACCATACAATAATATTCATAGATGCTGAGAAACTTTCAACAAAGTACAACACCCATTAATAACAAAGGCCCTTGAAATTCTCGGGATACAAGGAACAAGGATACAAGGATACAACCTCAACATCATAAAGACCATCTATGACAAGCCCACAGCCAATATCATTCTCAATGGTGAAAAGCTGAAAGCATTTCCATTAAGCTCTGGAACAAGACAAGGATGTCCACTCTCACCACTGCTTTTCAACATAATATGGAAGTCCTAGCCACAGCAATAAGACCAGAGAAAGACATACAAGGAATCCAAATAGTCAAGGAAGATGTCAAACTATCATTATTTGCAGATGATATAATATATATAGAGAACCCTGAAAACTCCACAGAAAAACTAATTCAAATAATCTATCAGTTCAGTAAAATGGCAGAATACAAAATCAATGCACAAAAATCAGTAGCCTTCCTATACACAAGCGATAAATCTGAAGAAGAAGAAATCAAGAAAACCATTCCTTTTGTTATTGAAACAAAAAAAAATCAAATACATGGGAATAAACCTAACAAAAGAAGTAAAGGACCTATACAAAGAAAACTATAAAACACTGTTAAGAGAAATAGAAGAAGACACAAAGAAATGGAAAGAAATCCCCTGCTCATGGATTGGAATAATTAACATTATCAAAATGGCCATCCTACCAAAAACAATCTACAAATTTAATGCTATTCCAATTAAAATTTCAATGTCATTCTTCAAAGAAATAGAAAAAAATATTGATGAAATTCATATGGAGCCAAAAAACTCCCAAATAGTCAAAACACTCCTGAAAAAAAAAAGGTATAGAATGGAGGCATCACTCTCCCAGACTTCAAACTGTACTACAAAGCCATAATAATCAAAACTGCATAGTATTGGAACCAGAACAGACACACAGACCAATGGAATCGAACAGAAAATCCAGAAATAAACCCACAGACTTATGGTCAACTAATCTTTGACAAAGGAACAAAGAATATGCACTGGAGCAAAGAAAGTCTGTTCAATAAATGGTGCTGGGAAAACCGGGTCGCTACATGCAAAAGAATGAAGCTTGACCACTACCTCACACCATGAACAAAAACCAACTCAAAATGGATTAAAGAACTAGACATAAGATCTGAAACCATAAAATATATCGAAAGAAATATAGAACCACATGACATGCACCTCAAAGTCATCTTTACAGACACATCACCCAAAGCAGTGATAGTTAAGGCAAAGATAAACAGCTGGGACTACATCAAATTAAAGAGCTTCTGCACAGCAAAAGAGACAATAACCAAAACAAAGAGAAACCCCACCCACTGGGAGAACAGTTTTGCACACAACACTAATGATAAAGGACTGATCACAAAAATCTGCAAAGAGCTGATGAGACTCAACAACACAAAGAAAATAATCCAGTCAAAAAATGGGCAGAAGAGCTAAAAAGAAAATTCTCTGAAGAGGAAATGCAAATGGGCAACAGGCACATGAAAAAATGTTCAACATCACATGTAATCAGAGAAATATAAATCAAAACTACAATGAGATACCATCTTACACCAGTGAGAATGGCACATATTAAAAAAAACTAGCAACAACAAATGTTGGTGAGGTTGTGGAGAAAAAGGAACTCTCCTGCACTGCTGGTGGGAGTGCAAACTGGTCCAACCACTATGGAGAGCTGTGTGGAGTTTTCTGGGCCTACTAAACATAGAGCTTCCATATGATCCAGGAATTCCACTCCTAGGTATTTACCCAAAGGACACAGAAACATCAATTCCAAAGAGCACCTGCACCCCTATTTTTATAGCAGCACTGTTTACGATAGCTAAGCTTTGGAAACAACCCAAATGCCCAAAAAATAGATGACTGGATCAAGAAGATGTGGTACATATACACCATGGAATATTACTCAGCATTCAAAAAGATAAACACATGCAATTTGCAGCAACATGGATGGCACTGGAAGGGATCATGCTCAGCGAAATAAGCCAGAAAGAAAAAGAAAAATACCGGATGGTCTCACTCATAGCAGGAATCTAGAAAACTTAAATAAGGGACCAGGAAAAAGAACAACCATAAGAAAGAAACTATCAAAATCAACTAACAACTATGAACCAGAGACACTTTATAGGGGGTGAGGGGCGGGGAATGGAGGGCTTGGGGTCAAAATAAGGGGGCTGGGTAATTATATCAGGAATATAAAAATAAAATTTAAATTAAAAAATAATAACTATAAGAAAGAAAAAAGCAAAATCAACAAACAACTATGAACCAGAGAAAAACTGTGGGGGGTGGGGGGTGGGGAAAGGAGGGATTGGGGTTGAAATAAGGGGGTTACAATTGTATGGAGAATATAAAAAAATTAAAAAATTACAAAATCAACACATGAACATCAATTGCCTTCCTATATGCAACAAATGAATCAGAAGAGAAGAACTGAGACGGCAATCCTATGTATAATCACAAAATTACCTACAAGTAACCCTATATCAGGAAGTGAAGATACCCAGAAAATAGTAAGACATTCTTAGAATAAATAGGAAACGCAAAAAAGGGAAAGATATGACATCCTCATGGACAGGAAGAAACAGTATTACAAAATATCCATTGGACTCAAGCAATTTACAGATTCATGCAATCCAAGTGAAAATTTCAATGGCATTTTCAAACATATGAAGCAAACATTACAGAAAATCATATGGAACTAAAAAAAAAAACACAAACAGCCAAAACAGTCTTGACAAAAATGAGAAAGAAAGGAGGAAGCACACTTCCAGACTTAAAACTGTATAATAAAGCTCTAATACTTAAAGCGGCAAGGCACTGGGACAAAACAGACAGTCTGGCCACTGGAATATAACGAGGGCCCAGGAAACCACCCTCATCAGGAGGGACAGTGACTCTACGACAGAGGAGCCAGAGCAGGCACTGGAGCAGGGAAAGTGGAGACATGGTGCTGGGAGAAGCAGACAGACACACGCAGCACAGTGAAGCAGGTCCTGCCCCACCCCCTACAGAAGAGTAAACTCAAGCAGATAAATGCCTGTTTCCATGTGTGACGTCACCATGGTCATGCAGCAAACCTAAGGATATGACACCATGAGCAGAAACCCTAATATTCTACTCCATATTGTTAAGGGTAAAAGCAAATGATCCCAACAAAAGGACAATTCTAATGTAAGTGCAGGGACAGGGGCTGTGGTGGAAAAGAACCGCAGGATACACAATTTCAGAGACAAGCAAAGTTTCTCATCCCAAAGGGTTGGTGACCCCCGTGGTCACTCACTTCTGCTGGACATCCATTGTCTTTCTGACCCACTCCCCCTCCCTGGGCTCCCTCCTGCCTCTCTCCGTCTCCCTTCCCTCCCACCTCAGGCCTTCCCGCATGCCCCACATGCCCATCTCCAGTGTCTCTCCGTGAAGGGCACAGGATGGGTGATGGGTGACTGTCCAGCTGTCTAGACAGGGACTCAGGGCACTGTTATGACTGATGGCGCCCACCACAGCAGACACGACAGGAGGGGAATGGAACCTGGATATAGGACTTGTCTATTCACGTCCATAGAGGTGTGAGCCAGACACAAAATCACATCTGCACACTGACTGTGATAATTACTCACTGAGACGCACTGCAGGACGCTCCAATTAACACAGTCATGTAAACACACACTTTCCCTCTGGAGGAAGGTCCCTGAGGGCTGGAATCTGGACCATGTCCAACACGCGGACACCAGCTCCAGAGTTCAAATAGCGCAGCCCTGAGGCCCTGCTCTGTCGAAGCGGTGCAACACAGGGTGGAACATCCTGTGACTGCTCAGATGCTCCCCACGAGCCTGACCATGGAGTGAGATGCTGGGACGCCCTCTGTCCTACCATGGGGACAACGTCAGGAGAGAGACTTGACATGGCAAGGAGAACTTCCCCCCAGACTGCAGGTATTCTGTTCTTAGACAGTTTTCAGAATGGAAATTTCAGACTTGACTGTTTTTAGATTTCAAGTTTCATTTTAGATCTGAGAAAGCACAGTAAATAAAATATTTGTTTTATAAATCATGAAAACAAATAAATTCTGAAGGTGCACAAGTTTCTCAGTTCCCCACTGCCTTATCATTCTGGATGAGTCTCAACCAGAGGAAATATACTCTCCTGGAACTTAAAGGGTTCAAAGGATTGTGATGCATCTTATGTGTGACTATTAATGTTTCATAACTGGCATTTGAGCATTCAGCACCCTGAGTTGTTTTGGGCACTGTATAAAAGCACAACAATTAATGGAATTACATTGTGATGAAGAAATTCCAGGAGAAAGTTAATATAATACTTATTGTCAGAATGTTGTGCCTTTTGCCTACATACTATGACAGACCTAAAAGTTAAATAAATGATGTCATGTCTATGCAACATTGTTCCCCGATTCAGGCTCTGGCACTAGAGAGAAGATGGGCGTGGACTCCTGTCTCTTCACAGACATGGACTGGGGTCTTTCCCAACTCCACCACTCAGGGTCGTGACTGAAACTGCACAGGAAGAGAATATGTCAGAGCTTCTGTCATCGTGACAGAGATGTTTCTTATCAGTCACAAGGTGTCTACATCTTGGACCACCTCATATTCTGATTTATTTTCCTGTTTGTATTAAATTGTTAGGTAGATTCCAGAAATGCATTGTAATTATTTCATGTTAGTGTGTGACCTTAAAAATCCTGCCTCCCCAGGGCCTGCCCCTACGTCACCCCACAGAAGGAGGAGAGGGTGAGATTGGGGTGGGGGAGGAGAGCTGGCAGGGGTGACTTGTGTCCAGATGTCCCACTCATGCACCGACCTGGGGGGAGAAAAAAACGTGCACCCGGGGGACCCGGGTCCCTGGGACCAGCAGGGACAACCACACGCACAGGCTGTCCAGCTCAGCACCGGAGCGGCCTCCTCCTTGCACAGACGTGCATGAGTCTGAGCGGGACAGAGGGGCTAGGAGGGACCCATGGGTGGACGAGCCCATCTCGCAGGAGGGACATGTGGGTGTGACTCAGGAGGAAACTCTGCGGGAAACGTGGTCTCTGGTCCTCAGATGTGGGGAGTCAGGGGCAGGGAGATGAGGAGACTAGGGGATGGACCAGGAGGCAGCAGTGAGGCCACAGGGGCAGGAATCTGACAGAGGAGGTGTCAGGACATGCCACACAGGTCGGCCGAGCTCAGATCATTCAGTTCCAGGACAGTGTCAGGTCCTGGGGGCAGGAAAACAGGGACCCGCACACCCCATCTCCCTGCACACCCGTCACTGTGGGGCCTCCCCAGACCAGGGCTGTGCTGGAGGAGCAGGGACAGGCTCTCCAGGGTTGGGAGGGGCTGGGCATGGTCATGTGTCCTCTGGGACTGTGCCCTGGACAACCTCTGGGAGGTGTGCTGGGCGGAGATGCTGGAGCCTGGGCAGTAGGGGGCGCCGCAGGCCTGGGAATGACTGGAAACTGCTCGTCTGTCATTTCAGTTTACCGAGCTATCTGATATTTAGGTTTTATCACGGTCATTTAAAATTTTCATTTCTTCACCAATTTATGGACACGTTTGGACAATACATCAATAGCACATTCACATGAGATAAAATATGAATTAATCATATAACAATAAAGCATAAATAGATTGCATGACTATTATTTGTTAATAACCCATTTTGTGTTCAATATTGGACAATATGACAATGTTTTTTTTTTTTCCTTTTTTTATTTACACAGATGATGGCTCCAGTGGTGACCAATCTCACAGCTGTAATAGAATTTGTCCTCCTGGGGTTCCCCACCCAGGGGACCATGGGCTTAATGCACCCGCTGCTCTTCTCCCTGGTCTACCTGTGCGCCCTGCTGGGGAACGGGCACATCATCCTCATCACCAACCTGGACCGGCACCTCCACACCCCCATGTACTTCTTCCTGAGGAGTCTGTCCTTCTCGGACCTCTGCCTCATCTCAGCTACGGTCCCCAAGTCCATTGCCAACTTTCTGAGGCACAGCAGCTCCATCTCGATCCCGGGCTGTGTCCTCAAGATCTTTATGCTGGATTTGTCAGCAGGTGCAGAACTGACCCTACTCACGGCAATGAGCCTTGACCTCTATGCTGCCGTCTGCCACCCCCTGCACTCTGACGTCATCATGAGCAGGGACAGGTGTGTGCAGCTGACACCTGTGTCCTGGCCAGGTGGTGGTCTCTATGCTGTGATGAACACAGCTGGAACCTTCTCCTTATTCTACTGTGGGTCCAATGTGGTCCACCAGTTCTTCTGTGACATCCCTCAACTAATGGCTATTTCCTGCTCAAGAAATTTAATGAGTGAACTTGTCCCCATGCTCATTAGTGTGGTGTTGAGTATCTGCTATTTTATTTTCATCGTCATTTCCTATGTACACATCTTCTCTGCTGTCAGGAAAATCCCATCCTCAGAAGGGAAGGCCAAATTCTACTCCACCTGCCTTCCCCATCTGCTGGTTGTGGTGCTTTTTCTCTCCACTGGATGCTTTGCTTATCTGAAGCCGACCTCAGAGACCCCATCCATGTCTGCCCTGGTCATTTCTATGTTCTACACGGTGGTGCCCCCCACCTTTAATCCCATCATATACAGTCTGAGGAACCAAGCCTTGAAGTCGGCTGTGGGAAGACTGATGAAGGGGAGACTCACCAAAATGTAAAATAAAAGATGACTTCATTACTCCATTATGAGACACATTTTAAAATTTCACATAATACTGGCCTTTATGTTTTTCTAAGTTCACATAATTCCATTGTAAAATTTTAAAATATATGCTCTTTTTTAAAATACATTTACGATGACTTCATATATTCTGCTGCTCATATAGTCTTATTAGAATTGATTGTTCCTCTTTTGAACTTAGTTGCACTTTGATATTCTCTGTACGATGGAGGTCACTGAGCTTCAGCCACTGCCTGGTGTTCTCCATTCTGTGCTCCAGGCCGAGAGAGACAATGTTTGAGTTTCATCTCAGTGGTCAGCAGAAGTTCTCTCACTCGGGCAGCATTTCCAGTCTCTAAGGAGGCTTCTTCTTTCATGTCACTGACCCTCATGGTCACGGGTGGGATCAGGGACGGGTAGGATAAAGGCCCCTGTACTTAGAGGCCTTCACAGCATAAATAAGGCCTTTGGTCCAAGTTAGAATCTGAGTAGTCACGACCTTATGTGGACAAAGACCCACACACATGACTGGGTAAAGACCCCCCTGGAAGCTCTGGTGTGGGCACCACTGGCATTTACCATAAACTCACTCAGTGCATGGTGGACACCAGAAATAAGACAGTGGCTGTGAAAGCTGTTACTTTCATGTACAGTATAATTACTAAAAATTTACTGAGATACATTGGGTAGGGTTTTTCAAGAAACAATAAAGGAACTTAGGAAGCTATAATGGTAAAAACAAAATAATAGCTAGTGGACTGAACCATGTTCTAGTGTTTGAAGAGAGAGTTGAGGAAGGACACCCACAACATCACACCACACTTTCCTCGTGTGTTTATCCCCATATATTTAATTACCTAGAATTTCTGGGAATTTGAGGACAATGTCCTTTGGGCCACATTATTATGGGATCTCAGAGTGTATGTGATTCCATGGGGAGTAGGTCAAATGAGAAAACTCATCAGACTCACATATCATAAATAACACTATCATTTAGTGTAGATGTAAAGACAAAGAATTTGAAGATTTAAATTGGGGAAGTGGCCCCATGAATGTTACTTGCTGCCTGGCCTCAGGTCCTCTCTGCTGACTGTCCACCTTTGCTGTCCCGTCTGTGACTACCAATGTTTGAAAATTACACACCAGAATATTTCATGGTAAAATGTAGCTCCCATTGGATATTAAACATTTAACTCATTCTCAGACATTCACTCTCTGAGGGTGCTAATCAGGCTGACCATGCCTTCAGTCCAGGTGAGGCCCATGTGGGCACGATGTCAATTTGGAGGCAGCCAGGAACAGTTACAACTGGTAACATCTCCATCTTTGAACATTTGGATTAACAACGTGCTGCTATTCTTTTAAATTATTGGCATTGTAGTTCTTTCTGAGGATAAATAACTTTCTTGATATTAATTCTTGATACTCTCATAGTTTACTGTCAATAAAAGTTATGGGATGGGCCTCCCCGGTGGCGCAGTGGTTGAGCACTGGGTAGCGAAGCTGCCCACAGCCTCTGCAGTGCCGGTTCAATCCCCAGCTGCTCCCCGGCCACCGGCGAGGGTCCCACATGGCTCACAGACCTCTCCTGCCACCCGCTGCTCCCCTCAGCAGTGTACTTCGGTCCTTCTGCCTGCTCTGCTCCCCGCTCTGGCCCTGGTGAATTCTCTCACCCTCCTGTACCCAGTGCTTGTATAAATAAATAAATAAATATTAAAAAAAGTTATGGGCTATCAAGAGAAGACAGTTATGGAATATAATGAGAATTAAGTTCAAGTGTTTAATGAAGAAGCTGAATCAGACTATTATGAACATATCCTGAGACTATTAATTGCCTCCAATTTGTCAGTTTTGGTGTAAAATAATTAAAGTTTTAAATAATAAAACATTAACTATCTCTTGGTTGTATGAATTTAAACATTTAAGCACAATTATAGCTGTCACAGACAACATAATATACACTAAGAAAACAAGAGATTCCACTGGAAAAATAAAACAATAAGCCACTTCAGTGTGGTTGGAAGCTTAAAAAAATCAACATACAAAAATCAATTGCCTTCTTATATGCAAAAATTGAACCAAAAGAGAAGTTAGAAAACAATCCACTTATAATCACAACACTATGTACCATGGAGTAGACATAAAAAAGGAGGTGAAGATACAAGAAAAGGGTAAGGCATTGTCAAAATAAATAGAAAGTACAGAGAAATGGAAAGAAATTCCCTGCCCTTGATTTGGAAGAATCAACATTACCAAATGCCCATCTGACCCAAAGCAGTTTACAGATTCAATGCAATCCCAATAAGGACTTCAGTGGCATTCTCCAAGGATATATAAAAAAAAATACTGAAATGTAAAAGACCTCAAACACCCAAAACAACACTGACAAAAAGAGGAAGAATGGAGGCAGCTCACTCCAGACTCCAGTCCATACAATAAAGCTCTAATACTGAAAGAAGCATGGCACTGGGATAAAATCAGACAGGCCGGACACTGGAATATAACGAGGAACCAGGAACCCACCCTCATCAGGATGGACAGTGACCCTATGAAAGAGGAGCCAAATCAGGCACTGGAGCAGGGAAAGTGGGGAGACGGTGCAGGGGGAGGCAGACAGACACACACAGCAGAGTGAAGCAGGTCCTGCCCCACCCCCTACAGGAGAGTAAACTCAAGCAGATAAACACCTGTTTCATGTGTGACGTCACCATTGACTTGCAGCAAACCTAAGGATATGACACCATGAGCAGAAACCCTAAAATACTATTTCCTAAAGATTAGAAGCAAATTATCCCAACAAAAGGACAATTCTAATGTAAGTGCAGGGACAGGCACTGGGGTAGAAAAGAACCGCAGGATACACAATTTCAGAGATGAGTAAAGTGTCTCTTACCGAAGGGCTGGTGACCCCCGTGTCACTCACTTCTGCTGGACGTCCATTGTCTTTCCACTCCACTCCCCTCCTTGGGCTCCCTCCTGCCTTTCTCCATGTCCCTTCCCTCCCGCCTCAGACCTTCCCACATCCCCCTCACAGCCATCTCCAGGGCCTCTCCCTGAAGGGCACATGGGGGGTGATGGGCGACTGTCCAGCTGTCTAGACAGGGACTCAGGGCACTGTTATGACGGATGGTACCCACCACGGTGGACCCGACAGTTGGGGAATGGAACCTGAACATGAGAATTTGTCTATCCACGTCCATAGAGACGTGAGTCAGACACAACATCACATCTACACACCGAGTGTGATAATTACTCAATGAGACACACTGCAGGACGTTCCAATTAACACAGTCAAGTAAACACACACTTTGCCTCTGGAGGAAGGTTCCTGAGGGCTAGTATCTGGACAGTGTCCAACACGCAAGTGCCAGCTCCAGAGCTCAAAAAGCCCAGCCCTGAGGCCGTGCTCTGTCCATGAGGCAGCACAGGCTGGGGTAGAACATCCTGTGAGTGCTCAGCGGCTCCCCATGAGCCCTGACCATGGAGTGAGTGGCCGGGACACCCTCTGTCCACGCCACGGCACAACCTCAGGACACAGATGGACATGGCAGCCGGAAATTTCCTCCCCAATTTGCAAGTATCAGGTTCTTAGGCTGTTTTCAGAATGGAAATCATTCAGACTTGAATGTTTTTAGAATGCAAGCTTCATTTTAGATGTGAGAAAGCAAGGTAATTAAAATACTCATTTTATAAATCATGAAAACTAATAAATTCTGAAGGTGCACAAGTTTCTCAGTGTCCCACTGCCTTATCATTCTGGATGAGTCTCAACCAGAGGAAATATTCTCTCCTTGAGTTTAAAGTGTTCAAAAGATTGACTTGCCATACCTTTATATGTTATAAGATTTATTGTACATGACAATTAATGCTTCATAATTGGCATTTGCACATTCAGCACCCTGAGTTGTTTTGGGAACTATATAAAAGACAATGGCTAATGGAAATACATTGTGATGAAGAAATTCTGGGGGAAATTTAATATAATACTTATTGTTAAAAATCAGAATGTTATGTCTTTAGCCTACATATTATGACAGACCTAAGTGTCAAATATAAATTCTGCAAATTTATAGCAACATGGTTGATTATTTCATGGCTCTGGCACTAAAGAGAAGTTAGGTGTGGACTCAGGTCTCTTTACGGACATGAAATTGGGTATTTTTCCCCAACTCCACCACCCAGGGGTCATGACTGATACTGAACACGAAGAGAAAATATCAGAGTTTCTGTCATCAATAAATGTATGTTTCATATCACTGGTAAGATGTCGACATCTTGGATCACCTCATATCCAGATTTATTTCCTTGTTTTTATTAAATTATTAGGAAGATATCTACCAACGTGTTGCAATTGTTTTACATTACTGTGACCTTAAAAATCCTGCCTCCCCAGGGCCTGCCCCACCACCACCCAATGGGGAGATTGGGGAGTGGGAGGAGAGAGGGCAGGGCTGCCCTGTGTCCATATGTCCCCACTCATGCACCGGCCTGGCAGAGGAACAAACCCGCACCTGGGGGACCCGGGGCCCTGGGACCTGCAGGGACAGCCACATGCACACACCATCCGGCTCAGCCCTGAAGCGGCCTCCTCCCTGCACAGACATGCATAAGTCTGAGGGGGACCGAGGGGTCGGGGAGGGACCCGGGGTTGGGGGGAGAGGAGACCATCCTGCAGGAGGGACATGTGGTGTGACTCAGAAGGAGACTATGTGGGAAACGTGGTCTCTGGGTCCTCAGATGTGGAGAGCCATGGGCAGGGAGATGAGGAGACGAGGGGACAGACCAGGAGGCAGCAGTGAGTCCACATGGGCAGGAATCTGACAGAGGAGGTATCAGGACATGCCCCACAGGGACGCCGAGACCAGATCATTCATTTCCAGGACAGTGTCGAGTCCTGGGGAGCAGGAAAACAGGGACCTGCACATCCAGTCTCCCTGCACACCTGTCCCTGTGGGGCCTCCCCAGACCAGGGCTGTGCTGGGAGAGCAGGGACAGGCTCTCCAGGGTGGGGAGGGGCTGGGCATGGCCATGTGTCCTCTGGGGCTGTGCCCTGGACAACCTCTGGGAGGTGTGCCGGCGAGATGCTGGGGCCTGGCAGGAGGACAGAGCAGAGGGACTGAAGCAGTTGGGAGTGGTGTCAGTCGGGATTGTTGAGAGATATGAGATTTTAATTTATGCAAGATTTGTAGGGGATAATGGAAATTTTCAATTTTCACCAATTTTCAGGTCTTCTGTAGAAAAAGTTATAATGCACATTCACATGAAGTGGAAATAAATGGGCTGAATAATGAAGTTTATGCAGATAATGATTTTTGACTCAATAGGACCTAGAAGGATTAATCATGTAGAAAATTCATTGAATCATTACTCTATTATGATAACAATATGCTCCACGTTGGAAGTTTGACATTCTCTTTCCTTCTCCATTCCCAATACAGATGAAGGCTCCAGGGGTGACCAATCTCATGGCCATGACAGAATTTGTCCTCCTGGGGTTCCCCACCCAGGGGACCATGGGCTTCCTGCACCCTCTGCTCTTCTCCCTGGTCTACCTGTGTGCCCTGCTGGGGAACGGGCTCATCGTCCTCATCACCACCCTGGACCGGCACCTCCACACCCCCATGTACTTCTTCCTGAGGGGTCTGTCCTTCACGGACCTCTGCCTCATCTCAGCCACGGTCCCCAATTCCATTGCCAACTCTCTGAGGCAGAGCAGCTCCATCTCCATCCTGGGCTGTGTTGTTCAGGTCTTCATGGTGGTGGTTTCAGGAGCTACAGAGCTTTACCTGCTCACGGTGATGAGCCTTGACCGCTATGCTGCCATCTGCCACCCCCTGCACTATGAGGTCCTCATGAGCAGGGACAGGTGTGTGCAGCTGATAGCTGTATCCTGGCTGCGTGGGGGTCTCTATGCTGTGATGTTCACAGCTGGAACCTTCTCCTTGTCCTACTGTGGGTCCAGTGTGGTCCACCAGTTCTTCTGTGACATCCCCAGTTACTGGCTATTTCCTGCTCTGGAAATTTAATGAACAAACTTGTCCCCATTCTCATTAGTGTGACATTGGATGTGGGTTGCCTTTTTTTCATCATCATTTCCTATGTGCACATCTTCTCTGCTGTCAGGAAGATCCCATCCACAGACGGGAAGGCCAAAGTCTACTCCACCTGCCTTCCCCACCTGCTGATTGTGGTGCTGTTTGTCTCCACTGCATTCTTTGCTTATCTGAAGCCAACCGCAGAGACCCTGTCCATGTCTGACCTGGTCATTTCTATGTTCTACACAATGGTGCCCCCCAACTTCAATCTCCTCATATACAGCCTGAGGAACCAAGCCATGAAGTCGGCTGTGGGCAGACTGATGAAGGGGAGACTCACCAAAATGTAATAGAGATGATGAGTCAAGACTGCATTATGAGACACTTATTTTAAATTTTCACATCATTCTCCCCTTTATATTTGTATAGTTACATGTAATTCCATTGTATAATTAAAGATACATTATGATTTTTAAATTATATTTAAGATGATTCCATATACCCCTATATCTTTAAATGTTTCTCGTGTTAACACTTAGATGTTCTTTGATATTCTGTGTGTACTGGTGTTTGAATTTCTAGCCACTCTTTGTTGTTCTCCATTTCTGTGCTCCTGGCTGAAGTTTTCTCACTGGGGCAGCATCTCCAGTCTCTAAGGCAGCTTCCCCTTTAATGTCACTGACCCTCAGGTTCATGTGTGGGATCAGGGGACACAGGTAGGACAGAGGCCCCATTAGTTGGTGAGTGAGGCCTTCACAGCATAAATAAGGCCCGAAGATCCATAGTGAATCGAGTAGTCATGATCTTCTGTTGATAAGGACCACACGTGACTTGGTGGAGACCCTCCTGGAAGCTCTGGTGTGGTTGCCTCCGGCCTTTACCATAAACACGCCAAGCACAGTGGACGCCAAAAATAAGACAGGGATTTGAAAGCTGTTATTTCTAGGTGCAGTATAATCACTAAAAACTGACTATATGTAGTGTGTACGTTTTTTTAAGAAACAGTAAAGGGGGAGTCCCTGGTGGTACAGTGGGTAAGCACAGTGCTGTAGAGCTTTCCACAGCCTCTGCAGCATGGGTTGAGTTCCCGGCCAGCCAGGGAGCTACCCACATGACCCAACAGACCGCTCCTGCCTTACCTGCTGCTAACGTCATCAGTATATTTTGGTCAATCTGTCTCTCAACCCCCACACCTCTCACCCCAGCTCTCACCCTCCCATGCCTCTGTCCTGTACCCCAGCTCTTGTATAAATAAATAAATCTTTAAAAAAAAAAGAAACAATAAAGGAACTTAGGAAACTATAATGGTAAAATCAAAATAATAGCTCGTGGACTGCACAATATTCTAATATTTCCAGGAACAGTTGAGGAACGGCACTCACAACATTACACCACACTTTACATGTGTGATTATCCACATTTATTTAATTACCTAGTACACCTGGATATTTGAGGACAGTGTCCTTCTGGGCACCTTATTATAGGGATCTCACCCAGAGTGTTTGTGTTTCCATGTGGAGTTCTTCAAACAAGAAACTCATCAGATTTACATATCATGAATGATATTATCATTTAGTGTAGACATAAAGACATAAAGAATTTGAGGATTTAAATCGGGGAAGTGAACAGGCCCTGAGTGCACTTGCTGTCTGGCCTCAGCTCCTCTCTGCTGAATGCATCCACCTTTGGTTTCCCGTCGTGACGTTCAAGGTTTGAAAATTTCATGCCAAAATATTTCAGTATAAAATGTAGTCCCAATTGGACCTCAGGCTCTTTAACTGTTTCTCAAACAGGTCACAATCTCAGGGAATCAGGCTGACCTTGCCTTCAGCCCAGGAGAGTCCCGTAGGGCAAATGGCAAATTTGGAGGCAGCCAGCAAAGGTTAAAAGATGACATCATCTTGGGCCTTCCTGGTGGCACAGCGGTTGAGCACTGGGTTGCGAAGCTGCCTGCAGCCTCTGGAGCACCGGTTCAATCCCCGGCTGCTCCCGGACCACTGGATGAGAGTCCCACATGGCACGCAGACCTCTCCTATAAATAAATAAATAAATAAATAAATAAATAAATAAATAAATAAATAAATAAATAAAGTCGTACAATTAAAAAAAAAGATGACATCATCTTGATACATAAATATATGGGTTGACAACTTGCTACTGTTATTTTAAGTCATTGGCATTTTCATTTATCTAATGATAAATAACTTTGTTAAAATTAATTCTTGATACTATCATAGTTTGCTGGTCAATAAAATTTATGGGGTATAATGACAATAAAGTTATGAGATATAAGGAGAATTCAATAAGTGTATTGAATTAAGAACTTGAATCAGGGTATTATAAGCATATGCTGAGACTATTCATAGCCTACCTTTTGCCACTTGTGTATAAAATAAATAAAAATTAAATTAATAAATTATTAAGTGCCTCAAGATTGTATGAATTTAAACATTTAAGCATATTTTAAACAGTTGTACAACATAATATACACTAAGAACTCTAAAGACTCCACTGAAAACAACAAATTAATTCAATGAGCCACATCAGTGTAGTTGGAAGATGACACAATCAACACAAAAATTCCCTCCCGCCTCAGACCTTCCCGCATCCCCCTCACAGCCATCTCCAGGGCCTCTCCGTGAAAGGCAAATGGGGGGTGACAGGCGACTGTCCAGCTGTCTAGACAGGGACTCAGGGCAATGTTATGATGGATGGTGCCCACCATGGTGGACATGACAGGTGGGGAATGGAACCTGGACATGAGGATTTGTCTATTCAAGTCCATAGAGGCATGAGCCAGACACAAAAATCACATGTACACACCGAGTGTGATAATTACTTGCTGAGACACACTGCAGGACGCTCCAATTAACACAGTCAAGTAAACACACACTTTCCCTCTGGAGGAAGGTCCCTGAGGGCTGGAATTTCTAGCTTGATGCCTTTATGATTGGAGAAGATATTTGGAATGATTTTGATTTTCATGTATCTGTTGATGTTTGTCTTGTGTCCCAGTATGTGATTGATTCTGGAGAATGATCCATGCACACTTGAGGAAAATATGTACTCGCATTTTTTTTAGGTGCCAGTGTCCTATAGATGTCTGTTAAGTCCATGAGTTCTATGTCTTTATTTAGGGATCTAGTGTTTTTATTTATTTTTTGTCTTGATCTGTCCATTAGTGAGAGTAGGGTGTTGAAGTCTCCCACTATGTATGTATTTTCTTTAATATCTGCTTTCAGAGCTGATAATAATTGTCTAATATACTTTGGTGCCCCTTCATTTGGTGAGTGTATGTTGATGAGTGCTATAACTTCCTGATGTATTGTTCCCTTGATCATAATGTAGTGTCTGTCTATGTCTCTTTTTACTTATTTTTAATTTGAAGTCTATTTAATCTGATAGAAATATGGCTGTTCCTGTCTTCTTTTTTGGTCCATTTGCTTGTAAGATTGCTTTCTAACCTTCTACTTTCAGTGTGTGTTTATCTGATGTGGTTAAATGTGTTTCCTTGTGACAGCAGGTTGGATTTTGTTTTTTAATCCTACTACTAGGATTAGGATTTTTTTGTTAGGATTTAAAAATCCTAAACAAAATCCTATTTTGTTTTTTAGCCTACTACTCTGTGTCTTTTTATTGATGAGTTTTAATCCATTTACATTTAGAGTTAATATTGATATGTTGCCATCTGTGTTTGCCATTTTTTGTTTGTCTTTTTTTTGTGATTTTATTCCTTGCTTTATTCTGTTCTTCTTGTTCACTCCTCTGTTGTTTTTGGCTTTAGGACTTGTAGAATTTTTTGGAGTGGAATTTAGTTGTAACAAATTTCTGGAGTTTCTGTTTGCCTGAGAAGGTCCATATTTTTTCTTCATAGAGGAAGGAGAGCTTTGCAGGGTAAAATATTCTTGGTTGTCATTTGCTGCCTTGAAATTTGCTGAATATGTTACTCCATTCTCTTCTTGCCCATAATGTTTCTTTGGAGAAGTCAGAAGTTAACCTGATTGGTTTTCCCTTATAAGTTTTCTGTTTCTTCCCCTTGCCAGTTTCATTTTTTTCCCTTGTCTTGGACTCTTGCAAGTTTTACCATTAGGTGTCTTGCTGCAGTTTTCTTTTCATTATAGTAATTGGGGGTTCTTCTCGCTTCTTGTATGTCTATATTCATCTCATTTTTCATGCTTGGGAAGTTTTCTTCAATTATCTCCTTGAATAATTTCTCAGTTCATTTGTCTCTCTCCTCACCTTCTGGAATACCTATAACTCTTACATTTTCTCTCTTCATGGAGTCTGATAATTATCTAAGAGTCTCCTCATACTGCTTCATTTGCACTTCTCTCTCCTTATCTCTTTTGGCTCTTTTATTTCTGTATCTTCAATAGTACTGATCCATTCTTCCATTTCATCGATTCTGTTTTCATTGCTTTTCCCAGAGTTCTTTATCTCCTCTAGTAATCTTTTAATTTCCTGTGTTTCTTTTCTTTCCTTTCTTAAGGTCTCAATTTCATTCTTCAGGTCAGTGATTATTTGTCTCAAATCATTTTCTACTTTTCATTTTCTTTCTGCTTTTTAATCATGATGATCACTAATTCTCTATCTGATAGGCCGAGTAGTTCTTTCATGTCATTGTTGAGCTCTGGTGACCATATTTCTTTTTGTGGTGTGTCATCCTGCTGGCTTGCTTTGTTATTTATATTTATTCTTCTCCCTGTTGTTTGCTTTCTAATTAGTTCTATGTGTTGAGATGTGGTGCCGCTGGTGTTGGTGGGCATCTCTTTGGAGTACTCCTTTAGGCATGTCGGAAACTGTTTACCAGACTGAGACCAGCACTAGTAGGCCAAAACTCCAGCAGGGTGTTAATGCTGTGTTATTGGGCTCTGTTCCTTACAGTTCCCTCCTTCTGTATTTACTCAGTTCCAACAGGGAATCAGCTAGCTGGTGATTTAGTTCTGGTCACAAGGTGGCACCAGAGGCCTGTACTTGTGATCTGTGTTTTTTCCAGTGGTTCTCTGAGTAGCGGAAGGGGGTGGTGCGGAGGGGAGTACCTCAACACAGGGGCTCTTATTAAAGCCAGGTGCTGTGTCTGCCCATGTTAACCCTGTGTTGTGCCCACAGCTGTATGGATCCCACACCCTGAATTCTGTACTCTAGGTCTCAGTTTCAGGGCTATCAGATTCAAAATGCTGGCTGTCACCCTGTGTATTGCCCGCTGCAGATGGTGCGGCCCATGCCCCAGATCCTGTGCCTAGCTCTCAGTTCCAGCATGGGATCTTGCTCCATGCCTTATTTCTCCCTTACCCCTGTTTCCATCGCCCACCATCTCTTAGGGCCTGAGGGTGTTTTTGGGATCCCTGGTTTCCAATTATAGGGTATTGGTGATTTTTTTCTGGTCACTAGGTGGCGCCAGAGCTCTTTCCTAGTGTCCTTTGGTAACAGTTTTTTTTTACCCCATGGGTCGCGGGGAACAGAGTGGGAGTGGTGTGGAGAGCCTCAACGGTGTGGGGGTGCTGTGTCTGCACAGTGCCCCACCGTCGAGGGGATCCCACACCCTGAATTTCGTGCCCTGGGTCTCAGTTCCAAAGCCCTCAGGTCCAGAATGCGGGCTGTAGCCCAGCTCAGTGTCCACAAAATAGCATTTTTTGCACCCCGCTCCCGTGTCAGGGCACCTGGTTTCTGATTACTCAGTGAGGGACAATCACCTCAGTGAGGGCCCCTGTGCATCTCCCCGCAAGCCTAGGTCCCAGGAGCGGGGATCTGGGCAGCCGCAATCAGCATATGCTTCTCAAGCATGCCCGCTTTTCCACACAAGCTTACCAGCTGGCCTTGGGCTGTTTGTTGGTCTCCTTGGAGTCTTTGTTTTCTCTAATGGCACCTGGAGCCGTTTGCTCACCTCAGCGGCGATTCCTGCACAGTTCTCAACATTTCCAGTTCACAGGGTGCAGTGGCTGAAATAGTTCCCTTCTACTCACAGTCCCACTTAATGCATAGTTTGTTCTTGTTGGTTGTTTTAGTTTTCTCTTTTACTTTTTTCCTCCTTTCTGTTGGTGGGAGAATGCCGACTTTGTGTGTGGGGGATGGTAGGAGGGTTCTGAGCTTTCCTCCCTTCTAGTCCTATTTTATGCCTACTTTCTTTTTTGGGCAGTTTGCCAGAGTTGCCAGTTTATCTTTGTGTCCCAATTTTCACAGGGACCTGCCGCTTTTCCTCCCTATTAACTTTATTTTATTTTATTTTTTAAAATTATTTATTTATTTGTTTGTTTGTTTGTTTGTTTGTTTGTTTGTTTATACAATCACTGGGTACAGTCAGAAGTACAGGAGGGTGAGAGAATTCACCAGAGCCAGAGCGGGGAGCAGAGCAGGCAGAAGACTGAAGTACACTGTTAAGGGGAGCAGCGGGTGGCAGGAGAGGTCTGTGCGCCATGCGGGACCCTCCTCTGCAGGGATTGGAATGGCACCGCAGAGGCTGTGGGTAGTTTCGCAACCCAGCGCTCAACTGCTGTGCCATTGGGGAGGCCCTAACTTTATTTTTTATGGGAGGTCATACTCGCAGCATTTCCTCACCGCCATGTTCAATTTTGTATTTTTCAAGTGGCTTATTTAATTTAATTTGTTTTTCAATGGCGTCTTTAGAGTTCTCAATGTATATTACCTTGTTGTCCACAAAAATTTTCATTGTGCTTACATTTTTAAATTCATAGAGCCTTGAGATATTTAATGTTTATTACTTAAATATTTTAATAATGTTATACCAAATTGGCAATGAATAGTCTCATAAATGTGTATAATGCTCTGATTCAGGTTCTTAATACATATATTAAATTCTAATTATATCCCACCAGTGAACTATAACAGTATCAATAATTGATATTAAGAAATTAATTAATCAGCAGAAAAATTAAAAATACCAATCACTTAAAAGGACAGTATCAAGTTGTCATCCCAGATTTCAAATATCCAGATGTTGACATTTTCTAACCTTTCCAGGCAGCCTCCATATTTACTTTGTGCCTGCATGGCTCTGACCTGAGCAAGGTCAGCCAGAATAGCCTCCTTGCAAGGCGAACTGTTTGATAATGACTTAAATGTCTGATATCTAGTTGGAACTAATTTTTATCATGAAATATTTTGGCGTGAAATTTTCAAATATTGGCTGTCACAGATGGGAAAGCAAAGGTGGATGCAGTCAGCAGAGAGGAGCTGAGGCCAGACAGCAAGTGACAATCATGGGGGCATTTCACTTCCCAAATTTAAATTTCCTTCAATTCCTTACATGCCTTTATAAGTATACTAAACGATAGTATTATTTCATTTCACGTAAATCTGTTCAAATGTTTCATTTCAACGTGCTTGTGAAAAATGCAGACATTCTAGGTATGATTCCTCTCGATGACCTGCCCGGCCAAGGCATTGTCCTGCCATCCTGCCCACTCTAGGGGATGAAATAAATGGGGACAACACTCCTGTAAAGTGTGGTGTGAGGTCATGGATCACATCCCTAACACATTTCTGGAAATGTTAGATACGAGGCAGGCTACCAGCTATCATTTTGTTTTGACCATCATAACTTGTTAAGTTCTCTTATTATATCTCAAAAATTCCTATCCAGTGCATTTTGGAAATTTTTTTGTAATTATACTGCACATGAACCTAACTTTCTTATTTCTGGTGTCCACTGTTGGTGAGTGTAATTTTGGCAAATGCGGGCGGCGCCCACACCAGAACATCCAGGTTGTCTCCACTACGTCATGTGTATGTCCTTATCGACCAAGGTCTTGACTATTCAGATTCTCACTTCAGATCCTCAGGCCTTATTTATGCTGCGAAGGGCCCACCTAGTAAGTAAAGGGATCTCTGCCCTGCCCGTGGCCCCTGATCCCACCTGTGATCAAGAAAACATGAAAGGTGAAGCCCCCTTGGAGACTGGAGATGCTGCCCCCATGAAAGAACTTCTGCTGATGACTGTGATGAAATCCAACCATTGCCTCTCTTGGCTGGGAGCACAGAAATGGAGACCAGCAAAGAGTGTCTGCAAGTTCAGTGACCTCCATTGTGTTGGAGACTTTGGGGGTCAGTAGTCAGCAGCAGCGGGGCCTGGAGCGGCGCCTCTGAGCACAGTCCAGCCCGGGCTGCGTCTCCCTCCCCCCACCCCAGGGTGTCCAGCTCAGTCCCCCACCCCCGTGATGGGCAACATCTTGCTGAAGCAGCTGTAGGCTGGGCCTGGAGGACACAGGGCCCGGGGCAGGACGGGGCATGTGGCCCAGGACTGCCCCGTCTCCCTCCCAAATAGCCCCTTGTCCGTGCACCCTGCCCTGCTGGGTGTGAGCACACGGGGGACACCCCTGGGAGAGGGTCCCCCCACTGCTGTCTCAGAGCCCAAGACACAGACCAGGAAATGGACAAGCCAAAGACAGCAGGCCTCGGGACTCGCCCGAATTGTAAGAGAAACACAAGATTTAGTAAAACACAAGGATTCAGGTTGTATCACATTTATAGGTGCTGAGAATAAAATGGAATTTAAAAATATTTAGTAACATGAACAAATTTACATATTTCTTGGTTTTCCTCCTCCCCTCCCCTCCTACCTCCACAATTCTCCATCCCCCTCAAACCCCTCTCTCTGGTCTCCCCAAGGAGGGCACACAGTGTGTGCCAGTGACTTTCCAGCACCCTTTGGATGTGGCTCATCAAGAGGCCCACACCCTGGTCCCCAGTGATGGGTGAGTGGAGGGTGATGGAACCTGGAGGAGGAGGAGCTGAGTCCTGTCCACACAGGTGTGAACCACTAAGGAAATTGCCTCTGGCACCCTCAGTGCAGGAATTGCTCAGTGAGATGTGGTACTGGATGATGCCCATTAACACGGTCAACTTAAAGAGGGTGCTTGACCCTCTGGAGGAAGGTCCCTGAGGGCTGGAATCTGGACAGTGTCCAACACGTGGACACAGCTCCAGAGCTCAGATAGTCCAGTCCTGAGGCCCTGCTCTTTCTATGAGGTGGTGCAGGATGGGGTGGGACCTCCTGTGAGTGCTCAGAGATGGCCCCACGAGCCCCGACCATGGAGTGAGTGTCTGGGACGCCCTCTGTCCTGCCATGGGGACAACCTCAGGACAGAGACTTGACACGGCAGCGGGAACTTTCCTCCCAGACTGCAGGTATCTGCTACCAGCACTTTATAGAGGAGAATCCATTCAGAATTGAAAATTTTTCTATTTCAAAATTCAATTTTGACTGGAGAAAGCAGTTAAAATACTCATTTTTGTAGCTTATAAAAACTAATAAAATTCGAAAGATGCACGAGTTGCTTTTTTCCACAATTCCATATTCTGGGATGAATTGCAATGGGAGAAAATAATGAGTTTTTAATGTAACTCTTCCAAATATTATGAATTTCAATAGCATCAGATTTTAATGTGTGATATATGATGCTTCATAATTGTGATTTAGGTGCCAGCAAAATGTGTGTGTATTAAGTATCAAAAAAATATTAAATCAAGGGCCTCCCTGGTGGTGCAGCAGTTGATTGCTGGGTTGCAAAGCTACTCACAGCCTCTGCAGCGCCGGTTCGATCCATGGCCGCCGGCGAGGATCACACATGGCATGCAGACCTCTCCTGCCACCCACTGCTTCCCTCAGCATTGTACTTCGTCAGTCTGCCTGTTCTGCTCCCTGCTCTGGCTCTGGTGAATTCTCTCACTCTCCCGCACTTCTTTTTTTTTTTTTTTTTTTTTTTTTAATTTTCTAGAGGCATGTCTTATTTATTTATTTATTGTTTGTTTGTTTGTTTGATACATGCACTGGGTACAGTCAGAAGCGTGGGAGGGTGAGAGAATTCACCAGAGCCTGAGCGGGGAGCAGAGCAGGCAGAAGGACCGAAGTACACTGCTGAGGGGAGCAGCGGGCGGCAGGAGAGGTCTGCACGCCATGTGGGACCCTCCTCTGGTGGCCGGGGAGCAGCCGGGGATCGAACCGGCTGCAGAGGCTGCAGGCAGCTTCGCAACCCAGCGCTCAACCGCTGCGCCACCGGGGAGGCCCTCTCCCGCACTTCTGACTGTACCCAGTGCTTGCATAAATAAATAAATAAATAAATCTTTAAAAAATAAATTAAATTGTGATAAATACTAAACTCAAGTTGAAATTAGAATTTTGTTATCAGGCCTCCCTGGTGGCACAGACGGTTGAGAACCTTCTGTGAAGCTTTTTGCAGCCTCTGCAAAGCCGGTTTTATCCCAGATGGCCAGCGAGGGTCCCACATGGCGCTGTGGATCTCTCCTGTCTCGTCCACTGCTCCCCTCAGCAGTGTATTCATCAGTCTACCTGTTCTGTTTCCTGCTCTGGCTCTGGTGAATTCTCTTACCCTCCCGCTCTTCTGATTGTACCCAGTGCTTGTATAAATAAATTAATAAATAAAAATCCTTGTGGGGAGGAGGAGACAGCCTGATGACCACCTGCCCACTACCCCTGAGGTTGCAGACTTGACAGGGAAAGCGAGGCTCCACCGATCATTTGGAGCTTGCCAGTGGAAGAGATCGCATTGATGACCCCAAGAGACAACCCTGCCAAGGTAGGGGCTTGGGCACGTTGATGGCTGATTATGGGACCTGGGGGAGACAGGGTCATCTGTAGACCCCGGGACATGAAGTTCCAAGGATGGCCGCTGGGACTTGCTGGCCTATTGTAGCCTATTGCAGGAGCTGCTGTGCACTCAGCCTGGTGTGGCAGTGAGCCCTTGGGACGGCTGAGAGTGTGGGCAGGGCCAGCGTGACAGCAGCCCAGGGCTGGCAGAGCTTGGCACCCTCGCCAGGTCTCTGCAGCCAGGCAGGAGATGCATCAGGAAGCCAACTCGGAGAAGGCCAACCACTGGGTCCAAGGTCAGGAAGTCCTGAGCGGTTGACAAGCAGCCAAAGGGGATGCTGAAGAGGACAGTGGGCTTCCTCAAATCACCCAGGGGTGATGCCTGATCAATTTTGAGTAAGTGTCATGTGCCAAAGAACCCATCCATTGGGGGACAGGTTGGGAACATGGCTTGTGGTGGAGAGCACAGCTGGCAGGGGCTAGAGAGAGGCAGCACGGGGTGGGGGGCGCTGTCCTCAGGTTCCCGCCTGTGACATGCAGAGGGTTGGCTGCAGTTCACAAGACCCAGTTTTATTTCCCTCTTCATTTAAATCAGATTCACTTTTCTCCCTTCCCTGTCCTTTGCCTCCCTCCCTCCTCTCGCCTTGCTCCTTAGTTCCTTCCTACCTTTATTTTCCCTTCTACCTGCCCTGTCCCACACCCACCTCCCAGGCACCCAGGAGGGGGCACAGCAGGTGACACTGACTTCCCAGCTCCCTGTGGTTGGGGCTCATCCATGGCTCTGATGACAGGGCCACACCCAGGTCCCCACGGAGGTCAGGGGAGGTGATGGGCCTGGGGGGCAACCGAGTCCTGGTTGCAGAGTCTCCTGGGACCCATGAATGGGCCACTGACTCTGGAGGCTCATTATTGGGGACGCCACTGAAGTCCACAGGGATGAGGGTCATCCGGTCCCCTTCGGGTGAGGTCCCTGAGGAAGGGTAGCGTGAACACGCCAGGGCCTGGGAGAGTGGGGGATGAGACAGCGAGCCCTACAATCCATCTGCAGAGTCAGTGAGCTGGAGGCCTGAACCCCAGACATCATAGGCAGCACAGCAGAGGGCAGCAGGTGACTGGGGCCATCAAGAGAGGTTTGTGTTTCCTCCTGTCTGTGAGGGTGAGAGTTTTGTGGGAAGCAACTTCTAGGCCAGAGGGCACATCATGCCAGACTGGATGTGTCTATCAAATATTTTTTTTTTATTTTTTATTTTTTAAAGATTTATTTATTTATACAAGAACTGGGGTACAGGCCAGATGTGCAAGAGGGTGAGAGGATTTACCAGAGACAGACCAGGGAGCAGAACAGGCAAACCAACATAATACACTGCTGAGGGGAGCAGCTGGCCTGGGCACGACAGGAGAGGTCAGCGCACCATGTGGGACCCTCCCCGGCCAGCCGGGATCTAACAGGCACTGCAGAGGCTGCGGACAGTTTCACAGTGTGGTGCTCAACTTCTTGCGCCACCAGGGGAGGCCCTCAAATATTTTTTTAAAAAGTAAGTTTTTCAAATTTTTAATTTTTAAATTACCGACATATTTCATTTAATCCCATACGTCAAAGTGTTATTTCAACAAGAAGTACTTATGTTGTTGTTTCAAAGAGTGACTTTATTTTCTTTATTGAGGTAACATATTTTTACCACACAGTATCGTTTCAAAATGCATTTTGTATTTCAAAAGCACTACAGTTAAAATAATCATCTTATAAATGAAAACAAATAAATTACAAACACAGAAATATAGTTCTGTTTCAGAATGCCCTGTTGTACGGAGACAAGTTTCTAATAGAGAAAATACATTTTTTACTTTATGGTGTTACACATATTTTGATCTTCACTGCATTTATCATTTTATAACATTTTGATTTATGGTATCTACAGCAATTATAGAATAAAAAACATTATTTCAGCATTTTGCAAACTGAGTTGAAACTATATAAATATGAAATGAAATCAACATAATGGACACAATTAGGAAGCAGTAAATTAGAAACTCAAGAGAAATTTAAAATAATACAACTGTTTAGAAGGGAAAGCTACACATATTCATCACAAAATATTACACAATTAAGTAAATCAGACAGAAATTCATGTCCTTTTCCCATGATCTATGTTGACATACACATGTGGATATCTAATTTGGACTTGATCATGTTGTGTTTTAACTGAAAACAGCAACAGAGCTACGTAAAACCTAATTTTGTCAATATAAATATGTATCTAAATTACTGGAAAAGTTTTTATGTAGGTTACAGAGGGTTCTGAGATTATTTTTTCCTGTTTTAATTATAACAGCTGACTTGTTTCTCTAACTTCTCACAGTTATTTCATATCAGCACATTCTCCAAAAAATCCTGCCTCCCCAAGGCCTGCCCCTCTGTCACCCCACAGAGGGGGGAGAGGACGAGATTGGGGGGAGGAGGAGAGAGGCAGGGCTGCCCCATGTCCAGACGTCCCCACTCACGCACAGGCCTGGGGTGAGGAACAAACCCACACCCAGGGGACACGGGACTCTGGGACGGACCAGAATGGACAGCCTCATGCACAGACCGTCCGGCTCAGCCCTGGAGCGGCCTCCTACCTGCACAGATGTGCATGAGTCTGAGGGGGACAGAGGTGCCGGGAGGGACCCGGGGTGGACGAGCCCATCCTTCAGGAAGGAAGTGTGGGGGTGACCAGTAGGAGACTCTGCAGGAAACGTGGTCTCTGGGTCCTCAGATGTGGGGAGTCAGGGACAGTAAGATGAGGGGATGAGGGGACAGTCCAGGAGGCGGCAGGGAGGCCACAGGGGCAGGAATCTGACAGAGGAGGCGTCCGGACACGCCACATGGGACGCTGAGCCCAGTTCATCCAGTTCCAGGACAGTGTCGGGTCCTGGGGAGCAGGAAAATAGGGACCCGCACACCACATCTCCCTGAGTACCCGTCACTATGGGACCTCCCCAGACCAGGGCTGTGCTGGAGGAGCAGGGACAGGCTCTCCAGGGTGGGGAGGGGCTGGGCATGGTCACGTGTCCTCTGGGCCTGTGCCCTGGACAACCTCTGGGAGGTGTGCTGGGCGGAGACACTGGGGCCAGGGCAGGAGGGGAAGCCGGGGGCCTGGGGCTGTAGGGAGGGACTATCAGTCAGGTTATGAGATCAACCAGAGCAGAATCCTACAATCAGCTATAAAGGTCATATTTCCTGATACCAGATCCTGTGTGATAAAGGTGGTGTTTCTAGAGCTGAACACAAAAGGCTCAACAGAGAGTGAGAGACACTGAGCTGCTTCACTCCACACCCTGATAGTGACCTCTGGGGCACACCTGTGACTGTCCTTGTAGGTGACATATACACTCAGACTGGAAGGCTTCACTGATGGCTTATTCTGATTGATATTTTTATAGAGATGATGGCTCCAGGGTTGACCAATCTCACGGTCGTGACAGAATTTGTCCTCCTGGGGTTCCCCACCCAGGGGACCATGGGCTTCCTGCACCCAATGCTCTTCTCGCTGGTCTACCTGTGTGCTCTGCTGGGGAACGGGATCATCGTCCTCATCACCACCCTGGACCAGCACCTCCACACCCCCATGTACTTCTTCCTGAGGAGTCTGTCCTTCTCAGACCTCTGCCTCCTCTCAGCCATGGTCCCCGAGTCCATTGCCAACTCTCTGAGGCACAGCAGCTCCATCTCCTTCCCGGGCTGTGTCCTGAAGGTCTTCATGGTGATTCTTTCAGCAGATACAGAGCTGACCCTGCTCACGGTGATGAGCCTTGACTGCTATGCTGCCATCTGCCACCCCCTGCACTATGACGTCATCATGAGCAGGGACAGGTGTGTGCAGCTGACAGCTGTTGCCTGGCTGGGTGGGGGTGTCATCTCTTTGATAAACACAGCTGGAACCTTCTCCTTGTCCTTCTGTGGGTCCAACGTGGTCAACCAGTTCTTCTGTGACATCCCCCAGTTATTGGCTATTTCCTGCTCAGGAAATTTAATCAATGAACTTGTCCCCATGCTCATTGGTGTGACATTGATGTGGGTTGCTTTATTTTCATCGCCATTCCCTATGTCCACATCTTCTCCGCTGTCAGGAAGATCCCATCCACAGAAGGGAAGGCCAAGGCCTACTCCACCTGCCTTCCCCACCTGCTGGTTGTGGTGCTGTTTGTCTCCACTGGATTCTTTGCTTATCTGAAGCCAACCTCAGGGACCCCTTCCCTGTCTGAACTGGTCATTTCTATGTTCTACACGGTGGTGCCCCCTGCCTTTAACCCCATCATATACAGTCTGAGAAACCAAGCCATGAAGTCGGCTGTGGGGAGACTCATGAAGGGCCGTTCCACCAACAAGTAAAGCTCGCCCTTCTTTCCCTCAGCCACACAAAGCATCTACAAATGCACGCCCGTGACCTCCAACCAGACACTTACAGGTGTCTGATACAGGGATACCTGCCCCTCCTTTGTCTCCAGCCCCTCCCCACCTTCTCAGAGCCCTCAGGAGGTTGTTCCCCAAGACTTTTCAAGTGTTTCCCCACTCAAATGCCTGTTCTCTGCCGCCCAGTGTTTGTGTCCATGTCTGACCTGCTTTGCTGCGTGCATTTCTCAAACCCCCTCCTTTTGTGGGGTGCTGCCCTCGCCCTGTCCATGTCCCCCTTGGTGTGGATGCACCACCATCTGGTCCTTGTCCTGTGGGCCGAGTGGGGCTGCTGTGAATGACGCCGCCGTGATGATCACAGAGCCATGGGTTCGTAGGGTGTCCTGCTCTGCCCGTGCCCGCGTGTGACCTGCTGCTGGAATCTGTCCTGGATGTTTTTAGCAAAGGTAGGTTGCTGTCATGGAATTTCACTATCTCTGTCCCCACAGCAGTGTGACGAGACCCTTTCTCCACACCCTCTAGTGCCTGTGGGCCCCTGGGACACGGCCGTTGTCCTGGGTGAGGGGTGTCTCCTTGTCTCCATTCGCCTGTCCCCGGTGAGCAGTGGGGCAGCTTGTGACCCCACAGACTCAGGGTCCTGCAGGAGGGAGCTGCCCCTCCCACAGGCAGCTGGGTCCAGCCAGGGCAGGGAGCAAGTGTCCTGTCTGGGCCAACCACTGTCCTTTGCCCAAACCCCAGGGGGCATCAGCACACCTGGTGGAGTGATGGCGGCTTGGGCTCTGGCTTCTCCAACAGTCCTGGGCCGAGCTGAGAAGCCCACCCTTTCCCCCCTGGGGAGCTGTTCCTGGGAATTCTGGCACCACTGGCTGAGGTTTCAGGGAAAGGAGAGAAAGGTATGGGCAGGTCTGGATGCAGGTCAGGCGGGCCCAGCGTCAGCCTCACAGACACAGCGGAGCTGCCCTCCAGCTGGCAGTGGGTACAGGTCTGTGGTGACGCTGCATCCCACGATGGTCTGAGTGGGGCCCAGGCCGAACCCAGGCCCCTATGGGCGCGGCTGCCCGCCCCTTGGGAAGTGGTGAGTGGCACATGGACTCAGGGCGGGCAAGCCCGGAAGGGGGTGAAAGGCCGTCAGTGGGTCCAGGAACCAGGGCTACTGCAGGGCCTCGAGTCAGGGCCCACGTGCACCGTCAAGCCTGGATGGGCCCCCAACCCCGCCCAACCCTGGCCTCCAGCTCCGCCTCCCTCAAGGCAGCACCATCTCGCTGGGCAGCTGTGGGCTTGGGTCGTTACGGACACAGGTGGGACAGCATGCGGGGCCTGGGACTGTCCATCCCCGGTGTCCACCACCAATACCCCCCTCCTTGTTGTCTGTGCCTGATCTGGTTGGGCCTGTGAGCATGCAGGGGGAACCCACAGCTGGGAGAGGGTCCCCCACTCTGCTGTGTCAGAGCCTGAGACACAGACCACCCTGCGGACTCGCCGGGCAGTGCCGCTGCGAGACTGACCCACATTGGAAGGTAAACACACGCTTCCCTCACACACTGTCACAGGGCACCCCTGCTCTGAAACAGGTTGTGTGACTGTGGGTCCTCACCTGTGCACTTCAAAGGGCCACACCACAGTTAACAAAGGTTTATTGACAAGGGAAGGGGATGAGGAAATGGAGCACTCAGGGAGAAATGAGGGAGCCAAAGTCTTAAATGCGTCCTACCCGTTCTGCTGACCTGGAATCCCGAATGACCCCCGAGACCAAACCCGCCTGGCCGAGAGCAGGAGCCATGTGTGTCCCCCAGACCCCACTCACAGGGCTGGTGTTATTTACAGACAGATAAAATGGCTGCCTGGCTTGGCCCTCAGGTCCTCGCGACTTCCCTTTGGGGATCCTGGGATTTGAAGTTCCTGATGTCTTGATGGCCTGGGCTGGCGTCCACATAGCCGATGTGGAGTCTGCTCAGGACAGCCTCTCCCCCTAACAGCACAACAACAGGTCAAATGTGAGGAGAGAGTCACAGGGGCTGAGGTAAAGGGCCTTTTTGAATAAAATAATTCTGAGAGACACGAACAAATTCCCGTGTCAGAAGACCCAGGCGCTTCCCCGGCTCACTCCTGGGGGATTTCATCCTGGTTTCCCTCCCGCCTCCTCCTCCAGCCTCCACATGCTCATCCCAACCTGCCAGGCCCAGGAGGGCTCACAGGGTGGCAGCGACTTTCCAGCTCCCTGTGGATGGGCTCATTTGTGGCTCTGACGATGGGGCCACACTGTCCCCACGGGTCGGGGGTGATGGGGCCGTGGGGGGACCAGGTCCTGCCTGTGGAGCCTCCCGGGCCCCCTGACGCGCCCTGAGTCGGGAGGCTCATTACCTGGGCACCGCCAAGATGTCCCAGGGGACAGGACACCTGGGCCCCGTGAGGTCCCTGCAGAAGGCGCGGACATGTCAGGGCCCTAGGGCGGTGGGGGGAGAGCGTGCCCTGTGGCCATCCGCGCGGTCAGCGAGCTGAGGCCTGACCGGACAGCGGAGGCAGCGCTGCAAGGGCAGCGGGACCGGCCACCCTGGGGTTCACGTCCCCTCCCAGCTCTGGAGGGCGAGCTTTGTGGGAGCTGCTGCTGGGCCGCGGGTGCCCCAGCCTGGACGTGCGGATCCAGTAAGGCAGGGAAGTTCCCCTTGTAATTAAATGTTTTCTGTTCAATATGTATTCCACTGAACTGCATCTCAGGGTCAGCCTTTCACTGTGAACAACTGACCTTATTTTGCTGTCCTACAAAAGGGGATTTTATTTTTTCTCTTTTGTGGTAATGTTTTACAATGAAGTATCATTTTAAAATGCATTTTGTATTTCAGAAGAACAGTAGTTAAAATAGCCACCTTATAAATGAAAGTGAATAATTAAAACTACACAGTTCAATGTCACAGTGCCCTATATTCTGGCATGAGTTTGAAAGAGGGAGAATTTTTTTTTCAGTTTTCTTTCATTAAAAAAGTTCTGCAGCTTATGGTTTCTAATCTATCTGTGATCATATAATATTTTAATTATGGTCTATCTGACAATTATTGCTCGAAGCCATGTATTTCAGCACTGAGAACACTGAGATGAAAGAGCATCACATGTTAAATATCACACATACGAGAGCTATTTAGGAACAGAGAGGAAGAATCTTAAGAGGAAGTTAAAATTCACACTATTAGTTTAAAAGGGAAAGCTTCACATGTTCATCCCCAGAATATGACACAATCGTGAGTGAGATATTCATAATTTTTTAAGGTGATAAATATTGGTCTTTTTTTCCTTCACGCTAAAGTGATAGATATGTGTAATCTGTCTATCATGGATGTTAACATTTTATTTAACTACACACAGCAACACAGCTATATAAAATACAATTATATCAATATAAAAATTATTTTAAGTCACTGAAAAGGTTTTGGCCGAGGACACAAAACAACAGGATCTGCATTTCTTTTCTTGTTTCCATTAAATTAGCAAAAGCTGTTTGTCTAGTCTGTTACAATAATTCCATAGCAGCACAATCCCCTAAAGACCCTGCCTCCTCAAGGCCTGCCCCTCCGTCACCCCACAGATGTGGGAGAGGGTGAGATTGGGGGCGGGAGAGAGGTCAGGAATGCCCCGTGTCCAGAAGTCCCCACTCACGCACGGGCCTGAGGGGAGGAACAAAACTGCACATGGGACCTGGGGCCCTGGGACCAGCGTGACAGCCACATGCACAGACCGTTGGGCTCGGCCCAGGAGCGGCCTCCTCCCTGCACAGAAGTGCATGAGTCTGAGGGGGACAGAAGGGACAGGAGGGACCTGGGGTTGACGAGCCCATCCTGCAGGAGGGACATGTGGGTGTGACCCAGGAGGAGACTCTGCGGGAAACGTGGTCTCTGGGTCCTCAGATGTGGGGAGTCAGGGGCAGGGAGATGAGGAGACAAGGGGACAGACCAGGAGGCAGTAGTGAGGCCATGGGGGCAGGAATCTGACAGAGGAGGCATCAGGACACGCTGCATGGGGACGCCCAGCACAGATCATTCAGCTCCTGGACAGTGTCGGATCCTGGGGAGCAGGGAAACAGGGACCCACACAACCCATCTCCCTGTGCACCCATCACTGTGGGGCCTCCCCAAACCAGGGTTGTGCTGGAAGAGCAGGGGCAGGCTCTCGAGGGTGGGGAGGGGCTGGGCATGGTCAAGTGTCTTCTGGGGCTGTGCCCTGGACAACCTCTGGGAGGTGTGTTGGGCGCAGAAGCTGGTGCCTGGGCAGGAAGGGGAGCTGCGGGCCTGGGAATGACTGGGCACGGGTGGTCTGTCAATTCAGTTCACTGAGAGAACTGATATTCAGGTTTTATCATGTTCCTTTAAAATTTTATTTTCTTCACCAATTTATGGACACATGTTTGAACAATACATCAATCGCACATTCACATGAGATAAAATATGAATTACTCAGATAACGATAAAGCATAAATAGATTGCATGGTTGCTATATGTTTATAACCCATTTTGTGTTAAATATTGGAAGATATGACTATGTTTTCTTCCTCTTTGTTTTTTTTTATACAGACGATGTCTCTGGGGCGATGAATCTTACAGCCTTGACAGAATTCATCCTCCTGGGGTTCCCCACCCAGGGGACCATGGGCTTCCTGCACCCAATGCTCTTCTCCCTGGTCTACCTGTGCACCCTGCTGGGGAACGGGCACATCATCCTCATCACCACCCTGGACCGGCACCTCCACACCCCCATGTACTTCTTCCTGAGGAGTCTGTCATTCTCAGACCTCTGCCTCATCTCAGCCATGGTCCCCAAGTCCATTGCCAGCACTCTGAGGCGAAGCAGCTCCATCTCATTCCCTGCCTGTGTGGTACAGGACTTTATGTTGATTTTGTCAGCAGGTGCAGTGGTTACCCTGCTCGTGGTGATGAGCCTTGACGGCTATGCTGCCATCTGCCACCCCCTGCACTATGATGTCATCATTAGCAGGGACAGGTGTGTGCAGCTGACAGCTGTGTCCTGGCTGGGTAGGGGTCTCCATGCTGTGATGCACACAGCTGGAACCTTCTCCTTGTCCTACTGTGGGTACAACGTGGTCCAGCAGTTCTTCTGTGACGTCCCACAGTTATTGGCTATTTCCTGCTCAGGAAATTTGATGAGCAAATTGTTCCCATTCTCATTAGTGTGGTCTGGAATATCCGCTGTCCTATTTTCATTGTCATTTCCTATGTGCACATCTTCTCTGCTGTCAGGAATATCCCAACCACAGAAGGGAAGGCCACGGCCTATTCCACGTGCCTTCCCCACCTGCTGGTTTTGGTGCTTTTTATCTCCACTGGATGCTTTGCTTATCTGAAGTCGACCTCAGGGACCCCTTCCACGTCTGACCTAGTCATTTCTGTGTTCTACACGATAGTGCCCCCCACCTCTAATCCCGTCATATACAGTCTGAGGAACCAAGCCTTGAAGATGGCTGTGGGGAGACCAGTACTCCAAGATGTGAGATATCGAAATATAAAATTATAACCTCTCATTAATTCAGCTTTTCCCCCCTAACTCTTAACATGTTATTCATAAAGCATAGATTTCTTGAATTAGGATTATTCCTTTGTCCCAAATTCATATTCTCATATTCTTCAATAAATCCTGCTTCCTAAAATTTCCTGAAATCCTTTGCCAACCATCTCCCTGTATTTTGTTCATAAACTGAATCCAGCTCATGGTTAAAAACATGAATTTTCTGTGGAAAGAATGTTCTGGAACTCACATATCACCAACCTTTACATGAAATGAAGCAGTGTAAATGGGGGTCTGTTCTTGGGAGCACAACATCATGGGACCCCAGTCCTGGGCACTCAGTACCCACAGCCTGTTTGTGTTTCCATTGGGGGGGGTCCTGTCCCTGTGGAGGGGAGGGGAGCACAGTTTAGTGTTGGACCCCATCCCTCACGATTCCTAATGGAGCGTCTTCCTCTAGGAGAAGGTCATGTTTCTGCTCACAGGACAAAGGGAAACCACACTTGACTCTGCCAGAGGTGGAAGGATGGAACATTCCTTGGTTCGGAGGAATCTATGGCTGAAACCTGGAATTGATGGAATATCAATTTCTATGATGCCTGTTTTGATGCCAATGTGACTGCTCCCCCTTGATGTGGTGTTTCCAAAAGTAAAGTTTTATGAATTATTTTTGAAGAACTACATTTTTACTTAAAAATTTGCAATCTTTAATTTGTTATTGTGTTTAGGTTCGTTTAGTTTTCCATATTGTATCTTGATCCTATACTAGGTCTTCTCAATTTTCTTATAGATTACACTTAAGTTCACTTTTTTTATACTTGGGAACTATGTTTTTTATTATGTAAAACATCATGCAAACTAAAGCCTGGCGATATTTGCTGATTTTTTTAATAGTCCTACACATCTGCACTGCACGTATGGAGGTTCTCACATTGTTCCCTAACACTGAGAACGTGAGCTGGGGTGACATTCCTCCTCTCTGGAGCAGTTCACTGTGTCTCCAAACACTCCTGGCCAATGAGCACATATTGTCCATGAAACTATTTATGATAATAAAATGTAGTTAATCACAAGACATGCCCCATCCATTCAAATTTCGGAATGAAACCTGAGTTAGAAAATCACTCACAGTAATATTCGCTTCAGTGATAGCATGAGATCACAGTCCCCATCCCTTGGATATGATGTCATTCCCTGGTCAGATTCCTGTTAATTTTCTATTTCTCCTTTGAACAAATGCAGTTATATCTGTTGAGGAGGGATCTTTACCATGAGTGTTTCATCACATCGTCACGTTAATTTGTTATTTGTTCTTATAAAAGGAGGACACACATTTACACTTTTTACTGTTTTCACTGTTTACTGTGGGTCACTTTTCACTCCCCCACCTGCACAAGTGTCCACTCAGAATCTACTAAATTCCTTGCAGTGCCCGCCCTGTCCATCCACACTCCAATCTCCTCCCCATTCCCTCTCCTGTTCCCTCTGATAATGAGCAAAGCTTTGCACTCACTCCAACATTTCCTTTAGCTGTTTGCCACTGTATTTTCTCTGTTATTGACAGTTTTATATTATAATCCACAAATGGATGAGACCAGCCAATATCTTTCACTTTTTGACTTATTTCACTAGCATAAGCACCTCAAGGTCCACCTTTGGTCCCTAAGGGCACTAGTCCACCTTTTTAATAGCTGTATACTATTCCCTTGAGCGTGGGCCCATATTATTTATTTATTCACTCCACTGTGCATAGCAGTTGGGTTGGGGCCATGGCCAGCAACAGTGGTCAGTGCTGCTGTGAACACAGGTGTGCATGGTGCATCAGAGAGTCTGCACATCTGGGACAGATACCTGCAGAGGTTGGTCCAACCTGTGGTGGTTCTGTTTTCATTGTCTGAAGACATCTCCAAGCTTTTTTCCCAGCAGAGGTGAGAGGCCATTTCTCTCTGTCCCTCACCTCCTTGCTGTGTCCAGTCTCCAGCTCGGTCCCTTCTCACAGGTGACAATACATTACAGTGTGGATTTCTATTTTCCTTATTATTAGTGCAGTTGAACAATTTGGAATGGATTAAAATCTGCATTGACGAGGGCTTAAAATACCAGAAAGAACACCTGGGTGCTGCCCACTGCACATCCACCCCACAGATGAACTTGGGGACACATCACCAAGGACCAGGGAACAAGGGCACGTAGGAACAAGTGCCCCCCCCACTAGAGAGCTTCTGTGCCTCAGAAAAGCCATCCCCAAAATGGGCCCCTGCGCTGGGAGAAAATTGTGCACATCACACACCTGACAAGGCGAGTGTCCAAAGTACACAAAACCTACAAACCCAGCACAGAAAGAGACACCCCAATCCAACACGGCCTCAGACCCCCAGAGACATTTTGTAGGAGAAACGCCCCATGGCCCTGCAGAGTCATTTGCAGATTTTATTCAGGGTGTAAACCTTCCCTGCTCCCGAGCTTGTCTTCATGTCTGAAGTGACGTGAACGTGCTTCCACGAAGGCACAGGTGTTGGTGTGCGCGACTTTCAATCTCTCACCTCCTCTGTGTTTCTTGATCATTTCATCATGTGACTGTAATCTATCCTGAATTAGTCCTGCCGGGTCATTTCCTGCGGCTCTGACGGTGGCAAACTGCTCCTTTCCATCCCGCCCGCCTGCTGTGCCCTGTCCCCCCCAGGGCCTCCTGGGCGACGCGCACCTGTCTGTTCTCTGAGCTGCACCCGCGGGCGCCGGGGCTGGAGCTGTGGCCATGACCGCAGGAGGGATGGACGCGCCCTCGTTGGCCGAGACACGACCCAGTCTCTGCAGCCATGCGGGTTCCCCGAGACCCCATGAGCAGCGCCCCAACTCCTGCACGGCAGGCCAGGCCCCCGGGGCAGGGCAGGGTCATGCTCCAGGCCCAGGGCAGACGGGGTCGCGGCATCTGTCCCCCAAACACACCCGCGGGGATCCCCGGTGTTGGGAGAAGCGCTAGGCGCTCTCCCGGCCGCGGCCTGGGCCCGTCCCCTGGGCAGCACGTGTCCCCCCGTGGCCTCGGCCAGCCCCAGGCTCCGCACGGAACCCCTGACCCCCGCCTGCCCTCAGGGCCGCGTCCACCTCGCGGAGCCCTTGGGGCGCAAATACCCACGTTTCAGCCAAAGGCGCACACGATGGGGGGTTCCGGACTGTCCTGCTTGACCTCCCGGCCGCGGGCCCAGCCGGCCGCACATGAAGGGGTCGCCCCATCAGGGAGGATGCAGACTTCGGTCACGCCATGTCCCCCCCGGCCTCACGGTCGGCGCCGCCACCCCGGCCGCCAGAGCCCTGCTGACCCCTGCCCGGCCGCGGGGGAAGCCCAGGGGACCCACTTGGCGCCCTGTCCGGGAGGACGCCCCTGCCCCAGGGTTGGCGCGGTGGCTCCGGGAACCTCGTCCCCCCGCGGCTGGCCCTCCCCCCGGCTGCAGACCCGGGCTTGGGCGGCTGAGGAGGGACCTGGTCGACCCGGCGGACCCAGACCCCCGGCTCCCCGGGCCACGCCAGGGGACCCCAGGCCGGCTGTGTCCACCCCGGGCGGGACTGTCCACGTGAAGGCGACGTCCACGGAGTCAGCAGCAAGTCAGACTCGTGGGTGCCGGAGGGGCCGGCGGGAGGTCGGGACAGGGAGAGGTGTCGGGACCCCGCAACTCGCGCTTCGGGGATCAGGTTCTGCCGTTCTGGCCCCTGCCCAGGCCAACACACTGACAGGTGAGAGATCACAGTCTCAGTTATAACCCCTGCTTTACTCAGGTTTCCCTCTAACTCTCACATGTCCTCATTTCCAGATAGACTTTTCTCTTAACGCTATTGCTTTGCCAGAAACTTATATTCTCATATTTTTCCTTAAAGTTTGTTCTGTAAGTTAATACAGTCTTTCACAAAACCCTTCCCCAAGTGAAGCTCATAGCCTGAAATCTATGCCATGTTAAAAAAAAAAGGTGATGAAGGGTCTCCCTTGGTGGTGCAGCAGTTGAACGCTGGGCTGGGAAGCTGACCTTGGCCTCTGAAATGCCGCTTTGATCCCCTGCTGTTCCCAGGCCTCCAGAGGAGGGTCCCCCATGGAACACAGACCTCTCCTGCCGCCTGCTGCTCCCCTCAGCAGTGTACTTCGTCAGTCTGCCTGCTCTGCTCCCTGCTCTGGCTCTGGTGAATCCTCTCACCCTCCCATGCTTCTGACTGTACCCAGTGCTTGTATAAATAAATAAATAAACCTTTAACAAAAAATGTGATGTTGTTTGCAAGAAGTCACACATTTCCGACTCAGAAAGAAGTCAGAACTCAGAAGTCACCAACGGTTACTAACAGTGACAAGATGAAAGTTATTTTCTCCCAGGAGCACCAGTCACGGGACCTGGGCACCCGGTTCCCACTCAGCGTGTATCTCCACTGAGGCCCATCCTTCTGGTGAGCCGGGGGGACAGCTGAATGTGTGCTCCCATCCTCACGATTCCTAATGGGGCGTCTTCCTCTAAGAGACATTCATGTTTCTGCTCAAAGTTTGCGTAGCAACTACACTTGCCATGAATCTGCCTGAGGTGGGAGTTGGATGGAGACCAGGGAATCGGAGTCTGGGGCTGAAATCTGTAATGGACGTGACTGTTACTTTCTGTGACGTCTGACTTGATCCTATCACCACTGTACTCCTGTGATGCGCTGTTCGTTTTTTAAAGTAGATGAATTAATTTTGAGTCAGTGCATTTCTACTTCAAAATGTAATGTTAAGACCTTTGTTGTTGGGCCTCACCGGTGGCGTAGTGGTTGAGCGCTGGGTTGTGAAGCTGCCCGCAGCCTCTGCAGCACTGGTTCCATCCCCAGCAGCTCCCCGGCCACCTGAGGAGGGTCCCACATGGCGCGCAGACCTCTCCTGTAGCGCCCGCTGCTCCCTCAGCAGTGTACTTCAGTCCTTCTGCCTGCTCTGCTCCCCTCTCTGGCTCTGGTGAATTCTCTAACCCTCCCGCACTTCTGACTGTAACCAGTGCTTGCATAAATAAATAAATAAATAAACAAACAAATAAATGAATGAATAAATATTTACAAAAAATAAAAAAAGACATTTGATGTTATTATGTTCATTTTCAGGTTCTCTGAGTTTTCCAAGTTGTATCTTGATTCCTCTACCACGTTTTCTACTTGACATTCTTTTAGAAAACACTTAAGTTCACTCTTTTTCTACTTCACAAAGCATGTTATCTTTTTATACGATGTAAAACTTTATATAAACAAAAACACTGCAATATTTATGAATTTTTATTCTCCAGAAGCTTCTGTGCTATAAACCCTGAGGCCTCATGACTGTTTACCCACTCTGAGAACATGAGCTGGGGGGATGCTCCTCACTCAAGCATTTTCTCTGGAGCAGGTCACTGTGTCTCCAAATGCTCCTGAGGGATCATAACATTCTCCCTCCAGAAAATTCTTCTTTTAAAAATGTATGTTAATGACCAGACTGACTCCATTCAGATTTCAGAATAAAGTCTGTGTCAGAAAATCTCTCAAGTTAATAATCTTTCCGAAAGATCTTGATCTTATGTTTCTCCTCCGGGGACTTCATCACTCTCTGCTCACGTCCTTTACATACTTTCTGTCTTTCCTTTGAAGAAAACTCTAAACTCTGTTGAGAAGAGGATCTGACTTCAGGAGTGGTGTAACATGGGGTCATGTTAATTAAAAATTGCCACTTAAAGGAAACGCTCATTGTCACATCTCTGTTTTCTTATTGTGGGCTGCATCTCTGCCTCTCTATGTCTGCGCATCTCCCCTCACACTCCGGGGAACACCCACTTGTTTCCACTCCTTATCCCTCTCCTATCCCCAGTTGACTGGTAATAGTGAATTTATTCACTAGTACAAACAGGTTTTGCTGTATTTTATAATGTCAGTTTTCTGTATTTCCTTTTTTTTAAAGGTTGATTTATGCATACAAGAACTGGGGCACAGGCCAGTGTTGAGAGGGGTGAGATGATTCATCAGAGACAGAGTAGAGAACAGAAAAGGTGCACTGAGTGAAATACACTGATGAGGGGAGCAGCAGACGAGGCAGGAGAGGTCTGCTGTGACACGTGGGATAGCTCCCTGGCCAGGGATCGAACTCATGCTGCAGTGGCTGTGGCTGGCTTCATAGGCTGCATCTTAACCCCTTAGGCTACCAGGGAGGCCTGGTTTTCTGTATTTTCTATCCCACAGATGAGTGAGACCATCTGCTATCTGTCTTTCACTATCTGTTTTTTTTTTTCACTTAACAAGATAACTTAAAGTTCTACTCACCTGTCCCAAACATATGATTTGATTTTTTTAATCGCTGTGTACAATTCCACTGACTATGGTACCACAATTATTTTATTCACTCCTCTATTGTAAGCCCTTGGGTTGGTTCTGCAATGGTGCATGGTGCATTTTTGACACCGGAGCACATGAGTGTCTCTGTATTGTAGAGTTTTCACATTCTGGGATAAAAACTTAGCAAAGGGATTGCTAGTTCCTATGGGATTTCCATTTTTATTTACTTAGGACATCTGCAAACCATTTTCCTAGAGGCTTTACCTACTTACATTCCCACCAACAGAAGTGAGAGTTCCTTTCTCTCCACATCCACACAACATCAGTTGTGTTCAGTCTTTTTGATTGTCCAATTCTCATAGGAGTGGGTGACAAGTCATAGCAGTTTTAGTTTGTGTCCCTCTTATAATTAGAGCTACTGAACAATATTATTTGGATTAAAGATTCGGATGTGACAAAGCCATAAATACTTGAGGAACTATGCCACCCTACTGCATATCCACCAGAAAGATGAACTTGGGGACACATCTCCAAGGTCCCAAGGACAAGAGAAATGAGCATGTAGGAACAAATGCACCCCACAACACTAGAGAGTTCATAAACCACTATAAAAACAGGCCCCTGCACTGGGAGAAAATATGTGCACATCATGCATCTGACATGGGGCTGGTTTCCATTCATACAAGTTATGTCACAGACCAACAACAAAAAGCAGACACCCCAATCAAGAAGTGGGTAAGAAACCAACATAGATATTTCCTAGGAGGACACCCAGTTTCCCTGCAGAGTTGTCGGCAGATGTTATTGGGCTTCTAACCATGCCTGCTCCTGAACTTTGCCTGCATGTCCTGACACTGGCTGACCTCAAATGTGTTTTGTTAAATCCCTGGAGATTAGCACATCTTACATGGAATAGCTGTAGTCTAGTTCATAATTTTATAATTATATAATACAAACTAATAATGATGGATTAGTTCTGTCATACTGTTTCCTTGTGATTTTGAGTGATGCAAATTAAGGTGTTTTAATTCATCACATCTAATATATACTTTACAACATTTTTATTTTATCTTCACAGATTGTACATGTACACCTGAGTCTGTTCCCTGATAAAGCATGAAAGCTCTATAAATATCTACTGAAGTCTCCAAAATTATTTGCGTCTGTGAGAGATGACAACAAACCTACCTGGCTTTGGATGTTTGAAAAACAATTAGCATAGTTGGCAGGATATGATTCTGAGAGCAGAAATACCAAGTGGCATCTATAAATGGAGTGAAAGACAACATCAGAGTTGCTGGAGACAGTGGTGGCCAAAGTCCAAGAAGAGCTAAAGATGCTGCAGGAACACAGAAGGTGGACAAGGTCTGGGAGATGGAGGACAAGCACTGGGAAACATCTCAGACCTTGTGGGGAGGAGAAGAAAACCCTGTAAGGCCCATACCCCTGAGGCAGCAGACTTGTCAGGAAAAAAAAAAGGGGACCCCCTCCATAGTCTGTAGCTTGCCCAGTGACAAAGATGACACTGACTGACTTGCGCAAACAATCCTGCCAGAAGGCGGAGAACTTTGGGACCTGGGGTGGACAGAATAATTTCCTCACCACAAGAGATGAAGAACAAAGGATGGGCCTGTCATCCTTGGTGGCTTAAAGCAAGCTTATCTGCTGCCCAACACTCCTTGGGCCACAGCGTGGCTGTGCCAGGCACTAGGGAGAGGTGAAAAAATCCTGAAGGGGTGGATTGTAGGGTATATGAGGTAAAAGTCAGGCTTTTTGCCCCCTCCTGTCATTAGCCTCTGTGGCTGGCACCCAAAGTCTTGGACATGTACATGTGAGTGTGGTCACCCGGGCCCAGAGAATTTTGGGTATGTGCATATGTAAAGCAAGGGATGAGGCGGTATAAGGGCAGCATCACTCTGAATTCCAAAGCATTTCACACAGTGAAGGCCACCCACAAAAGGCCATATACCATGTATTTGAAGACACAATGGTCATGACATCAAACCCCAGGAATCTCAAACCATGAAGAACCATCCACCAGAACCACTCCAACTGCAATGGCCCCTCTCCTTGTGAAAATAAAGGACACACACTCACTGGCAGTAGTGATGCAGGTTCAAAGAAGACTTGTAGATGCTGTGAACGGACCATTAAAAAATAAACCAAAGAACACACATGGTAAATTTGTGATGAGATGAACCATTTCTACTTCAGAAGATTGTTTTCTTCCCATCTACGGTTCAGTTATGTTGAATATATTTTTTGTCTTCCTTCCCGCTTTCCTGTATCCTTTAGTTCCATCCTACTTTATTTCCCTTCCTCCTTCCCCAACCTCTTCACAACCGCCTCTGCAGATTTCCCCATGAGGGAGCACAGGGGATGATGGTGACTTTGCAGTTCCCTGTGGACGTGGCTCTGATAACAGGGCCACACCTGGGTCCCCATGGCCACTCACTGGAGGCTGATGGAGCCTGAGGAGAGGGAACCACAGTCCTGCTTGTGGAGTGTCCTGTGACCCATTGGCTGTGCTGATGTCTAAGGAGCCTCATTACTAGGGACACTATTAAGAAGTCAACGAGGACAAGGGACACCTGATCCCCTCAGGGTGAGGTCCTTGAGGAAGGGGATCTGGGGATGGTGTCAGGGTCTGGGGGGCAGTAGGAGAAGGAGATAGTGAGCCCTGTGGCCTGTCTGCTGGAGTCTGTGAGCCAGAGGCCTGGACCCCAGACACCAGAGTCCAGCACAGCAGAGGGCAGCGGGTGACTGGGATATCAAGTCAGGTTTGCTTATCCTCCTGTCTCTGTGAATTTTGTGGGAAGCAAACTTCTGGGACAACGGGTGCGTCACGCCAGACTGAGGTGTCTGTCAAATAATTTTATTTTATTTATTTATTTTTTAATAATAAATTTTATTTTTATATTTCCCATACAATTGCAACCCCCCCATTCTGATCCCAATCCCTCCCCTCCCGTCCCCCACCCCCCAAAAAATGTCTCTGTTTCATAGTTTTTTGTTGATTTTGATTTTCACTTTCTTATAGTTATTCATTTTCCTGATCCATTATTTAAGTTTTCTAGATTCCTGCTATGAGTGAGACCATCCGGTATTTTTCTTTTTCTTTTTGGCTTATTTCACTGAGCATGATCCCTTCCAGTGCCATCCATGTTGATGCAAATTGCATGTGTTTATCTTTTTTGAATGTTGAGAATATTCCGTGGTATATATGTACCACATCTTCTTGATCCAGTCATCTATTTTTGGGCATTTGGGCTGTTTCCAAAGCTTAGCTATTGTAAACAGTGTTGCTATAAACATAGGTGTGCAGGTGCTCTTTGGAATTGATGTTTCTGTGTCCTTTGGGTAAATACCTAGGAGTGGAATTGCTGGATCATATGGAAGCTCTATGTTTAGTAGGTCCAGAAATCTCCACACAGCTCTCCATAGTGGTTGGACCAGTTTGCACTCCCACCAACAGTGCAGGAGAGTTCCTTTTTCTCCACAACCTCGCCAACATTTGTTGTTGCTAGTTTTTTTTTTAATATGTGCCATTCTCACTGGTGTAAGATGGTATCTCATGGTAGTTTTGATTTGCATTTCCCTGATGACAAGTGATGTTGAACATTTTTTCATATGCCTGTTGGCCATTCGCATTTCCTCTTCAGAGAAGTTTCTTTTTAGCTCTTCTGCCCATTTTTTGACTGGGTTATTTTCTTTGTTGTTGTTGAGTCTCATCAGCTCTTTGCAGATTTTTGTGATCAGTCCTTTATCATTAGTGTTGGGTGCAAAAATGTTCTCCCAGTCAGTGGGATTTCTCTTTGTTTTTATTATTGTCTCTTTTGCTGTGCAGAAGCTCTTTAATTTGATGTAGTCCCAGCTGTTTATCTTTGCCTTCACTATCACTGCTTTGGGTGATGTATCTGTAAAGATGTCTTTGATGTGCAAATCACGTAGTGTTTTGCCTATATTTCCTTCTATATATTTTATGGTTTCAGGTCTTATGTCTAGTTCTTTAATCCATTTTGTGTTGACTTTTGTGTATGGTGTGAGGTAGTGGTCAAGCTTCATTCTTTTGCATGTAGCGACCCAGTTTTCCCAGCACCATTTATTGAACAAACTTTCTTTGCTCCAATGCATAGTCTTTGCTCCTTTGTCAAAGATTAGTTGACCATAAATCTGTGGGTTTATTTCTGGATTTTCTATTCAATTCCATTGGTCTGTATGTCTCTTCTTGTTCCAATACCATGCAGTTTTGATGGTTATGGCTTTGTAGTATAGTTTGAAGTCTGGGAGTGTGATGCCTCCATTCCCTTCTCTTTTTTTTCAGGAGAGCTTTGGCTATTCATGGTTTTTTGTGATTCCATATGAATTTTTTCAATAATTGTTCTATTTCTTTGAAGAATGACATTGAAATTTTGATTGGAATAGCATTGAATCTGTATATTGCTTTTGGTAGGATGGCCATTTTAATAATGTTTACTCTTCCAATCCATGAGCAGGGGATGTATTTCCATTTCTTTGTGTCTTCTTCTATTTCTTTTAACAGTGTTTTATAGTTTTCTTTGTATAGGTCCTTTACCTCCTTTGTTAGATTTATGCCCACATATTTGATTTTTTTTTGTTTCAATAATAAAAGGGATGGTATTTTTGATTTCTTCTTCTTCAGATTTATTGTTTGTGTATAGGAAGGCTACTGACTTTTGCGTGTTGATTTTGTATCCTGCCTCTTTACTGAACTGATTGATGAGTTGAATTAGATTTTCTGTGGAGATTTTGGGGTTCTCTATGTATATTATCATATAATCTGCAAATAGTGATAGTTTGACTTTTTCTTTTCCTATTTGGATTCCTTGGATATCTTTCTCTTGTCTTATTGCTCTGGCTAGGACTTCCAGTATTATATTGAAAAACCGCGGTGAGAGTGGGCATCCTTGTCTTGTTCCAGATCTTAATGGAATTGCTTTCAGCTTTTCACCATTGAGAATGATACTGGCTGTTGGCTTGTCATATATGGCCTTTATGATGTTGAGGTATGTTCCTTGTATCCCAATAATTTCAAGGACTTTTATCATGAATGGGTGTTGCACTTTGTTGAAAGCTTTCTCAGCATCTATTGATATTATCATATGGTTTTTATATTTCTTTTTGTTGATGTGTTGGATAACGTTGATTGATTTTCGGATGTTAAACCATCCTTATGTCCCTGGAATGAATCCTACTTGGTCGTGGTGAATTATCTTATGGATACATTGTTGGATTCTGATAGCTAAAATTTTGTTGAGGATTTTTGCATCAGTGTTCATTAGGGAGATTGGCCTGTAGTTTTCCTTTTTTGTGTTGTCCTTATTCGGTTTTGGTATTAGTGTAATGTTGGCTTCATAGAACATGTTTGGTATTGTCTCTTCCTTCTCAATTTTTTGGAAGATTTTGTGAAGGATAGGCACCAATTCATCTCTGAATGTTTGGTAGAATTCGTTTGTAAATCCATCAGGGCCTGGGCTTTTGTTTTTGGGGAGGTTTTTGATTACCATTTTTCAATTTTGCTGCTTGTAATTGGTCTGTTTAGGTGTTCTATTTCTTCTTTATCTAGCTTTGGGTGATTGTAGAGTTGTAGGAATTTGCCCATCTCCTCTAGATTGTTTAACTTGTTTCCATACAACTCTTCATAGTAGTTACTGAATATTCTTTTTATTTCTGCTGTGTCCGTTGTGATTTCTCTTCTTTCATTTGTGATCCTGTTTATTTGTGCTTTCTCCCTTTTTTCCTTTGTGAGCCTGGCTAGGGGTTTGTCTATTTTATTGATTTTTTCAAAGAACCAGCTCTTGGTTTCATTAATCTTTTGGATTGTTTTTTTTAGTTTCAATTTCATTTATTTCTGCTTTGGTTTTTATTATTTCTTTTCTTCTACTGGTTTTGGGGTTTTTTTGTTGTTCTTTTTCTAGACCTTTAAGCTTCGAGATTAGGTTGTTTCTTTGAGTTCTTTCTTGTTTCTTGATGTGAGCTTCTATTGCTATATATTTTCCTCTTATTACTGCTTTTGCTATGTCCCATACATTTAGGATATTGGTGTCCTCCTTGTCATTCAATTCAAAGAATTTTTTAATTTCCTCTTTGATCTCCTCATTAGTCCAGTGGTCTTCCAGTAGTGTGTTTTTTAGTCTCTACGAGGTAGGAAATTTCCTTGCCTTCTTTTTATGGTTTATTTCTAGCTTGATGCCTTCATGGTCAGAAAAGATGGTTGGTATGATTTCAATCTTGGTGTATCTGTTGATGTTTGTCTTGTGCCCCAGTATATGATCGATCCTAGAGAATGATCCGTGTGCACTTGAGAAAAATGTGTACTCTGTTTTTTGGGGGTTTAGTGTTCTATAGATGTCTGTTAAGCCCAAATGCTCTAGGTCCTTATTTAGAGCTTTAGTTTCTTTACTTATTTTTTGTCTTGTTGATCTATCCATTGTTGATAGAGGTGTGTTGAAGTCTCCCACTACATATGTGTTTTCTCTGATGTCTGTTTTCAGAGAGGACAACAGTTGTCTGATGTATTTTGGTGCTCCTTCGTTTGGTGAGTATATGTTAATTAGTGTTATTTATTCTTGAAGTATTGTCCCTTTGATCAAAATGTAGTGACCGTTGGGATCCCTTTTTATTTTTTTGAGTTTGAAATCTGTTTTTATCTGGTATAAGTATAGCTGTTCCTGCTTTCTTTTTTGGCCCATTTGCTTGTAGGATTGTTTTCCATCCTTTAACTTTGAGTCTATTTTTATCTTTTGTAGCTAAATGTGTTTCCTGGAGACAGCAAAAGGTTGGGTTTTGTTTCTTAATCCAGGCTGCAACTCTGTGTCTTTTTATTGAAGAGTTTAGTCCATTTACATTTAGGGTTAATATTGATATGTTAGCATCTGTATTTGCCATTGTGTTTGTCTTTCCTTTGATTTTATTTATTCTTTTAATATCTTTTTTTTCCTTGTAAGTTTTTTTAAATCTTAATTTTTTAATTTACTGACATTTCATTTAACCCATACATCAAAGTGTTGGCATTTCAACATGAAATATTTATGTTATTGTGTGTGTTTCCAATGGTGAATTTGTTTCTTTATTGAGGTAACACTGTTTACAACACAGTATCACTTCAAAATACATATTGTATTTCAGGAGAACAGTAGCTAGAATATTCATCTTATAAATGAAAGCTAATAAATTATAAAGGTGGATATAGTTCAGTTTCAGAGTGCCATGTTGTTCTGGGATAATCTTAATTTAAGGTGTTGCACAGATTATTATCTTTCATGCATTTATTATTTTATAATATTCTTACCTAGGGTATATAGGACAATTATTGTTTCATAACTAATTTTTCAACATTTAGCACTCTGAGTTGAAAGTATATAATGTTACATGAAATCACATTTAATGGAAGTATTTAGAGGGCAGTGGGGAAAATCTGAAAGGAAATTTAAAATACTGCTAATTGTTAAAAACGGGGGATTGTAATTGTATGGGGAATATAAAAATAAAATTTATTAATTAAAAAAATAAATAAATAAAAAATAAAAAAATAAAAATGAACAATGCTTTAAAAAATAAAAATAAATAAATAAATAAATAAATAAATAAAAAAGGGAAGGTACACATCCTCATCCCTAAAATATTATGACAATGAGGGGTGTCAGACAGAAATTCATGACTTTTTCTTATTATCTGTTTTTTTATTTTTTTTATTTTACACTAACATTTTACAATACATTTTTTTTATTTTTAAACAATATTTGCTTTCCCCCACCCCCTCAGGTTGATTCCTTATAGAATTTCCTTTCCCAAGGCACCATGCACCATCACCCCCAGACCCCTGTGCTCTTCCCTCCCTCTCTCTGATCCCTCTCCCTCCTACTCCCCTGCAGGATGTCTCTGATTTATCATTGTCTGATTTTGCTTTGTTGTGTTTTTTTTTTAAGAATTATTTATTTATTTATACTAGCACTGGGTACAGTCAGAAGCGCAGGAGGGTGAGAGAATTCACCAGAGCCAGAGCGGAGAGCAGAGCAGGCAGAAGGACCGAGGTACGCTGCTGAGGGGAGCAGCGGGAGGCAGGAGAGGTTTGCGCCATGTGGGACCCTCGCTGGCAGCCGGGGATTGAACCGGTGCTGCAGAGGCTGTGGGCAGCTTCACAGCCCAGCGCTCAACCGCCGCGCCACCGGGGAGGCCCACTTTATTGTGTTTTGTACTGTTATCATTATTTTTTACACTGATGTCTTACTGTGTTGGATTACACTTATTTTCATATGTTGAACCATCCTTGTGTCCCTGGACTGAATCCCACTTGATCGTGGTGTACTATCCGTTTGATGCATTGCTGGATTCTGTTGGAAGGATTTTGTTGAGGAATTTTACATCAGTGTTCATTAGGGAGTTTGGCCTGTAATATTCTTTTTTTGTGCTGTCTTTGTTTGGTTTTGGTATTAGTACAATGTCAGCTTCATAGAACATATTTGGTAGTATTCCTTCTTTTTCAAATTTTTGAAATAGTTTGTGTAGGATAGGCACTGATTCACTGCTGAACATTTGGTAGAATTCATTTGTGAAGCTGTCTGGGGCTGGGCTTTTGTCTTTGGGGAGTGCTTTGATTACTGCCTGAGAGACCATACTTGCTGACCTGTGCTTTTTCCCAGTGGTTTTCTGAGAAATGGAGGAGGGGTGGAGGGGAGAACCTCAACACAGGGACTCTTATTCAAGCTGGGTGTTCTGTCTGCCCATGTTCACAGGGTGCTGTGCCCACAACTATATGGATCCCATGCCCTGAATTCTGTGCTGTAGGTCTCTGCTCCAGGGCTATCAGGTCCAAAATGCTGGCTGTCACTCTGCAGTGCCTGCCTCTATGGCATGTTTCTCATCCTGGTTCCTGTGCCTCACTCTCAGTTCCAGAATGTGGGTCTTGCTCCATGCCTTATTTCCCTTCTTAGCCCCGTTTGCATGGCCCATCCTTTCTCAGAGCCTGAGTGTGTTTTTGGGATCCCTGGTTTCCAACTATCAGGATGTTGGTGATTTTGCTCTGGTCGCTAGGCCTTTTGGAGTGATGGGATTTTGCAAGGTCTGGATGGAAAAAGTAGAGCGTTTTTATTCAGATTACAGGTGAAGGGGTTCTACTGTGACTCTTGTCTATACCAGGGCATGTTTGCCATTTGAATCTTTGGATTTGTTTGATTGTTGTTTAGAGGAAAGTTTCTAAGGTCCTTGCTGGCTACTAAGAGAGGTTTGTTTGGAGGAAGCCTTCCGAGGGAATTAGGAATGCAGTCCAGAACCTTGACATTTGCAGGCGATTACCTGAGAACTTTCAAAAAGTGGAGAAGGTTGCCACATGGTTTAAATGCCATCTTGAAAAAGAGAAGTGTTCAACAAGGAGGACGCAAGGACCGCTCACTCTCACACAGGAAGAGTTCCAAATCATCAAATGTTTGAACTAGCAATAAGAGATGAGTTGCACAGACACACTCAAACTCTCTGCCAGGCCAAGGCCATTTTTCTGGCAAATCCACCCGGTTTTGCGAACAGTTTGTCATGGCGCCACTGCAAGACAATGTTGTGTGATCTTCCCTCTCCACCCCTACCCACTTTGGGAATTGAAATTTTACTTTGATTTTGAGTTTTGACTTCTGTGGACTTCTGTAATTTTTTTTTCCCATTTTGTCCCTTTTTCATTTGCAGGTCAAAGCAGCCAGAGAACAAACCCTCCAACTACTGCAAAATGTACTAAATTTCAGTTTACACAAGAGTATACACCTGGCTTAATGAAAACTAAGAGATATCAACTGTGGATGTCTGTATGTTTCTGCTTTTCCATTGATAGTGGGTGATTAAAAGATATAACTTAAAATTTAAGAATTTAGTTTGGAAACTTTTTGCCTGTAGAGTTATAGAATTAGGAAGAACACTTTTTTATTTTACCTGGATTTATAAATTTCACAAGTAGGGTTTCTCATCAGTGAAAGTCTGGTGGAAGGAAAATGGTTACTTTTGGAATGATATAATATAGGAACATGGAAAAGGTCGTTTTGTCACCACTGTGCTGCTGAGTCTATCCAGAGCTTGGAATTTCAAATTGTCACTTCTGAGTAATTAAATGTAATCCCCCTTAGTATTCAGGGCAAAGGTCCCCAGAAATCTAATTCAGGAAATAATGGTTGTCTTTTATTTCATTGATCAGAGGAAATTACATGGAACATCCATGGAGCTGCTAAGCCACCCCACAAAATGTCTCCTTTTCTTTATGGGAAAGACATTAAACAAACTTGCCTACTGGACATTTATCTGATGAAGTTGAACTTAGTGGGAAGTATTTTCACTTGAGGGAAATATTTATCCTTAATATGTAAATGAACATTAATATTGGGTTCTAAAATTTTTGTGAGACTTCTTTGGTATATACTATATTCTGGTATAATATTACTTGTCAATTCTGATTATTGTAGTTTTGGAATGCTGTAGGTTATAATATTCAAAAAATTTCCTTGTCAATGATATTATCAGATTTTTTTTAAAGATTTATTTATTTATGCATACAAGAATCGGAATATAGGCCAGAGGTGTGGTGGGTGAGAGGATTCACAGAGACAGAGCGAGAACCAGAACAGGCGGATTTACAGAAACACTGTGCTGAGGGGAGCAGCGGGCCAGACAGAAGAGGTCTGCTGCACCATGTGGGCTGTTCCCTGGCCGGGGATAAAACTCATGCTGCAGAGGCTGCAGATAACTTTATTGGTTGCATCTTAACCCCTTGCGCCACCAGGGAGAGGTAGGCCCTAGTATCAGATTTTTGATTTTGATTATCTCAGAGTTCTGGCACTTATAGAATTTTTTTCTGGAGAAATGAACAAGAGAGACATCATGACAATTGTTAAGACCCATTGTAATAGATGGAATTTGAGAAGGAGAGATTTCTACATATGCATGACTGGATTATCAATCTTGATAAGTTTTGCTTGGAATGAAACTTCTTTTGTTTTGTTTTGAATCATGGAAGAAGTTTTTTTTTTTTTTTTCCTCTGACCTGAGCAGTATCTCTAGCAAAGTTGTATTGTCAATTTGTGAAAAGAACTAAATTCTGTTGACATTTTCTCTCTACTTCACACCATCATAATATGGAAAATAGTAAAATGTATGATAGTACTCATTGGAATGTGTCTGTCTTTGCATAATTTCAATAGGGGGTTTCATTGCCTTCTCCTTAAATAAAGAATTAAGTGTCATAAGACACTGTAATTGAAATATTATAGTCCAGACCAGTTGTTTTTAGTAGTTGGATTGAGAAGAGCCAAGAAGAGAAAGCCTGCCATGTGCTTGTAGGATTTCAGAGACGGTTGGAAGGTTGCCTGCACTGGTGACCCCAGATAAAACCCTTCAGAAAAGAAATCACAGGCAGAGTCTGAGGAGAGTGAGGCCAGGCTCCTGAAGCATGTACTGGCCAAATGTCGAGAGCCTAATCGACGATATTTTAAGTAAAGTTTCATTAAAGACAAAAAAACATCTGCTTGGTTGTTTTGTCCTATGAGTTTATGCAAACACAGACTAAAAAAGATTGGAATTAGAATTAATTAATTACTTGTGATGAAAATGGAGAAAAAATAATTTCCTCTCTTAACCTTTTTTAAAATAATTTTTGGCATTGATTAATTGACTGTTTTCTAGGAATGAAGGACTTCGCCACACTGGATATACATGGAAAATGCCTAGCAACTGCTCTTATTTTTGTCACTGTAGTAGAGACTGTTTTCTGCTTCCACACCCTAGCAGCTACACATTTGAACCCAATCACCACAGCTTTTGGTGGCAAAAGTTGGACTTGGAAGTTGTAAGCGGGCAATGATCTCACCCTTTGCCCTGTCCCTGACTTCTCAAAGTCAGGGTAAACTTTAAAGATAGAAGTACTGAGCCAAAGGGGGTCCTTTAGCAGGGTCTCCCTCTTATGCTGCTCCTTGAATTTTGTTGGCCTTCTCACTAGTGTCTCCTGCTGTGCTGAGATCCAGCAGCCCCACTTCTGTGGCTCCCTCCTGCCTATCTTTTTCTGGCATCAGCACCATCCTGCTTTCTTGAGAGTAAGTGGCATCCTCCATCTTCACCTCATGGTGGATTCATCCTGGGCAGTGCACTGTAAACTTGTCCTGTTTCCTTCTCCCCTATCCCAATCTGCCCTGCACAAATGCTTGCTTCTCTTTCCTGCCAGAACATTGCCTGGAATTTGCTGTCCTGTAAGCTCTGCTCTTAAGCCTTGCCCGATCCAATTTGGACCCTGTTTTTTTTTTTTTTTTTTTTTTTTTTTTTTGGCTGAATGTTTACACACAAGGGGATGGTTGATTCTGGAGTTGATTGTGAGTCTGCATTTTGAAATCCATCTCTATTCTTCTTCTCCCCCTCTCTTCCCTTTGTTACTGTCAGTGATTAAAAATCTTTGAGTGTGTCAGATTTTGATGAGTTTGCTGTCCAGTGCACAGGTTGGTACAAATTCTTACAATGGGCAATATAGGATTTTCCCCTTAGCAACTTAGGGTCCTTGGGAACCTCCCAGTTTTGCTTGGTGTTACGTACATTTCTAAAATGCCTTCACTGGGCCTCCCCGGTGGCACAGCGGTTGAGCACTGGGTTGCGAAGCTGCCCACAGCCTCTGCAGCATGGTTGAATGCCTGGCTGCCATACTAGGGTCCCACATGGTGCACAGACCTCTCCTGACCCCCTGCTGCTCTCCTCAGCAGTGTACTTCCTCACTCTGCCTGTTCTGCTCTCCCCTCTGGCTCTGGTGAATTCTCTCACCCTCCCACGCTTCTGACTCTACACAGTGCTTGTATAAACAAACAAACAAACTAACTAACTAATAAATAAATAAATAAATGTTTAAAAATGAAAAATAAAAAAAAAATAAAATGCTTTCACTGTGTGATGAAAGACAAAATGTGTGATAGCTATTTCCTACCAATTTTGTCTGCTTCATACTCCTGGTTCCCAGCATCCCTCTAAACACACAGATTTTTTTTTTAAGTTACTTCAAATATTAAAAAAAATGTCATTTATTTTTATATCATTTTTCATTTTTAAATAATATTTGCTTCCCACTCCCCTAGGTGTAGTCTCCATAAAATATCCTTCATCAATACAACCATGCACCATCACCTCAGTGCCCCGTCAGCACACACTTTTTCGAACATCAGATATTTCAGTATTTTTTCAAAATCCAAGATTTCTAATATAGTCATATTTATTTTTTTTTTAATTTCTTTATTTATGTAAGCACTGGGTACAGTCAGAAGTGTGGAAGGGTGAGGGAATTCACCAGAGCCAGATCAGGGAACATAACAGGCAGACTGATGAAATATACTGCTGAGGGGAGCAGCACGCGTGGCAAGAGAGGTCTGTTGAGCCATGTGGAACCCTCTCTGGGGGCCGGGGTTCAAACTGGCACTACAGAGGCTGCGGGCAGCTTCACAGCTCAGCGCTCAACTACTGCACCACCAGTGGAGGCCCTTAATGTAGTCAGTTTTTAAAACAGACTCAAGTGATTGTTTCCTTTTAAATAATAATAGTTTTTATTTTAACAATGATTCTAATCTGGAATTAAAGACTGTCTTTATGTAACAGAGATAAGCAATCATGGTATGTAAGAATCAGAAAGCACTGTTTTCTAATGAGGGAAAATGGAGAAGGAGGCAAAGAAGTAAAAAGGAGCTCACTTGGAAAATGGGTTTCAGAGGATGTGGTGAGGATGCTGGCGACACTAATGGAGACATAAATGTGAAAGTGGGGGAAAGCATGTGGTGACTTGCTCAGTAACAGTTTAAAGATTTGAGTTCCTAACAGCAGAAATAAATGAAATAGCATTTTTTTCATTTTTTTTTTAATACAGGCATGTTTTATTTATTTATTTATTTGTTTGTTTGTTTGTTTGTTTGTTTGTTTTGTTTTACATGCACTGGGTACAGTCAGAAATACAGGAGGGTGAGAGAGTTCACCAGAGCCAGAGTGGGGAGCAGAGCGGGCAGAAGGACCGAAGTACACTGCTGAGGGGAGCAGCGGGCGGCAGGAGAGGTACGAGTGCCATGTGGGATCCTCCTCTGGTGGCCGGGGAGCAGCCGGGGATCGAACCGATGCTGCAGAGGCTGCGGGCAGCTTCAAAACCCAGCGCTCAACCACTGTGCCACCGGGGAGGCCCTGAAATAGCATTTTTAAAAAAGACAATCGAAAAGATCAATGAAACCAAAAGCTGGTTCTCTGAAAAAATAAACAAAATAGACAAAAAATTATCTGGAATCATGGAAAAGGGAGGGAGAAAACTCAAATAAATAGGACCATAAGAAAGAGAATGAATTACAACAGACACAGCAGAAAGCCAGAGGCAAATTGGAGAGTACAAGAACATTTATGTGCAAACGATTTCAACAATCAAGATGAAATGGGCATAGTCTTAGAACTATACAATCACCCAAAGATGAACAAAGAAGACACAGACTATTTAGAACAATTACAAGCAGCAAAATTGAAAGAGTAATTAAAACCCCCTCGAAGTGCCAAAACCCAGGAGCAGATGTTTTCGGAAGTGAGTTCTACCAAATGTTCAAGATGAACTAATGACTGTCCTACACACACTCTTTGAAAATATCAAGAAAGAAAGAATACCACCAGAAACATTTTACAAAGCCAACTTTATACTAACACCAAAACCAAAAGAAAACAAAAAATGCCAAAAATGAAATCTACCTACCAATCTCCCTAAAGAACGCTAATGTAAAATCCTCAATAAAATCTTAGCAAAATGAATCCATCAAAATGATTATTCAGCATGACCAAGTGGGATATATTCCAGGGATACAAGGATGGTTCAACATGCAAAAATCAATTAATGTAATTCACCACATCAACATGAAGAAAAAGAAAAAAAAATATGATCATATCAATGAGTGCTAAGAAAGCATTTGATAAAATTCAACATCCTTTTATGATGAAGTCCCTTGAAACACTAAGAAGAGGAAGTTATCTTGACATTATAGACACCACCCGCATCTAACATCGTTCTGATGGTGAATAATTGAAAGCCTTCCCATTAAGATCTGGAACAAGATAAGGATGTCCACACTCACCACTGCTTTCAATATACTAGTGGAAGTCCTAGCTAGAGCAATTAGGCAACAGAAGACATAAAAGTAATCCAAATTGAGAAAGAAGAAGTAAAACTACTATTATTTGCAGATGATATGATAATATACAAAGTACTCTAAATTCCAAAGAAAAAACTAATGAAAATAAGTAACCAGTTCAATAAAGTAGCAAGTTACAAAATGCATAAAAAAAATCACTAGCCTTCCTATAAGTAAACAATCAGTCTGAACAGGAAGATATTAAGAAAATCATCCCATTTACAATTGCACCAAAAAAAACATTAAAAACATTAAAAACATTAAAAGAAACAGAACAGAAAAATGTAAATCTATTCCCTGTTCGTGGGCTGGAAGAATTAACACTCTCTAAATGGCCATCCTACCAAAAATTATTTGCAGATTCAACGCAATTCCAATAAAAAAATTAATGGCTGGCTTTAAAGATATGGAACATATATTGCTAAAATCATATGGAATCGGGCCTCCCCAGTGAACCAGTGGTTGAATGCTGGGTTGTGAATCTGCCCGCAGCCTCTGCAGCACTGGTTCGATTCCCAGTGCCCCCTGGCTCACCGGAGGAGGTTCCCACATGGCACGCAGACCTCTCCTGCCACCTGTTGCTCCCCTCAGTAATGTACTTCGGTCATTCTGCCTGCTCTGCTCCCTGCTCTGGCTCTGGTGAATTCTCTCAACCTCCTGCACTTCTGACTATACCCAATGCTTGTACAAATAAACAAGCAAACAAACAAACAAACAAAAAACAAGAGTTCTCCTTTAAAAAAAAATATACGGAATCACAAAAAAGATCCAATGGCCAAAGCTTTCCTGTGGGAGAACAGAGGTATTACAATCTCAGACTCCAAATTATAAACAAAGCCATAATGAAAAAAACAGCATGGTACTTGAACAGAAACAGACAACACAGACCAGTAGAATAATATCAAATGCCCAGAAATAAAATCAACATATATGGTCAACTAATCTACAACAAATGAGCAAAGAATATACACTGCAGCACGGAACCCTCCTCAATTAATGGTGCTGGGGATACTGGACTGTCCGATGCAAAAGGATTAAACTAACCTACTCTCTCACACCAGATACAATCAAATCAAAATAGATAAAATACTTGGATGTAAGACCAAAATCATAAAATATATAGAACAAAACAAGCTAAATATTCCATGAAATAAAACTCAAACAAAATTTTTGAGGACTCATCTCCAGAAGTAAAGACAATAAAGAAGATAAATAGGTGTTACTGAATCAAACTAAAAAGCTTCTGTACAGTAAAAGAGACTGTGACCCAAACAAAGTGATATGCTACTGAATGGAAGAAAATATTTGCACTCCATACAACTGATAAGGGACTGATATCAGAGATCAACAAAGGTGTAACACTACTCACCAAAAATAAAGCAAACAATCCAGTCAAAAAATGGGCAGAAGAGCTAAAAAGACACTTCTCCAAAGAAGAAATGCGGATGGCCTACAGGAATATGAAAAAAATTATTTATCATCACTTATAATCAGGAAAATGCAAATCAAAACCACAATGAGATACTGTACTACCTCACTTCATGGAAAATGACCTATATAAAAAAAAAAAAAAAAAAACTGGAAACAATAAATACTAACATGCGTGTGGTGAAAAAGGAAATATCTTACACTGCTGGTGGGAATGTAAACTGGTCCAGCCACAATGGAAAGCTGTGTGGAATTGTCGCGGACCAGCAGAGCAGTGAACGATGAGGCTGTCTCAGGGTTGAGAGACTGCGCAGGGTGGTTAGGGATTTGGCAAAAGATATGACAAACAGACACACTTCAAGAAAGAGTGTAAATCTGAGTGTAATTTTCTTTGAGTTTGTGACCAGTATATATATGTTTTCTAAAAGTATAGGAACAGTGAATATCAATGAAATCAGCTTGCTCATGGGTTTAGCTTATCATTTACAGGGCGGTGATTTACATCTGGACCTAGCCACATTCCTAAGTAGAGAGAGCATTAGTTTTGTTTTTAAACTATATAATCATATTTTTTTGTTTTACTAACTATTTTTTCACTTAAACTATATATTTTTTTAATTAATAAATTTTATTTTTATATTCCTCATACATTTGCAATCCCATAAGGGACCAGGAAAATGAATAACTATAAGAAAGTGAAAATCAAAATCAACAAAAACTACGAACCAGAGACACTTAAACTATATTTTAATTATCATTATTACACAGGGTTTAGTAATGTTTCATTTGAGTCAGTCTTGTTTAAGGATTTTATATGATTTTTTAATTAACAACCAATGACCTTTATAGAAGAAAGAAGGAAGTTTAGAAAGACAATAAGGGAATAAAGTTTGTAGTTCCAGAAAGACGAGATAAGTTTTTTTGTAATAGCATTCGTGTAGTGGTTCCTGGTGGTCATTATCTTTTGATAAGTGTCTGTCTTATCTATGTCTTCAGGGAACTTTGCTGTACTCCCCTGTGTGCTGGTTCCTTGCCCAGCCGGACCTTGGGACCGTGGTGAAAGACATTAGCCCTAAAGGTCACTTCAGGGGAGGTGCAGCATGGCATTTCTTCAAAACACTAAATATGGATCTGACATATGACCCAGGAACTCCATTCCTAGGAATCTACCCAAAGGACACAAAAACTTAATCCAAAAGGAGACCTGCACTCATATTTATTTCAACACTATTTACAATAACTAAGATATGGAAACAATCTAAAGGCCACAAAATAGACAAATAGATCAGAAAGTGGTGGGATATATACACAATGGAATACTACTCGGCAATCAAAAAAGGTAAGCTCATGCCATTTCTGGCAACATGGATTGAGCTGGATGGGATTATGCTCAATGAAGTAAGTCAGAAGGAAAAAGATAAATGTTGGATTGTTTCACTTACATGTGGACTATAGAAAAACCAAGCAAAAGCTCAAGAAATAGACAAAACTTGCAAGTTGATGGTGGATCTGAGTCATACAGCGGTGAGGGGGGTGAAAGGCTCAAAACAGTGGAGAGAAAAGCACCAGGTTACGATGGTGATGGATAATAGAGTCTCTGGTGATTGGGGAATTATGGCACTACACCTGAGAGGAGAAATCAAATACCTTACAAAAATGTATGAGATTTTCAAAGAAAATTAAAAACTGAAATTAATATGTATATATATATTATATATATTATATATTATATATATAATATATATAATAATAATATATAATATATTATAATTATATATAATAATATAATAATATATTATAATATATAATAATATATATTATATATATTATATATTATTATATAATTATATATATTATATATATTATATATTATATATTATATATTTATTATTATATATTATATATATTTTTATCTCACATATATATATATATATATATATATATATATATATATATATATATATATATCTGTCCCAAGTCCTGGCTGAGGGAGCCAGAGCTGTGGGGAGGCTGAGCAGAGGGGTTAAGGTTTTGAGTGTCATTGTTCCCAGCTTAATTTCTGGTTTGCTGTGGGTTGCCGAATGAATAGAATTGGCTTTAGTACCCGTGGAGATTCTGGGTCTCATTCCCACATTAATGCCCTCAGGGTCACCCTTCAAATGGAAGAATGAATAAGAAGTCTCAGGGGATGGGGGAGTGAGTAAACAGCTTGAGGTGGCCCAATGAACCTTGGAGGGCAGGGTGGGGATGCAGTCCTGCCCTCAATCTGGTGTATGCTCTGTCTGATGGGGTTGTTGGCACTTAGGGATATAAGGTGACCAACATCCAGGAAAGTTCCAGGAGCAAGGCAGTCCATCTTCTGAAGAAGGCGTGGAGGAGTGGAAGGCCATGCAGGATCTGGGGGCACATTGGATAGATGATGCCTATAGTCAGAATCAGATCCAATCAGGTAGCCCAGTCCGGAGACATCTGAATTCTCAGACTGAAAACACTATCAGTGACACCTCCTGTAGTTAGGTGTCTAGTCCTGGAAAGGCCATGCTGGAAATCAGCATGCAAACTATATAGCAGGTGTTACATCTGCAGCATGTGTAGGAAGACCCCTCCCTAACTTCCAGCTCCCCCAACCAAGCAGACAGGTGCAATGGGGCATGACCAGCTCCACTGCAGAAAGGTCCCCTTGCACCAGAGTGGTTTTGGGTACATGCCAGTCAGGTTTGAACCTGGCCAGTGCCATTTAAAGGCAGCATAGCCTGCCTGCCTGGCTCTTCTGCAGAACCCACTGTTGGCACAAGACCACGCAACCTCAGGGTAGATAGGGTTTCACATGCTGGTAGGGGTTCTGTTTTAAAGAACATGAGACGTTTTAAAAGGAACAGTCAGATTTTATCTCACACAGGAGCCAATCAAATCCTGATATGGTGTCAGTTTTGAAGATGCACCAATCCAGTATGAAAGGGGGATAACACTGAAGGAAGTATAAGCTGGGACAGTAACTGGTTTCATGCGTTGATTGAGAGACTCCATTTGGACACTCATTTACTGAGACCTTCATTCATCAAAACCTTCATTCTTTGCAGACCTTTGCATCTGATCTCTCCTTGGAAACACTGTTTGACATTTGCTTCTGCCTCTAACTCTGCTCCCACATTGCCTGTTGACTGGTTTCCCGGGCCTATGCGTAGCATCTCTGGAAGAGCTGTCAATTGGTGCCTGGTCATCTGACATCACTTGTGAAAAGAGCTGTCTCCTCTTGGCCTATGTTTGGCATCTTTAAAGAGTGTAACACCGATGCATGATCTTCCACATCCCCGCCTGCTGAACTGGCACTGCAGGCATGTGCACCACCACCTCTAATCAGCAGCTTCTGATCTTCCAGCACCACTGCTTACTGCCGCCCTGTCCTCCAGAATGCCTGACACAACCTCTTGGTGCAGTTGTATCTGACACTGTCCAGTCCAGCCTTCAGATTTCTTCCTCAGCACCTCCTATTAAAACAATGTGGCTTCTTGCACTGGGAGTGGCAAATAGTGAAAAGCTTGTGGTCTCTGCTGCTTTCAGAGCAGGCTGCACATACTGGGACAGTGGGGTGGGAAATCACTGCTGCCACTCAGTCTCCAGGGACCTTTGCTTAGGCAGCAGGCTGCAGGAAAGCCTCTAGGGCCCCTCTGACTTTAGGGACTTGCAGTCACTGTTGCACTGTGACTATCTCCAGCTGCTACCATGAGTTGGGTCCTGGTTCATTACTTATTGTTGTGCACCACCTCCAGACTCTCATTGACAGGACGGGGCCATCCTGCATTAGCAGCTTTTGGTTTGGACTACTGGACACTGTGGGCACTCTTTGGGGTAGGATAGCCAGCCATCCGTGGCCTTAGAAACTTTCCTTTTCCCCAAAACCCCCTCTCTGCACCCTGAGCCTGACTTGTGTCTTGCAGTTGTGAGCACATATTTGAGGACCCACAGACTGTGTCATCCCCTCAGCTTTGCATGGTTTCACAAGGACACACAGTCTTGACTGTGCTGTGACCAGAGCTGCTTAGCCACACTGACTTGGAGGACCGAGGAAAGCTACACTCACATTCTTTTTTTTTTTTTTAAATCACATTATTCTTTTTTCTTCAAAGATCTATTTATTCATTTATACAAGTACTGGGCACAGCCAGACGTGCGGGAGGGCGAGAGAACCCACCAGAGGCAGAGCGGGGAACAGAACAGGCAGAAGGACCAAAGTACACTGCTGAGGGGAGCAGCGGGTGGCAGGAGAGGTCTGCGTGCCATGTGGGAGCCCTGTCCAGCAGCCTGGATCGAATTGGCACTGCAGAGGCTAAGGGCAGCTTTGCAACCCAGCGCTCTACCGCTGCACCACCGGGGAGGCACTACACTCCCATTCTTGACTCAGAATGGCAATAAACAATGTTATTATTGACGCTTCTAAGATAGGGAGTGATTTGTTTCATTCAGTAGATGTATATATCAAATACCAGCTGTGTTAACTGAAAATCACATCCTACTTGAAGCACCCCGACAGTGTATGCTTTAACTCAGAATCACTTCCAAGGGGCAGATGTCTCTTCCACAGGGCTCCCGGTGTCTCCTCTGAGGCACTGCTCATCAGGGCTTCAATTTCAGGTTGAACCAAGTCTCTTCCAAGGCTGAATTAGGTCTTCTGAGACCAGAAAGCTCCCAAAGAATTCCTGAGTCCTCTTAGTGGAGAGGTCCATCTCCCATTGGCACTAAAGAACAAAAGCCATCTTGGTGGCTAATAAATTATTATTGGTATTTGATTCACAGAAACCTTATCAGGTTTGTGTCTGAGGGGCGAATAGAAAAAACAGGAAGTAAATATCCTAGTCAGGATGCCCAGCAGGAACTTGGAAATATCAGAATTGGGAGGGCCGGGGGCGGGGCCTGAGGCTCATCAGCGCTGCCTGGCCAGGTGAGGACTCTTCCGCTTTGAGTGATGCTGGGTTGCCAGGTGCTTTCTGCACCTACCTGTCTGCCTGCAGTTTTGGAGGAGGCCGTGGTAGCAGACAGTCCGAGGCTTGCAGGGTTTGCCCTCCCTGATGGTGACCCCGCCCCTCAGTCTATGGCGTCTTTGGGCACAAGGCCTGCCCCTGAGGGTGTGAGTGCGAGAGGAGGCTGCAGGTGTGCCCCAGGGGAAGGTTTACCGTTCCCCAAGGGGGACGTTGGCCTCCTTCCCCCATGGGGGAAGAGCGTCCCCTTTCCCCATGGGGTAGGGGCCACCCTGCCCCCTTGGGGCTGAGGGTACCCAACCCACTCACCAGCCCGCCCCCACACCCCGCGGCTCTATGAAATGCACCTTTGCACAGGCAGAGTCAGGTGGGCGGGGTCATGCTCTAGCCGGGGGCGGAGTCTGGGGCTCAGCAGCGCTGCTGGGACAGGTGCGGACTCTTCCCTTTTGAGTGGTGCTGGCTTCCCCGGGGCTTTCCGTGCCGGCCTGTGTGCCTGCAGTTTTGGAAGAGGCCGCGGTCGCCGCTTGTCCCTGGCTTACAGGGGGTGCTCTCCCATGACAGGGACCCCGTCCTCTGTCTGGGCGACTGCTGGAGCACGGCCGGGCCGCTGGGGCTGTGAATGCGAGAGGAGGGTGCAGGCGTGCCCCGGGAGGAAGATTTGGGCTTCCCCCGAGGAGAAGAGAGCCCTGTTCTCCCATGGGGGAGGAAAGTTCAGTACCCCCAATGGGTGCAGAGGTGGCCCCAGCCCCGTGGGGGCTGAGTGACCCCGAACACCCTCACCAGCGCCCCCTAGCGGCGGCCCTAGTAAGTGCAACTGTGCGCAGCCAGATTTGGGTGGGCGGGGTCAGGCTCCGGCCAGGGGCGGTGCCTCGGGCTCATCAATGCTGCTGGGCCAGGTGTGGACTCTTCCCCTTTGAGTGGTGCTGGCTTGCCCGGGGCTTTCCGCGCTGGCCTGTGTGCCTGCAGTTTTGGAAGAGGCCGCGGTCGCTGGTTGTCCCTGGCTTACAGGTGTGCCCTCCCCTGACAGGGACCTCTGCCCTCTGTCTAGGGCGTCTGCGGGCGCACGGCCCCGCCGCTGGGGCTGTGATTGTGAAATGAGGGTGCAGGGGTGCCCAGGGAGGAAATTTTGGGCTTCCCCGAGAGGAAGAGGGCCCCATTCCCCCATGGGGGAAGACAATCCTGTACCCCCATGGGTGCAGAGGTGGCCCCAGCCCGGTGGGGGCGGAGGGTCCCCGAACCCCCTCACCAGCGCCCCCTAGCCGCGGCCCTAGGAAGTGCACCTGTGCGCAGCCAGAGTCGGGTGGGCGGGGTCAGCTCCGACCAGGGGCGGAGCCTGGGGCTCATCAGCGCTGCTGGGCCAGGTGAGGACTCTTCCCCTTTGAGTGGTGCTGGCTTGCCCGGGGCTTTCCGCGCCGGCCTGTGTGCCTGCAGGTTTGGAAGAGGCCGTGGTCGTCGCTTGTCCCTGGCTTACAGGGGGTGCCCTCCCCTGACAGGTACCCCAGCCCTCCGTCTAGGGCGTCTGCGGGCGCACGGTCCCGCCGCTGGGGCTGTGAGTGCGAAAGAGGTTGCAGGCGTGCCCCGGGAGGAAGATATGGGGGGAGGAAAGTTCATACACCCATAGGTGGAGAGGTGGCCCCAGGCGGTTTGGGCTAGGGTCCCAGAACCCCCTCACCAGCGCCGCCTAGCGACGGCCCTAGGAAGTGCACCTGTGCGCAGCCAGAGTTACGTGTGCGGGGTCAGGCCTTGGCCGGCGGAGGAGCCTGGGCCTCATCAACGCTGCTGGGCCAGGTGCGGACTCTTCCCCTTGGAGTGGTGCTGGCTTGCCCGAGGCTTTCCGCGCCAGCCTGTGTGCCTGCAGTTTTGGAAGAGGCCGCGGTCGCCGCTTGTCCCTGGCTTACAGGGGGTGCCCTCCCCTGACAGGGACCGCGGCCCTGTGTCTAGGGCGTCTGCGGGAGCACGGCCTCGCCGTTGGGGCTGGCTTACAGTGGGAACCCTCCCCTGACAGGGACCCCGGGAATCCGTCTAGGGCGTCTAAGGGAGCACGGCCCCGCCGCTGGGGCTGTGAGTTCGAGAGGAGGGTGCAGGCATGTGCCGGGAGGAAGATTTGGGCTTCCGCGAAGGGGAAGAGGGCCCCTTTCTTCCATGGGGTAAGACAATCCCGTAACCCCATGGGTGCAGAGGTGGCCCCAGCCCCGTGGGGTCTGAGGGACCCCGAACCCCCTCACCAGCGTCCCCTAGCGGCGGCCCTAGGAAGTGCACCTGTGCGCAGCCAGTGTCCGGTGGGCGGGGTCAGGCTCTGGCCAGGGGCGGAGCCTGGGGCTCATCAGCGCTGCTGGGCCAGGTGAGGACTCTTGCCCTTTGAGTGGTGCTGGCTTGCCCGGGGCTTTCCGTGCCGGCCTGTGTGCCTGCAGTTTTGGAAGAGGACGCGTTCGCTGCTTGTCCCTTGAGAACAGGGTGTGCCCTCCCCTGACAGGGACGCGGCCCTCCATCTAGGGCGTCTGCAGGCGCACGGCCCCGCCATTGGGGCTGTGAGTGCCAGAGGAGGGTTCAGGCGTGCCACAGGAGGAAGGTTTGGGCTTCCGCCGAAGGGAAGAGATCCCCGTTCCCCCATGGGGGAGGAAAGTTCCGTATCCCCATGGGTGCAGAGGTGGCCACAGCCCGGTGGGGGCGGAGGGTTCTAGAACCCCATCACCAGCGCCCCCTAGAGGTAGCCCTAGCAAGTGCACCTGTGCGCAGCCAGAGTCGGAAGGGCGGGGTCAGGCTCCGGCCAGGGGAGGAGCCTGGGGCTCAGCAGTGCTGCTGGGCTAGGTGCGGAATCTTAGCCTTGGAGTGCTGCTGGCTTGCCCGGGGCTTTCCGCGCCGGCCTGTGTGCCTGCAGTTTTGGAAGGGGGAGCGGTCGCCCCTTGTCCCTGGCTTAAAGGGGTGCCCTCCCCTGACAGGGACCCCGGCCCTCCGTCTAGGGCGTCTGCGGGCGCACGGGCAGCCACTGTGGCTGTGAGTGCGAGAGGAGGGTGCAGGCATGCCCTGAGAGGAAAGTTCGGGTTTCCGCGATGGGGAAGAGGGCTCCGTTCCCCCATGGTGGAGGAAAGTTCCGTACCCCCATGGGTGCAGAAGTGGCCTCAGCCCGGTGGTTGCTGATGGTTCCCAAACCCCCTCACCAGCGTCCCCAAACGTCGGCCCTAGTAAGTGCACCTGTGCGCAGCCAGAGTCGGGTGGTCGGGGTCAGGCTCCGGCCAGGGGCGGAGCCTGGGGCTCATGAGCGCTGCTGGGCCAGTCGCGGACTCTTCCCCTTTGAGTGGTGCTGGCTTGCCCGGGGCTTTCCACGCCGGCCTGTGTGCCTGCAGTTTTGGAAGAGGCCGCGGTCGCCGCTTGTCCCTGGCTTACAGGGATTGCCCTCCCCTGACAGGGACCGCGGCCCTATGTCTAGGTCGTCTGCATGCAGTCGGCCCCTCCGCTGTGGCTGTGAGTAGTAGAGGACGGTTCAGGCGTGCCCCGGGAGGAAGGTTTGGGATTCCGCGAAGGGGAAAGGGCCCCGTTCCCCATGGGGGAGGAATGTTCCATACCCCCATGGGTGTAGAGTTGGCCCCAGCCGTGTGGGGGCGGAGGGTACATGAACCCCCTCACAAGCGCCCCCTAGCGGCGGCCCATGGAAGTGCACCTGTGAACAGCCAGAGTCGGGTGGGCGGGGTCAGGCTCCGGCCAGGGGCGGAGCCTGGGGCTATCAGCGCTGCTGGGCCAGGTGCGGACTCTTCCCCTTTGAGTGGTGCTGGCTTGCCCCGGGCTTCACATGCCGGCCTGTGTGCCTGCAGTTTTGGAAGAGGCCGTGGTCGCTGCTTGTCCCTGGCTTACAGGGTGTGTCCTTCCCTGACAGAGACCCCGGCCCTCCGTCTAGGGCGTCTGTGGTCGCACGGCCGCGCCGCTGGGGCTGTGAGTGTGAGAGGAGGGTGCAGGTGTGTGCCAGGAGGAAGATTTGGGCTTCCGCGAAGAGGAAGAGAGCCCCGTTCCCCCATGGTGGAAGACAAACCCGTATCCCCATGGGGGCAGTGGTGGCCCCTGCTCCGTGGGTTTTGAGGGTCCCCGAACCCCTCATCAGCGCCCCCTACCGGCGGCCATTGGAAGTGTACCTGTGCGCAGGCAGAGTCGGGTGGGCGGGGTCAGGCTCCGGCCAGGGGCGGAGCCTGGGGCTCATCAGCGCTGCTGGGCCAGGCGCGGACTCTTCCCCATTCAGTGGTGCTCGCTTGCCCTGGGCTTTACGCACCGGCCTGGCGCCTGCAGTTTTAGAAGAGGCCGCGGTGGCCACTTGTCCCTGGCTTACAGGGGTTGCCTTCCACTGACTGGGACCCCGCCCTTCCTTCTAGGGCGTCTACGGGAGCACAGCCCCGCCGTTGGGGCTGTGAGTGCGAGAGGAGGGTGCAGGCGTGCCCCGGGAGGAAGGTTTGGGCTTCCGTGAAGTGGAAGCGGGCCCAGTTCCCCCAAGCGGGAGGCAAGTTCCGTACCCCCATGGGTGCAGAGGTGGCCTCAGCCCGGTGGGGTCGGAGGGTCCCCGAACCCCCTCACCAGCGCCCCCTAGCGGCGGCCCTAGGAAGTGCACCTGTGCGCAGCCAGAGTCGGGTGGGCGGGGTCAGGCTCCGGCCAGAGGCGGAGCCTGGGGCTCATCAGCGCTGCTGGGCCAGGTGCGGATTCTTCCCCTTTGAGTGGTGCCGGCTTGCCCGGGGCATTCCGTGCCGGCCTGTGTGCCTGCAGTTATTGAGGAGGCCGCGGTCGCCGCTTGTCCCTGGCTTACAGTGGGTACCCGCCCCTTACAGGGACCCCGGCCCTCCATCTAGGGCGTCTGCGGGCGCACGGCCCCGCTGCTCGGGCTGTGAATGCGAGAGGAGTGTGCAGGCGTGCCCAGAAGGAAGATTGGGACTTCCCCCGAGGGGAAGAGGGCCCCACTCCCCCATGGGGCAAGACAATCCCATATACCCATGGGTGCAGAGGTGGCCCCAGCCCCGTGGGGGCTGAGGGTTCCATTACCCCCAAACCCGCGCCCCCAAGCGGCGGCCCTAGTAAGTGCACCTGTGCGCACACAGAGTCGGGTGGTCGGGGTCAGTCTCCGGCCAGGGGCGGAGCCTGGGGCTCATCAGCGCTGCTGGGCCAGGTGAGGACTCTTCCCCTTGAGTGGTGCTGGCTTGCCCGGGGCTTTCCGCGCCGGCCTGTGTGTCTGCAGTTTTGGAAGAGGCTGCTGTCGCCGCTTGTCCCTGGCTTACAGGTGGTGCACTCCTCTGACAGGAACCGCGGCCCTCCGTCTAGGGCGTCTGCGGGCGCACGGCCCCGCCGCTGGGGCTGTGAGTGCGAGAGGAGGGTGCAGGCGTGCCCCGGGAGGAAGATTTGGGTTTCCCCCGAGGGGAAGAGAGACCCGTTCCCCCATGGGGGAGGAAAGTTCCATACCACCATGGGTGAAGAGGTGGCCCCAGACCGGTGGGGGCGGTGGGTCCTCAAACCCCCTCACCAGCGCCCCCTAGAGGTGGCCCTATTAAGTGCACCTGTGCACAGCCAGTGTACGGTTGTCGGGGTCAGGCTCCGGCCAGGGGCGGAGCCTGGAGCTCATCAGCGCTGTTGGGCCAGGTGCGGACTCTTCCTCTATGAGTGGTGCTGGCTTGCCCGGGGCTTTCCACGCAGGCCTGTGTGCCTGCAGTTTTGGAAGAGGCCGTGGTCGCCACTTGTCCCTGGCTTACAGGGTTTGTCCTCCCGTGAGAGGACCCCGGCCCTCCATCTAGGGCTTCTGTGGGCGCACGGCCCCGCCGCTGGGGCTGTGAGTGCGAGAGGAGGGTGCAGGCGTGCTCCGGGGGGAAGATTTGGGATTCCCCCGAGGGGAAGAGAACCCCGTTCCCCCATAGGGGAGGAAGTTCCATACCCCCATGGGTGCAGAGGTGGCCCCAACCCTGTGGGGGCAGAGAGTCCCAGAAACCCATCCCCAGCGCCCCCTATAGGCGGCTCTAGGAAGTGCAACAGTGCGCAGGCAGAGTCGGGTGGGCAGGTACAGGCTCCGGCCAGGGGCGGAGCCTGGGGCTCATCAGCTCTGGTGTGCCAGGTGCGGACTCTTCCCCTTTGAGTGGTGCTGGCTAGCCCGGGGCTTTCCGCCTCGGCCTGTGTGCCTGCAGTTTTGGAAGAGGCCGCGGTCGCCGCTTGTCCCTGGCTTACTGGGGGTGCCCTCCCCTGACAGGGACACAGGCCCTCCGTCTAGGGCGTCTGCGGGTGCACGGCCACGCGTGCACTGTGAGTGCGAGTGGAGGGTGCAGGCGAACCCCGGGAGGAAGGTTTGGGATTCCGCGAAGGTGATGAGGGCCCCGTTCCCCCATTGGGGAGGAAATTTTTGTACCCCGATGGTTTCAGAGGTGGCCCCAGCCCGGTGGGGGCGATTTGTACTCGATCCCCCTCACCAACGCCACCTAGCAGCCGCCCTAGGAAGTGCACCTGTGCGTAGCCACTGTCGGGTGGGCGGGGTCAGGCTCCGGCCAGTGGTGGAGCCTGTGCCTCATCAGCGCTGCTGGGCCAGGTGCGGACTCTTCCCCTTTGAGTGGTGCTGGCTTGCCCGGGGCTTTCTGCGCCAGCCTGTGTGCCTGCACTTTTGGAAGAGGCCGCGGTCGCCACTTTTCCCTGACTTACAGGGGGTGCCCTCCACTTACAGGGACCCCGGCCCTCCGTCTGGGGCGTCTGCGGGCGCACGGCCCCGCCCCTGGGCTGTGAATGCGAGAGGAGGGGGCAGGCGTGCCACAGGAGGAAGATTTGGGTTTCTCCCGAGGGGAAGAGAGACCCGTTCCCCCATGGGGGAGGAAAGTTCCATACCACCATGGGTGCAGAGGTTGCCCCGGCCCCGTGGGGGCTGAGGGTCCCCGAACCACCTCACCAGCGCCCCTAGCTGCGGCCCTAAGAAGTGCACCTGTGCGCAGCCAGAGTCCGGTGGGCAGGGTCAGGCTCCAGCCAGGGGCGGAGCCTGGGGCTCATCAGCGCTGCTGGGCCAGGTGCGGACTCTTCCCCTTTGTGTGGTGCTGGCTTGCCAAGGGCTTTGCGCGCCGGCCTGTGTGCATGCAGTTTTGGAAGAGGCCATGGTCGCCGCTTGTCCCTGGCTTACAGGGGCTGCCCTCCCCTGACAGGGACCCCGGCCCTCCGTCTAGGGCATCCGCGGGCGCACGGCCCCGCCGCTGGGGCTCTGAGTGCGAGAAGAGGGTGCAGGCGTGCCCCGGGAGGAAGGTTTGGGCTTCCGCGATTGGGAAGAGGGCCCCGTTCTCCCATGGGGGAGGAAAGTTCCATACCCCATGGATGCAGATGTGTCCCCTGCCCGGTGGGGGCGGAGGGTCCCCAAACCCCCTCACGAGCGCACCCTAGCGGCGGCCCTAGGAAGTGCACCTGTGCGCACACAGAGTCGGGTGGGCGGTGTCAAGCTCCCGCCAGGGGCGGAGCCTGGGGCTCTTCAGCATTGCTGGGCAAGGTGAGGACTCTTCCCCTTTGAGTGGTGCTGGCTTGCCCGAGGCTATCCGCGCTGGCCTGTGTGCCTGCAGTTTTGGAAGAGGCCACTGTCGCCGCTTGTCCCTGGCTTATTGGGGGTGCCTTCCCCTGACAGGGACCCCGGCCCTCCGTCTAGGGCGTCTGCGGGCGCACGGCTCCGCCGCTGGGGCTGTGAGTGCGAGAGGAGGGTGCAGGCGTGTGCCGGGAGATAGATTTGGGCTTCCGCGAACGGGAAGAGGGCCCCGTTCCCAATGGGGGAAGACAATCCCGTACCCCCATGGGTGCAGAGGTGACCCCAGCGCCATGGGGGCTGAGGGTCCTCGAACCCCCTCACCAGCGCCCCCTAGAGGTGGGCCTAGGAAGTGCACCTGTGCACACCCAGAGTCGGGTGGGCCGGGTCAAGTTCCGGCCAGGGGCGGAGCCTGGGGCTCATCAGCGCTGCTGAGCCATGCGGACTCTTCCCCTTTGAGTGGTGCTGCCTTGCCCGGGGCATTCCACGCTGGCCTGTGTGCCTGCAGTTTTGGAAGAGGCCGCGGTCGCCGCTTGTCCCTGTCTTACATGGTGTGCCCTCCCCTTACAGGGACCCCACCCCTCCGTCTAGGGCGTTTGCGGGCCCACGGCCCCGCCCCTGGGGCTGTGAGTGCAAGAGGAGGTGCAGGCGTGCCCCGGGAGGAAGATTTGGGCTTCTCCTGAGGGGAAGAGAGCCCCGTTCCCCCATGGTGGAGGAAAGTTCCGTACCTCCATGGGTGCAGAGGTGGCCCCAGCCCCGTGGGCGCTGAGGGTCCCCGAACACACTCACCAGCGTCCCCTAACGGCGGCCCTAGGTAGTGCACCTGTGCGCAGCCAGAGTCGGGTGGGCGGGGTCAGGCTCCGGCCAGGGGCGGAGCCCGGGGCTCATCAGCGCTGCTGGGCCAGGTGAGGACTCTTCCCCTTTGAGTGGTGCTGGCTTGCCTGGGGCTTTCCGCGCCGGCCAGTGTGCCTGCAGTTTTGGAAGAGGCCGCGGTCGCCGCTTGTCCCTGGCTTACAGGGGTTGCCCTCCCCTGACAGGGACCGCGGCCCTCCTTCAAGGGCGTGTGCAGGCGCACGGCCCTGCCGCTGGGGCTGTGAGTGCGAGAGGAGGGTGCAGGCATTTTCCGGGAGGAAGGTTTGGGTTTCCGCGAAGGGGAAGAGAGCCCCGTTCCCCCATGGGGGAAGACAATCCCGTACCCCCATGGGTGCAGAGGTGGTCCCAGCCTCTTGGGGGCTGAGGTTCCCCGAACCCTGCACTTACAAATATATTAATATCTAAGGAAGGAGGTTTAGAGAGGTTAATTACTTTTTCCAAGGTTACCTATATATGACATTCACTCAAAAGAAACAATGACTAATTATTGAGAAACTACACTGTACTTTTGTAGAATTGATTGTGTTCTATTGATCAAGATATAGAGAGACTGTTGTGATAAAACTGACTTTTCAATGGCAGGGAATAAAAGCAATATAAATAAGTTTTAAAATATCCAACAGAGAAATATCAAATGGTGATAGGATCTGTACAAATGATCGAAACAAACCCATTGAATTTTCAATAACATATAGGATAACATCAAAATATGAAACCCTTCAGGATATTTTTAATAAAATGTATGCATCTGTAAAGCTATGAAAACATTATTCTTTAATGGAAATTATTAGACTTAAATAAATGACAATATGAACTCTATTTACGGACCAGGATGCACCCAGCAAAGTTTGGGAGAAATCACAATTGCAGAGGGGAGCACGGACAGGCAGAAATGACTGAATCACCCTGCAGTAAGAAAAAGGAGGTCAGTGTTTCATGTGGACAAAGGAGAAGGAATTGTGAGATAAGGTCACAGATATTCACAGAAACTCGTCACTCAGAACTTCCTAATTCAGGGTGATGGCCTGACCTACATGATAATTGTGAAAACGGAGAGAGGTGTTGGAGAGTGGAGTGAATTGTATAATTTGTGTTTGAGAAAAATCTCTTTGCATTGGAGAAACTAGATTGTAGGAGAACAAGAATGCAACAGGAAAACAACGGAGAAACTTGCGGTAGACAAAGAGTGAGGAGTGGGTCAGAGTGGTACGTTGCTTAGGATGTTAGCTAATAGGGCTGATTTGGATAGATATAGAAAGTGAGGGAAAGACAGAAATTAAAGATGCTGCCAAACGTTCTATCCTGAGCAACTTGGTAGATGTAATTGCTATTTGCTTTTTTAATAAAATTATTTATTTATTTATTTATACAAGCCCTGGGTACAGTCAGAAGTGCGGGAGGGCGAGAGAATTCACCAGAGCCGGAGCAGAGAACAGAATAGGCAGAATGACGAGATACACTGCTGAGGGGAGCAGCGGGCACAACAGGAGAGTTCTATGGCGCCATGTGAGACCCTTGCTGGTGGTCAGGGATCGAACCTGTGCTGCAGATGCTGCGGGCAGCATCGCAGCCTTGTACTCAACTGCTGCGCCACCAGGGGAAGCCCATGCTTTTTGTTTTTTTTTAAGTTTTATTTTTATTTGCTGAATTCAGAGAACAAAGAGTAGAGGTTTGGGTAGATAAAAGATTGGTGTAGTTGAAGAAGTGAGATTCCATCTTCTTTTATAAGAAATCATATCATACCACTCTAATATCTAACAATGATTTATTGATATATAATGTTGTGGGGAAGAATCAAGGTGGAGACCCTGTTGCAGGCGTGAAAGAATTCACCAGAGACAGATGAGAACAGACCAGGTGAATTTATTGAAATACACTGCTAAAAGAAGCAGAGAGTGAAACAGGAGGGGTGTACTGCTCAGAGTTTGAGTCCCAAGTCTCTCTTTATACTCTAGACACCATTGACTGGTTAGAGTGACTAGTCTTGGGTGTGTCCTGACTGATGATCTGAATCAGCATAGAGGATCATCAGTTCTGGGTCTCACCAGCTTAAGGTCCATGTTTCCATGGCAGTTCCATCCATACTCCCTTTATCATTCCAGCCTACCAAACTTGCCTGCTGGCCAAGGAGTGGGGGCTTGGTTTTCAAATTTTTAACGATACCTTGACAGACCAGAGGTGCAGGGATGAAAAATTTCACCAGAGGCTGACTGGAGAACAGAAAAGGCACATTTGTTCAAATACACTGCTAAGAGAAGCAGCTGGGGAGACAGGCAAGATCTGCAAGTGAAGACAGATTTGGGGCTCCCTTTTATAACTGGTTTTGTCAGTTTTGCTTTGGGGAGTGAGTTTTGGGCTGGTTAGTGCAGGGGTGTCTGATCCTGGGGGGTTGATCTTTGACCCAGAATATGTCCTGGCCTTTCCTCCACATACCTGGTCAAAGGGATCCATCTTACGGTTTGGGACCCAGAGCAGCCTTATCAATTCTCTCTGAGTTCAAGCCTCCCAAACGTTCCTGCTGGGCAATGGGTGGGGTTTAATTTTAACCTTATTTAATGCTACCCCACCAGATACCATTTGGTTTCTGTTTTCCTGCCACAGTGGATACTTTCCTATGTGATTTACATTCCCTCTTCCTGGTCTTCACCTGTCTGCATCTGTGAAATTCAGAAGTCTCCACTGCAGAAACAATTCAAAGCATGCACTTTATGACTTAACACTCTTACATCAGTAAGTGTCAAGTAAATTACCAAAAAGGGAACCCCAATTCCCCAAAGGCTAAACACGGAAGCAATTCTACATTTTCTACATTTTCTGACAATTAAGTTGAAAGTTATGGTACAATCAAAAGAGCAAAAGTGGGTTGAATCGGGTTGCTTTATTTTTTTATTGCTCATTCCCTGTCAAAACCATGTTTAAATACCAAATATTAAAACATGTGCCCATCAAATAAGCAAAAATAATATAAATTCTGGAAAAAGGAAAGAAAATACTGTGATTTCCAGAGAAAGGATCATGTTGTCACTCCTGCAGTATACATCTGGCCCAACACGGGTGTCAGGGTATCATTTCATAATTTTAAAAACTAAGCTCTCACTCTTACCCCATAGTCATGTTTGAGAGACTTGAGCAGAGAAGGGCATCGATTAGGCTGCCACGGGAACTGGGCCACTAGTCTGACCACCATGGCAGATAAACCAGCCCAACTCCAGGAATGCAGAGGCAGGGCCTGCACATGTGTCTGTGTCAAAAGTCTGCACCCAAGAGCAGACATCCCAGCTGATAACCCGTGCAAACTGGCTCCCCAAGTAAGAAACCCTATGTAACCCTAGTGTAAAAATCTCAAATCCTTCACACACACAGCTGTATAGCTCCCTCTTGTTCCCTGTTCCCTTGCAGGCTATTTCAATAAATCCTCCTTTTCTGTTCTCTACTCCATCTCTGCTGCACTCTTACACCCCCATACCTCACACATCCCTCAGCTATGGTTCCACCACAAAGAGTGCTTAATAATGTTTGTTCAACTTAACGAACTATCCAATCATCGCTTATATCACTGACCCCTGAATTATTATTATTGAATAATAATTCAACCCCTGAATTATTATTATTTCTGATATAAATGTTATCAACAGCATTAACAAGCTAATATTGGTTGGACAATTAAAGATAAATTCATTGATTTTCAAACTTTAAAAAGTTGCCTTATTTTCTGTAGATTCAGAGACCTGATAAGGGAAGGACACAGGCTCAGATCTCTTTCTTCACCCTCCCTATGCCAGAGAAGCTGCGCTTGAATGTTTACAAATCATGACTGGAGAACAAGGATAGACAGATTTGTCTCTCGTCAAGGAATAAATATTTCAAACTTTATTCACCATATATTGTAGTTTATTTTTTGTTTGTTTTTTAATTTTTTTTATGGAGGCATGTCTTTATTTATTTATTTGTTTGTTTGTTTATACATGCACTGGGTACAGTCAAAAGCGCGGGAGGGTGAGAGAATTCACCAGAGCCAGAGTGGGGAGCAGCAGAGCCAGAGTGGGGAGCAGAACAGGCAGAATGACCGAAGTACACTGCTGAGGGGAGCAGCGGGCAGCAGGAGAGGTCTGCATGCCATGTGGGACACTCCTCGGGTGGCCGGGGAGCAGCCAGGGATCGAACCTGCGCTGCAGAGGCCGCGGGCAGCTTCACAACCCAGCGCTCAACCGCTGAGACAACGGGGAGGCCCTATTGTAGTTTCTTTGCAACTACTAAAATCTGCACTACAGCAAGGAGATAGCCAAAGGCAATTAAATGAAGGTGGCTGGTTTTTCATTATTTACAAGGTTGAATTTAGCCTGAGGGTGTCATTTCCTTGTTCTAAGGAAATAATTTCCCTTTTCTCCACAATTCTACATCTTTGGGTTTGCTCCATGAATTTTGAAGTGGCTAGAATTTAGGATGACTTAGAAATTTTGCATCAAAATGTGGGTCTTTGAGCAACCCTCATCCATCTTGTAGACTCTGACTCCCATGTATTAGAGCAAAATCTGTAAAGAACACACAGCAGAGCCTCCCCGGTGGCGCAGCGGTTGAGCACTGGGTTGCGAAGCTGCCCGCGGCCTCTGCGGTGCCAGTTCGATCTCCGGCAGCTCCCTGGCCACCAGAGGAGGGTCCCACATGGCGCACAGACCTCTCCTGCCGCCCACTGCTCCCCTCAGCAGTGTACTTCGTCCTTCTGCCTGCTCTGCTCCGGCTTTGGCTCTGGTGAATTCTCTCACCCTACCACGCTTCTGACTGTACCCAGTGCATGTATAAACAAACAAATAAATAAAAATAAAAATATATGCCTCTTTAAAAAAAAAAAGAACACACAGCAATCAGAATAAATGTCCTCTGAAATTAAGACCTTTAAATGTCCCTTCATATGCCATCAGTTGATTCCATTGTTTTTAAAATTAACTGTTGAGAGAGAAAAAAATTAAAAAACGAAAAGTATAAGGATTGCCTATAAGAGAGCAAGTCAAAATATCTCAGAATAGCTTTCACTTTTTTACATATATATAAAAATGGAGTTTCGGAATTATCACCAATTTCATGAGCTCTAATAAACATCTTTGTGATTCACTTCATTTTCTTTTAATTTTTGCTGAAGTTCCACTGGTTTCTACCATTATACAGTGATAGGTTTTGGTGTACATTAAAAATTAACATTTGAATAAAAAGTTTCTATTCTTCACCATACAAGAACTCCTTTACCCAAATTCCTCAGCCCCTTTTCCTATTTCCCCTGGCAGCAGATATTTGGTTCTTACAGACAAAGATGTTGTTTTTGGTTTGTTTTGTTTGTTCATTTGTTTTGTTTCTTTATCATCTATATAGGTGTGAAATTGTATCAGGGTGGTCCCCAGGAAAGGGGGTGGTTCCAGGTTTCCACCCCACCCAAGGGAGGGTGGAGCTGAGCAGGGAGAGATGAAGCTGCAGAGGAAATTGAAGAAGGAAGGAAGCAGGATGGAGGCAGAAGAAGACCCGGAGGAGGCACGTGGAGCAGAGAGAGGCATGATGAAACCATGCCTGCCTTTTGGTTGTGGACTGGGTGACGCAGATGTGGGCGAGAGACCCGTGGGGAGGTAGCAATGGCAGTTTTTGTCTTGCTTTTGATAATTTACTCTTTTCCTTCCAGAATTGTCTGGTGGTTTCTGATCCTTTTCTATGGGTCCCCACTGGAAGATGCCTTAGACCTGTGGCAGGCTTTGGGGCCTTATTATGGGCCAATCCCTTTTGGATGGACTTTTACCCACGAGGGACTGGTAACTTTGTGTACTTTATTTAGAAACTATAGAGACACACTTCGGCAGGGGGTGGGGGGTGGGGGGCTGGGTGGTGAGCGGGTGGGGAGGGAGAGCCAGGGAGAGGAAGGACTAGAGTCAAAATAAGGGGGGGTGCAATTGTATTGGGATTATAACCAAAATGAAAATGCATACATTGTGCAAAGATGAAAAATGATGTAAGAATTATATAAAATAAAATATTAAAAAAAGAAACTGTAGTCTTTGCCTTTCCTGTATTGTTTCTAATTGTATTGAAGTTCCTTCCCAGTAAAGTCTCATATGTTTTGTGTTGATGCAGCGGATGGCAGAACCTATTTAGAGCAGGTAGGTTTGTGGTGTCTGGGCTGCCCCTCTCCCTGCCCTGTAACAAAATCGTATGGTGCTTTTAGTATCCCTCTGACTTATTTTAGATAGCAAAATATATATACTCTAGGTCAATCCATGTTGTTGCAAAGGGCAGAAATTCATCTTCTTATAGCTGAGTAGTCTCCCACTGTGTGTGTGTGTGTGTGTTTGTGTATATATATATATATATATATATATATATATATCTCACATTTTTTTTTATTTTATCATCTACCAGTGGGCTCTAAGTTTGTTCCTCTGTCTTGAGTGTTGTGATAATGTTATGATGAACATGGTGTTCCATATATCTCTTTGAATTTAAATTTGTATATTTTTGTGGTAAAGCTTGACAACTAAAGAGAAGTCAGCTAGCTGGGTCATGTGATATTTATTTTCTTAAATTTCTTGAGGTATTGCCACACTATTTCCATGATTGCAACAATTTAAATCCGTAACAAAAATCTACAAAGATTTTGTCTCTCCACAACTTTACCATCACTTGTTTCTTGTCTATTTTGATAATAACCCTCTTAACAGATAGGAGATGAACGCTCATTTTGCTTCTGATTTGCTTTCTTAATAGGAGAGGAGGAACACGCGTTCATGGGCCTGCAGTCATCTCTGTCCTGTGGACAAGTCGCTCTTCAACATCTCTGTCCACTTTTTAATGGGGATATTTGTTCTTTTGTTGACGAGTTTAATGAGTTCTTTATAAAATTTCTATATTAAGCCCTTGTCTGACATATGTAAGTATTTTCTCCAAATCATTAGTTTTTTTAATGGTGGTTTCTTTCACTCTATAGAAACTTTTTAGTTTAATATTGTCCCATTTGTTTATATTTGCTTTTGTTTCCTTTGACAATGTAATCCGATTGACAAAAGTCATCTCCAAGGCTGATTAAGGAACTCTGTCATTTTGTGATTTGAGAACTTCTATCCATGTCTTTACTCCACTGTTGGTGGAAATGTAGACTGTTTCCTTTCCTAGAAAATTAGGATAGATATTTCTGAAAATACTAACAATAGTTCTACCTTATGATCCAGCAATCCCATTCTTAGATATCTCTCTGAAGTATACAAAAACACTAATATGAAGGGATATGTGCACTCCTATGTTCACTGTAATGGTATTTTCAATACCAAAGTGATGGAAGCAACCTAAGGGTCCAACAACAGATGAGTTGGTTACGAAGATATGGCACACAACACACGAATACTACTCAGCTACTAAAAAACCCCACCGGATTAAATCTTGCTATTTGCAATAATAGCGATGGTACCAGAAGAGACTATGACTCACAGAATTAGTTAGAAGAAAGATAATACCAGGGAGAGTAAATGGTTTGCCCACAGATCCAAAACTATAGCCTAACTTGAAAATAAACGAAAATCTCTTACTTAGACCAATTTTCCATCAACTACTTAAAAATTTATGGGCACAGAATGACCTACATCTATTTCAAACATAGTGTTTTTCTTTAGACTGTTATTTCATTGCAATCTGATTCCGTATGAAAACTTATAACGTAAAAAGTTAATGAAGGGCTCTTTATTAAAAGAAATGGATAAAAGGGATCTGAAAAGCATTATCTTCAGGACTACAATGTGAAACCCTGCCATTTGTTATTTTCCATTTTGTTATGATAAGAATGAAAGGTTAAATATTTTCATATTAGTTTTTACTTTGACATTTACCAAAAAGACTCTTTTCATTTTCAGAGTCACTTAAAAAACTGTTCTTATCAACCATGTAGTATACAGTCCTTACACATGCTTACCAATTAATTTAAATCTAAAAGTTGCCTGTAACATGATTCTTTGATCAGTAAAGACACATTAATTTTATATTAAATTCTATATGGCCAATACTGCAGTGAGAAATTATTGGGAAAGGGGCCTCGCTGGTGGCTTAGGGAGTAAGTCTCAGCTCTGTCACTGCTGTGGCCTGAGTTCAATTCCCCACGAGAGAGCTAAGCCACATAGGTGCAGCAGCCTTCTCCTGTCATGCCTGCTGCTCCCTTGAGCAATATATTTTAGTACATCTGCCTGTTCTGCTCCCCACTCTCTCTGGTGAATCCTCTCAACCACTGCACCTCTGGGCTACACCCCAGTTCTTCTATGCTTAAAAAATACATGGAAAAAGGTGGCAGTATTTGTTTGGAAAGTCTGCAAAGCAGATCAAGGAGAAAAGACTTTAATGAGAAACTATTTGAGAATAGTAGAGAGCAATATGATGAAGGGATAAACATGGTCACTCAAACTAAAGCATAAACTAACTGAATTATAAACATTTTGAGAATAAATCAATCAGCTAATTCTGTTACATTACATTCATTTATCAACTCTTAATCGACTTGCTTCAGTGTATTTCTGATACATTGTCTAGTCCACAAATCACTATACAACAGAATACAACTTAAATATATGAAGGAAAACTCTGTTATGGAAGTTTGTAGATGGCTCACAGATATTCCATGCAAACACAGTTTGGGGAACCTCCCTCAGGAAACACAGGAAACAGGTCTTGGGCCCAAAGTCTCTACACGGGTGGTGCCACAATATGCCTCCCGTGGGGCAGAGAAGTGTGCAGGCATGAGCCGCAAATCCATGGTCCTCCTTGGAACCTGGGTCCAGGTTAGTTATTTAGGCTTGTGAAACAGGACTTGGGCCCTATTCCAAAATATGCTAGGGATCAAAACCATGGCAATACAACCCTGCATTTCCATTACATTGTGAGTGTTCCTGCATCAGGAAATAATCTCCTCTTTTCACCACCATATAGAGGACGCTTGATTTTCCTAGGGCTACAGGAATTAAGGAGTAATGTTTTACTATCTCGTCTATTCCTTTCGCTACCACTATTCCCTATTGGAATGGCATTAAAATTAGCCAAATCAGACTGGAAAGGAAAGGAAAACAATGAAATAACTGCAGGGGACATAATTTGAGGAACATTTTTCCAGGACATAATTTGAGGAAATTCAAGGACTTTGTATATTATTGATGCAGATGTTGGCTACATAGATCAACTGAGGAGCAAACATTTTCTTACCCATGACTTAGATGTGGTATAAACGGAATTAGAAATTTTCTCCACATCTGAGGATTGGAAAGCTGATAGTATATCAGAGACTATATTCAACTAAGAGGCCCACATAGTAAGACCTCCATAATGGATCATGGTTTTTAGCAGTTATGTAAGCAAAATACCCAAAAGCAATAATTAATATACATTTGTGTGTGTTACACTAGTTTATAACTGCATAAATTTTTGGAGTACAGCTTCACACCTATTAAAATGTGTAATTCCACACCACACACACAAACAGAGTTCTAATGAGTCTCCACTAACAGGCTTCCCTTAACACAGCCCCTCTCCAGGATCAGGTACTCCTGCCAATTTGTGTCTGCACAAGCATCGACTTCTCTTCTTCCGTGCGCGTGCATGTGTGTGTGTGTGTGTGTGTGTGTGTGTGTGTGAAAGGAGGACTGAAAGGAGGACTCCCCACTGAAAGGAGGACTCTGGTGAAGTTTTTCTTAGAGGTGACCCAAGAACCCCATCTGTGACCCAACACCTCTCCCAAGGAAACAAGGAAAGTCTGAGAAACTGTCATCCAGGCAAACTGGATGGGATTATTGGGCATAAAATGGCATTAGCAAAAACAAATTAAAGTATGGCGTTTAGTTTATGTCAACATTGCTGTATTAGTGGTAAAAAAAAAATCTGTACTCATGTAGGATGTTACAAAATGGAAATGGTGTGGGATAAACAAACCTGTACTGCTTTGCAACTTTTTGTAATTTCGAACAGTATTCTTTAAATGTTACTTTTAAAATACTCTCATATTTAATAGGTTATAGATGGAAAGTTTTTTCTTTTCCAGTTTCCGGTATCACCGTCCAGGGAGTGGAGAGAAGGGTTCTGGGAGAAAAGCTGGAAACCTCACACAGGGCAGGCTCCGGAGTCTCTCTCCTCTGAGCCTGCTGCTCAGACTCCTCACAGAGCATCTCACCCCAGGACGCCGCCTCCAGGACCCC
>NW_023601433.1:19699281-19753421 GCF_014898055.3 Talpa occidentalis
CTGGCCTGTGTGCCTGCAGTTTTGGAAGAGGCCGCGGTCGCCGCTTGTCCCTGTCTTACATGGTGTGCCCTCCCCTTACAGGGACCCCACCACTCCGTCTAGGGCGTTTGCGGGCCCACGGCCCGCCCTGGGCTGTGAGTGCAAGAGGAGGTGCAGGCGTGCCCCGGGAGGAAGATTTGGGCTTCTCCTGAGGGAGAGAGCCCCGTTCCCCCATGGTGGAGGAAAGTTCCGTACCTCCATGGGTGCAGAGGTGGCCCAGCCCGTGGGCGCTGAGGGTCCCCGAACACACTCACCAGCGTCCCCTACGGCGGCCCTAGGTAGTGCACCTGTGCGCAGCCAGAGTCGGGTGGGCGTGGTCAGGCTCCTGCCAGGGGCGGAGCCGGGGCTCATCAGCGCTGCTGGGCCAGGTGAGGACTCTTCCCCTTTGAGTGGTGCTGGCTTGCCTGGGGCTTTCCGCGCGGCCAGTGTGCCTGCAGTTTTGGAAGAGGCCGCGGTCGCCGCTTGTCCCTGGCTTACAGGGGTTGCCCTCCCCTGACAGGGACCGCGGCCCTCCTTCAAGGGCGTGTGCGGGCGCACGGCCCTGCCGCTGGGGCTGTGAGTGCGAAAGGAGGGTGCAGGCATTTTCCGGGAGGAAGGTTTGGGTTTCCGCGAAGGGGAAGAGAGCCCCGTTCCCCATGGGAAGACAATCCCGTACCCCCATGGGTGCAGAGGTGGTCCCAGCCTCTTGGGGCTGAGGTTCCCCGAACCCTGCACTTACAAATATATTAATATCTAAGGAAGGAGGTTTAGAGAGGTTAATTACTTTTTCCAAGGTTACCTATATATGACATTCACTCAAAAGAAACAATGACTAATTATTGAGAAACTACACTGTACTTTTGTAGAATTGATTGTGTTCTATTGATCAAGATATAGAGAGACTGTTGTGATAAAACTGACTTTTCAATGGCAGGGAATAAAAGCAATATAAATAAGTTTTAAAATATCCAACAGAGAAATATCAAATGGTGATAGGATCTGTACAAATGATCGAAACAAACCCATTGAATTTTCAATAACATATAGGATAACATCAAAATATGAAACCCTTCAGGATATTTTAATAAAATGTATGCATCTGTAAAGCTATGAAAACATTATTCTTTAATGGAAATTATTAGACTTAAATAAATGACAATATGAACTCTATTTACGGACCAGGATGCACCCAGCAAAGTTTGGGAGAAATCACAATTGCAGAGGGGAGCATGGACAGGCAGAAATGACTGAATCACCCTGCAGTAAGAAAAAGGAGGTCAGTGTTTCATGTGGACAAAGGAGAAGGAATTGTGAGATAAGGTCACAGATATTCACAGAAACTCGTCACTCAGAACTTCCTAATTCAGGGTGATGGCCTGACCTACATGATAATTGTGAAACGGAGAGAGGTGTTGGAGAGTGGAGTGAATTGTATAATTTGTGTTTGAGAAAAATCTCTTTGCATTGGAGAAACTAGATTGTAGGAGAACAAGAATGCAACAGGAAAACAACGGAGAAACTTGCGGTAGACAAAGAGTGAGGAGTGGGTCAGAGTGGTACGTTGCTTAGGATGTTAGCTAATAGGGCTGATTTGGATAGATATAGAAAGTGAGGGAAAGACAGAAATTAAAGATGCTGCCAAACGTTCTATCCTGAGCAACTTGGTAGATGTAATTGCTATTTGCTTTTTTAATAAAATTATTTATTTATTTATTTATACAAGCCCTGGGTACAGTCAGAAATGCGGGAGGGTGAGAAAATTCACCAGAGCCTGAGCAGAGAATAGAATAGGCAGAATGACGAGATACACTGCTGAGGGGAGCAGCGGGCACAACAGGAGAGTTCTATGGCGCCATGTGAGACCCTTGCTGGTGGTCAGGGATCGAACCTGTGCTGCAGATGCTGCGGGCAGCTTCTCAGCCTTGTACTCAACTGCTGCGCCACGAGGGGAAGCCCATGCTTTTTGGTTTTTTTTAAGTTTTATTTTTATTTGCTGAATTCAGAGAACAAGAGTAGAGGTTTGGGTAGATAAAAGATTGGTGTAGTTGAAGAAGTGAGATTCCATCTTCTTTTATAAGAAATCATATCACCACTCTAATATCTAACAATGATTTATTGATATATAATGTTGTGGGAAGAATCAAGGTGGAGACCCTGTTGCAGGCGTGAAAGAATTCACCAGAGACAGATGAGAACAGACCAGGTGAATTTATTGAAATACACTGCTAAAAGAAGCAGAGAGTGAAAACAGGAGGGGTGTACTGCTCAGAGTTTGAGTCCCAAGTCTCTCTTTATACTCTAGACACCATTGACTGGTTAGAGTGACTAGTCTTGGGTGTGTCCTGACTGATGATCTGAATCAGCATAGAGGATCATCAGTTCTGGGTCTCACCAGCTTAAGGTCCATGTTTCCATGGCAGTTCCATCCATACTCCCTTTATCATTCCAGCCTACCAAACTTGCCTGCTGGCCAAGGAGTGGGGGCTTGGTTTTCAAATTTTAACGATACCTTGACAGACCAGAGGTGCAGGGATGAAAAATTCACCAGAGGCTGACTGGAGAACAGAAAAGGCACATTTGTTCAAATACACTGCTAAGAAGAAGCAGCTGGGGAGACAGGCAAGATCTGCAAGTGAAGACAGATTTGGGGCTCCCTTTTATAACTGGTTTTGTCAGTTTTGCTTTGGGGAGTGAGTTTTGGGCTGGTTAGTGCAGGGGTGTCTGATCCTGGGGGGTTGATCTTTGACCCAGAATATGTCCTGGCCTTTCCTCCACATACCTGGTCAAAGGGATCCATCTTACGGTTTGGGACCCAGAGCAGCCTTATCATTCTCTCTGAGTTCAAGCCTCCAAACGTTCCTGCTGGGCAATGGGTGGGGTTTAATTTTAACCTTATTTATGCTACCCCCCCAGATACCATTTGGTTTCTGTTTTCCTGCCACAGTGGATACTTTCCTATGTGATTTACATTCCCTCTTCCTGGTCTTCACCTGTCTGCATCTGTGAAATTCAGAAGTCTCCACTGCAGAAACAATTCAAAGCATGCACTTTATGACTTAACACTCTTATCAGTAAGTGTCAAGTAAATTACCAAAAAGGAACCCCAATTCCCAAAGGCTAAACACGGAAGCAATTCTACATTTCTACATTTTCTGACAATTAAGTTGAAAGTTATGGTACAATCAGAGCAAAAGTGGGTTGAATCGGGTTGCTTTATTTTTTTTATTGCTCATTCCTGTCAAAACCATGTTTAAATACAAATATTAAACATGTGCCCATCAAATAAGCAAAAAAATATAATTCTGGAAAAAGGAAAGAAAATACTGTGATTTCCAGAGAAAGGATCATGTTGTCACTCCTGCAGTATACATCTGGCCCAACACGGGTGTCAGGGTATCATTTCATAATTTTAAAAACTAAGCTCTCACTCTTACCCCATAGTCATGTTTGAGAGACTTGAGCAGAGAAGGGCATCGAATTAGGCTGCCACGGGAACTGGGCCACTAGTCTGACCACCATGGCAGATAAACCAGCCCAACTCCAGGAATGCAGAGGCAGGGCCTGCACATGTGTCTGTGTCAAAGTCTGCACCCAAGAGCAGACATCCCAGCTGATAACCCGTGCAAACTGGCTCCCCAAGTAAGAAACCCTATGTAACCCTAGTGTAAAATCTCAAATCCTTCACACACACAGCTGTATAGCTCCCTCTTGTTCCCTGTTCCCTTGCAGGCTATTTCAATAAATCCTCCTTTTCTGTTCTCTACTCCATCTCTGCTGCACTCTTACACCCCCATACCACACATCCCTCAGCTATGGTTCCACCACAAAGAGTGCTTAATAATGTTTGTTCAACTTAACGAACTATCCAATCATCGCTTATATCACTGACCCTGAATTTTATTATTGAATAATAATTCAACCCCTGAATTATTTTATTTCTGATATAAATGTTATCAACAGCATTAACAAGCTAATATTGGTTGGACAATTAAAGATAAATTCATTGATTTTCAAACTTTAAAAAGTTGCCTTATTTTCTGTAGATTCAGAGACCTGATAAGGGAAGGACACAGGCTCAGATCTCTTTCTTCACCCTCCCTATGCCAGAGAAGCTGCGCTTGAATGTTTACAAATCATGACTGGAGAACAAGGATTGACAGATTTGTCTCTCGTCAAGGAATAAATATTTCAAACTTTATTCACCATATATTGTAGTTTATTTTTTGTTTGTTTTTAATTTTTTTTTTATGGAGGCATGTCTTTATTTATTTATTTGTTTGTTTGTTTATACATGCACTGGGTACAGTCAAAAGCGCGGGAGGGTGAGAGAATTCACCAGAGCCAGAGTGGGGAGCAGCAGAGCCAGAGTGGGGAGCAGAACAGGCAGAATGACCGAAGTACACTGCTGAGGGGAGCAGCGGGCAGCAGGAGAGGTCTGCATGCCATGTGGGACACTCCTCGGGTGGCCGGGGAGCAGCCAGGGATCGAACCAGCGCTGCAGAGGCCGCGGGCAGCTTCACAACCCAGCGCTCAACCGCTGAGCCACCGGGGAGGCCCTATTGTAGTTTCTTTTGCAACTACTAAAATCTGCACTACAGCAAGGAGATAGCCAAAGGCAATTAAATGAAGGTGGCTGGTTTTTCATTATTTACAAGGTTGAATTTAGCCTGAGGGTGTCATTTCCTTGTTCTAAGGAAATAATTCCCTTTTCTCCACAATTCTACATCTTTGGGTTTGCTCCATGAATTTTGAAGTGGCTAGAATTTAGGATGACTTAGAAATTTTGCATCAAAATGTGGGTCTTTGAGCAACCCTCATCCATCTTGTAGACTCTGACTCCCATGTATTAGAGCAAAATCTGTAAAGAACACACAGCAGAGCCTCCCGGTGGCGCAGCGGTTGAGCACTGGGTTGCGAAGCTGCCCGGCCTCTGCGGTGCCAGTTCGATCTCCGGCAGCTCCCTGGCCACCAGAGGAGGGTCCCACATGGCGCACAGACCTCTCCTGCCGCCCACTGCTCCCCTCAGCAGTGTACTTCGGTCCTTCTGCCTGCTCTGCTCCGGCTTTGGCTCTGGTGAATTCTCTCACCCTCCACGCTTCTGACTGTACCCAGTGCATGTATAACAAACATATAAAAATAAAAATATATGCCTCTTTAAAAAAAAAAAGAACACACAGCAATCAGAATAAATGTCCTCTGAAATTAAGACCTTTAAATGTCCCTTCATATGCCATCAGTTGATTCCATTGTTTTTAAAAATTAACTGTTGAGAGAGAAAAAATTAAAAAACGAAAAGTATAAGGATTGCCTATAGAGAGCAAGTCAAAATATCTCAGAATAGCTTTCACTTTTTTACATATATATAAAAATGGAGTTTCGGAATTATCACCAATTTCATGAGCTCTAATAAACATCTTTGTGATTCACTTCATTTTCTTTTAATTTTTGCTGAAGTTCCACTGGTTTCTACCAGTATACAGTGATAGGTTTTGGTGTACATTAAAAATTAACATTTGAATAAAAAGTTTCTATTCTTCACCATACAAGAACTCCTTTACCCAAATTCCTCAGCCCCTTTTCCTATTTCCCCTGGCAGCAGATATTTGGTTCTTACAGACAAAGATGTTGTTTTTGTTTGTTTTTGTTTGTTCATTTGTTTTGTTTCTTTATCATCTATATAGGTGTGAAATTGTATCAGGGTGGTCCCCAGGAAAGGGGGTGGTTCCAGGTTTCCACCCCACCCAAGGGAGGGTGGAGCTGAGCAGGGAGAGATGAAGCTGCAGAGGAAATTGAAGAAGGAAGGAAGCAGGATGGAGGCAGAAGAGACCCGGAGGAGGCACGTGGAGCAGAGAGAGGCATGATGAAACCATGCCTGCCTTTTGTTGTGGACTGGGTGACGCAGATGTGGGCGAGAGACCCGTGGGGAGGTGGCAATGGCAGTTTTTGTCTTGCTTTTGATAATTTACTCTTTTCCTTCCAGAATTGTCTGGTGGTTTCTGATCCTTTTCTATGGGTCCCCACTGGAAGATGCCTTAGACCTGTGGCAGGCTTTGGGGCCTTATTATGGGCCAATCCTTTTGGATGGACTTTTACCCACGAGGGACTGGTAACTTTGTGTACTTTATTTAGAAACTATAGAGACACACTTCGGCAGGGGGTGGGGGTGGGGGCTGGGTGGTGAGCGGTGGGGAGGGAGAGCCAGGGAGAGGAAGGACTAGAGTCAAAATAAGGGGGGGTGCAATTGTATTGGGATTATAACCAAAATGAAAATGCATACATTGTGCAAAGATGAAAAATGATGTAAGAATTATATAAAATAAAATATTAAAAAAGAAACTGTAGTCTTTGCCTTTCCTGTATTGTTTCTAATTGTATTGAAGTTCCTTCCCAGTAAAGTCTCATATGTTTTGTGTTGATGCAGCGCATGGCAGAACCTATTTAGAGCAGGTAGGTTTGTGGTGTCTGGGCTGCCCCTCTCCCTGCCCTGTAACAAAATCGTATGGTGCTTTTAGTATCCCTCTGACTTATTTTAGATAGCAAATATATATACTCTAGGTCAATCCATGTTGTTGCAAAGGGCAGAAATTCATCTTCTTATAGCTGAGTAGTCTCCCACTGTGTGTGTGTGTGTGTGTTGTGTATATATATATATATATATATATATATATATCTCACATTTTTTTTAATTTTATCATCTACCAGTGGGCTCTAAGTTTGTTCCTCTGTCTTGAGTGTTGTGATAATGTTATGATGAACATGGTGTTCCATATATTTCTTTGAATTTAAATTTGTATATTTTTGTGGTAAAGCTTGACAACTAAAGAGAAGTCAGCTAGCTGGGTCATGTGATATTTATTTTCTTAAATTTCTTGAGGTATTGCCACACTATTTCCATGATTGCAACAATTTAAATCCGTAACAAAAATCTACAAAGATTTTGTCTCTCCACAACTTTACCATCACTTGTTTCTTGTCTATTTTGATAATAACCCTCTTAACAGATAGGAGATGAACGCTCATTTTGCTTCTGATTTGCTTTCTTAATAGGAGAGGAGGAACACGCGTTCATGGGCCTGCAGTCATCTCTGTCCTGTGGACAAGTCGCTCTTCAACATCTCTGTCCACTTTTTAATGGGGATATTTGTTCTTTTGTTGACGAGTTTAATGAGTTCTTTATAAAATTTCTATATTAAGCCCTTGTCTGACATATGTAAGTATTTTCTCCAAATCATTAGTTTTTTAATGGTGGTTTCTTTCACTCTATAGAAACTTTTTAGTTTAATATTGTCCCATTTGTTTATATTTGCTTTTGTTTCCTTTGACAATGTAATCCGATTGACAAAAGTCATCTCCAAGGCTGATTAAGGAACTCTGTCATTTTGTGATTTGAGAACTTCTATCCATGTCTTTACTCCACTGTTGGTGGAAATGTAGACTGTTTCCTTTCCTAGAAAATTAGGATAGATATTTCTGAAAATACTAACAATAGTTCTACCTTATGATCCAGCAATCCCATTCTTAGATATCTCTCTGAAGTATACAAAAACACTAATATGAAGGGATATGTGCACTCCTATGTTCACTGTAATGGTATTTTCAATACCAAAGTGATGGAAGCAACCTAAGGGTCCAACAACAGATGAGTTGGTTACGAAGATATGGCACACAACACACGAATACTACTCAGCTACTAAAAAACCCCCCGGATTAAATCTTGCTATTTGCAATAATATCGATGGTACCAGAAGAGACTATGACTCACAGAATTAGTTAGAAGAAAGATAATACCAGGGAGAGTAAATGGTTTGCCCACAGATCCAAAACTATAGCCTAACTTGAAAATAAACGAAAATCTCTTACTTAGACCAATTTTCCATCAACTACTTAAAAATTTATGGGCACAGAATGACCTACATCTATTTCAAACATAGTGTTTTTCTTTAGACTGTTATTTCATTGCAATCTGATTCCGTATGAAAACTTATAACGTAAAAAGTTAATGAAGGGCTCTTTATTAAAATAAATGGATAAAAGGGATCTGAAAAGCATTATCTTCAGGACTACAATGTGAAACCCTGCCATTTGTTATTTTCCATTTTGTTATGATAAGAATGAAAGGTTAAATATTTTCATATTAGTTTTTTACTTTGACATTTACCAAAAAGACTCTTTTCATTTTCAGAGTCACTTAAAAAACTGTTCATATCAACCATGTAGTATATAGTCCTTACACATGCTTACCAATTAATTTAAATCTAAAAGTTGCCTGTAACATGATTCTTATATCAGTAAAGACACATTAATTTTATATTAAATTCTATATGGCCAATACTGCAGTGAGAAATTATTGGGAAAGGGGCCTCGCTGGTGGCTTAGGGAGTAAGTCTCAGCTCTGTCACTGCTGTGGCCTGAGTTCAATTCCCCACGAGGGAGCTAAGCCACATAGGTGCAGCAGCCTTCTCCTGTCATGCCTGCTGCTCCCTTGAGCAATGTATTTCAGTACATCTGCCTGTTCTGCTCCCCACTCTCTCTGGTGAATCCTCTCAACCACTGCACCTCTGGGCTACACCCCAGTTCTTCTATGCTTAAAAAATACATTGGAAAAAGGTGGCAGTATTTGTTTGGAAAGTCTGCAAAGCAGATCAAGGAGAAAAGACTTTAATGAGAAACTATTTGAGAATAGTAGAGAGCAATATGATGAAGGGATAAACATGGTCACTCAAACTAAAGCATAAACTAACTGAATTATAAACATTTTGAGAATAAATCAATCAGCTAATTCTGTTACATTACATTCATTTATCAACTCTTAATCGACTTGCTTCAGTGTATTTCTGATACATTGTCTAGTCCACAAATCACTATACAACAGAATACAACTTAAATATATGAAGGAAAACTCCATTATGGAAGTTTGTAGATGGCTCACAGATATTCCATGCAAACACAGTTTGGGGAACCTCCCCTCAGGAAACCACAGGAAACAGGTCTTGGGCCCAAAGTCTCTACACGGGTGGTGCCACAATATGCCTCCCGTGGGGCAGAGAAGTGTGCAGGCATGAGCCACAAATCCATGGTCCTCCTTGGAACCCGGGTCCAGGTTAGTTATTTAGGCTTGTGAAACAGGACTTGGGCCCTATTCCAAAATATGCTAGGGATCAAAACCATGGCAACAACCCTGCATTTCCATTACATTGTGAGTGCTCCTGCATCAGGAAATAATCTCCTCTTTTCACCACCATATAGAGGACGCTTGATTTTCCTAGGGCTACAGGAATTAAGGAGTAATGTTTTACTATCTCGTCTATTCCTTTCGCTACCACTATTCCCTATTGGAATGGCATTAATTAGCCAAATCAGACTGGAAAGGAAAGGAAAACAATGAAATAACTGCAGGGGACATAATTTGAGGAACATTTTTCCAGGACATAATTTGAGGAAATTCAAGGACTTTCTATATTATTGATGCAGATGTTGGCTACATAGATCAACTGAGGAGCAAACATTTTCTTACCCATGACTTAGATGTGGTATAAACGGAATTAGAAATTTCTCCACATCTGAGGATTGGAAAGCTGATAGTATATCAGAGACTATAATTCAACTAAGAGGCCCACATAGTAAGACCTCCATAATGGATCATGGTTTTTAGCAGTTATGTAAGCAAAATACCCAAAAGCAATAATTAATATACATTTGTGTGTGTTACACTAGTTTATAACTGCATAAATTTTTGGAGTACAGCTTCACACCTATTAAAATGTGTAATTCCACACCACACACACCAACAGAGTTCTAATGAGTCTCCACTAACAGGCTTCCCTTAACACACGCCCCCTCTCCAGGATCAGGTACTCCTGCCAATTTGTGTCTGCACAAGCATCGACTTCTCTTCTTCCGTGCGCGTGCATGTGTGTGTGTGTGTGTGTGTGTGTGTGTGTGTGTGTGAAAGGAGGACTGAAAGGAGGACTCCCCACTGAAAGGAGGACTCTGGTGAAGTTTTTCTTAGAGGTGACCCAAGAACCCCCATCTGTGACCCCAACACCTCTCCCAAGGAAACAAGGAAAGTCTGAGAAACTGTCATCCAGGCAAACTGGATGGGATTATTGGGCATAAAATGGCATTAGCAAAAACAAATTAAAGTATGGCGTTTAGTTATTGTCAACATTGCTGCATTAGTGGTAAAAAAAAAATCTGTACTCATGTAGGATGTTAACAAAATGGAAATGGTGTGGGATAAACAAAACCTGTACTGCCTTTGCAACTTTTTTGTAATTCGAACAGTATTCTTTAAATGTTACTTTTAAAATACTCTCAATATTTAATAGGTTATAGATGGAAAGTTTTTTTCTTTTCCAGTTTCCCAGGTATCACCGTCCAGGGAGTGGAGAGAAGGGTTCTGGGAGAAAAGCTGGAAACCTCACACACAGGGCAGGCTCCGGAGTCTCCTCTCCTCTGAGCCCTGCTGCTCAGACTCCTCACAGAGCATCTCACCCCAGGACGCCGCCCTCCAGGACCCCCAACTCTGCCCACCTCAGCCCCCGCCCTGTCCTGGCGGCTCCACCAGAATCCGGAGCAGGCGGCAGCGCCCCCGTGTGGCCACAGAGCTGAGCACAGGAACCCAGATCCGCCCTTTCTCCTGCTCACCCAGGCCCTCCCCAGGCTCCCTGGGCCCCCAGCGGCAGGACAGGGATCAGCACACAAGGGGGCGCCCAAGTCCAGTGTCAGGTCAGAGTCCTCCAATTTTCTTAGTCCTATGGACAAAGGACAAAAGCAGGTTTCCAGGTCCTAATAGCTGATTCCCAGATTATGGGCTGATCCCCAAATATAGAGGTTCCTTCGGTCTCAGGGGGATCCTTGGACTCCAGAGTCTCTGTACTTTGTTTCTGCTTCTGCTTCCAGGGGTGAAAGCGCCTCCTCCTGGGAATTAACATTCAATTCTACCCAGGAGCCCAGGTCCTCGCCCAAGAAAAGGAAAAGGTTCCAGGATAACGCCAAGACCCGTGGACCGACCACTCATCCACGTCTTAGAGCAGGGGGGAGCAGGAGTTATCAGAGCCAGGGAGAGACCCCCAGGAGCTGGTGGTGGTATGTGGTCGATCATTGGTGGAAGGGCCGCACCTAAGAGGAACAATAACTATAGAAAGATGACCCACACTGTCAGAAAATAAATAAATAAATAAATATACATCTTTTAAAAATTCTCCATGTCTGAATCAGGGGAGTTTGAGGAGAACCCCCAGGGCATGGCTAGGAAGGTGGGGAGGCTCCTGGAAATGGAGCAGAGGATGAAAATGGGGACTAGAGGATGGGGCCCAAAAGGAGTGGTGGGGGCACCAGGAAGGGTGGGGCCAGGAAAGGGCAGCATCAGGGACACTGTGAGGGGAGGTCTGTGTGGGTGACGCGGCTCTGGCTGGGACTGGGAGAGACTCTGTCTCCCCTGGTGGGACTGCAGAGGGGCTGGTGCTGTAACTGACCAGGGAATCACTTACATTCTGGGCCTTTCCTGTCCATACAGGGCTGGTGTGACTCAAACACGCACACTCAGGCTGATGAAGGAGAGTGATGAGGAGAGGACAGATGGTTAGGAGGAGGCCCCATTTCCTGAGCCACAACATCCTCCTCAACTCCCCAATGCTGGGGTGGCAGGGAGATTCCTGGAATCAAGAGGAGGTGATTCAGGGAATCAAGAGGAGAAAGGCCTGCACTTCTCTGGAGGGTCAGCCCTGGGGCTGATTCTGGGGCTCCAGGACCCCACTCCCTACCGGCAGGTCTGAGTCAGCCCTGCTGCTCACAGTTCCAGGCTGCTGAGAGCCCCTCTGTGCCATGACCCTGCAGACACCGCTCTGGGGATAGTATAAAGAAACAAAACAGCAAAATTAAATGGAAATCTAAAAACGGTAGAACTGATTTTTAAAAATCACATATTTTGAATGACACTTCAGGGGATGTGGATTCCTTGTCTGACAGCTCATTGCAATCAGGGCTTTGACCGTCACGTGAGCTACTCTGGCCTCCACTGTTTTTTTTTTTTTAATAGAGGCATGTTTATTTATTTATTTGATTGTTTGTTTTGCTTGTTTATACATGCACTGGGTAGAGTCAGAAGTGCGGGAGGGTGAGAGAATTCACCAGAGCCAGAGCGGGGAGCAGAGCAGGCAGAAGGACCGAAGTACACTGCTGAGGGGAGCAGCGGGCGGCAGGAGAGGTCTGCGCGCCATGTGGGACCCTCCTCCGGTGGCCCGGGAGCAACCGGGCATCGAACCGGTGGCGCAGAGGCCACGGGCAGCTTCGCAACCCAGCGATCAACCGCTGCACCATGTGTGAAGGGAGTCACCCCAGAGAGGGACCAGGAGGGGAGCCCGGGTGGGAAGTCTCAGCCCCTGTGAGCCTGACTCTGTGACGTGGCGCGTCCCTTCTGCTTCATTCTCCTCACAAGAAAGAGCCAGAGAGTCAGACACACTCCCGGGGGGCAGTATCTCCCCTCCTGTGTATCCCAGAATTGGAGGAAAATTGAAAACCAACACAGTAGACCTTCTGGACACTCATTATTTCTATTCTGTCCACATAAAAAATAAGCTGCCTCCCACCCAATGCCCCTAAAAGTCTCTGCCATCGCAGGAGCAGCGTGACATCAGCATCTCATCGCGTGACTCAGGACCACACAGAGGAGGCGCCTTGAGAACATCTGTGCAGTCAAATTGTCTGTGCTCAGCTTCTCGTGGGCTACAGCAGTTTTCCCATAAGCCCTCGATGAAGATACAGTGGAGAACAGACACAGGGCAACTTGAAGACCCATTTATTAATGTTTTAAAAGCAAATTTATTGAGATATAACTTTTGGCCCTTGAGTCATTTGTTGAAGGCTCACCTGTCATGTCCTTTTGGTAAGTACAGAGCAGGACAATCATCCCATACTCTACCTCGAGAACATCTCTATCACCACAACAACCTTGTTTCCTGGGTCTGGGCCCAGGGGGCACCACCCTCTCTTTCCTCTCCCCAGCCCTGGGCAGCCAGAGCCCGCTCTCTGCCTCTGGGGATGGGCCAGGGAACTTCTCTCTAAACACATCCCAGGCAACTCTGCTGACACAGACCTGCAGTGGACATTTGGGGTACCCTAACTCAATGCATGCTGGTGCCCAGGAACATACTCCACAGGGCGTTAAGGTCACAGAGAACCCCATGACCCCACCCTGGAGGCCCTGCAGCCTGTGGTGTGTGAGGAGAGAAGGGCTGCAGTAGCTGCCTCAGAGGGGGCCAAGGGCAGAGCCAGGGAGGTTCCTTCCTCAGCAGGAAGGGGACATGGGAGCTGGGTCTTGAAAGCTAGATGTGGGCACAGGAACAGAAGTGGCTCAGGGAGCTGATGAAAGGCCGGCTACTTGACCTCAGCAGTTACTTTCACTGTGTGACCTTGGAGATCCCTCCCCAGCACTCTGTGAACTGGGAAGTGATACTGACCTGACACCCCTCCCCCACACCCTCTCAGAAACAAGGACATGGAGACTTAGGAGTTATGGCAGTGCCCAGGTCAGAACCCCAGCCACCTGGCTAATGTCTGGGCCTCTGGACCGACACCATCCTCCAAACTGACCAGGGGGCCAAGGAGGAGGTGACCCTGGAGCCCGCACCACCCACTCCAGATACCACACATTTCTTGGTTGGAATTGACTGAAGACAAAAGCACTGTAGTAAGTCATCATGTCATCACCCTTTATGGAAATTAATTGAACTCACCAAAGAATAAGACACAGAGTGACTGGTTGTACCAAAAACAAAACCCAACTTTATGTGGCTCCAGGAGACAGGATCAAAACAGCCCCACTGCGGGAGACAGGCATAGACCAGGATGCTTCAGGAGCTGCCCAGTGTGGACAGTTCACACCCCACTGCTGGAGAAGCCAAGACAGGGGGAGGATCCTGCAGGCATGATTGTATTTTTTTATATATATTCTTCTTTTTTTATTTTTTAACTTCAGTTTTCACTTGTAAACGCTGTTTGTTTTCCCCCACCGACTCAGGTGTAGTCCCCATAGAGTTTCCTTCTCCAAGGCACCGTGCACCATCACCTCAGTCCCCTATCTTCTCCCTCCCTCCCTCTGTGCCTCTGCACACTGGGGATCAGAGGGAAACTGAGACAGACACAAAGGAATGGGGCAGGGACAGAGAAGCAGAGAAGGACAGGGACACACACACAGAGTGAGATGAGGACAGACCAAGAGGGGTAGAGAGAACATCAGAGGGACATACAGAAAGAGAAAGGGAGAGTCAGCCAGTGAGGACAGGGAAGGAGACAGAAGAGGCCTCGCTGGCATCAGTCACTGTTGAAGTGGACACCCCATGCCTTGGGTGGCCTCGTCCCAATCAGAACCCAGCCCCAAGTCCATACAACCTCCAGGCAGTTGGGCAGGTGTGTGAGCAGGCAGGGCTTGGGGGTCACTGAGATGTTTGTCGCCAGCACGTGTATACTGTTTGTGGCCTTGGCACCTTGACTGTGCCGACAAGGCCCTGTAGGGCACAGCCAGAGAGGAGCAGGGCTGAGTTTGGGTGGATTCCACCTCGAGGGAGAACAGGCACACCGGGTGGGAGATGTCTCAGCCCCCAGCAGGGCTGGCCAGGCCTGGGTGAGCCATGTGCAGGTGTCCTCCCCCGGGTGGGACCCTCCAAGTGCTGTGAGCCTGACACCAGCCTCCATTCCAAAGGCAGCAGAGAGGAGTGGCCCACTCCCCAGGACCACCCCAGGGAGAGGCTCCACACTCTGGAGCTCCTCTGGGCCCATTGGAGATGGGAGCCTGAAGTTGCTGGTGCTGCAGGGGCTGCTCCCTGGCAGGGAGGACAAGTCAGGTTAGCAGCCAGAAACCTGGGTCTCCAGCTTGGCCCTGGCTTCATGGCACCATCCAAGGTCTCTGGGAGGCTGTGCTGCTCTCAGTGCTGTGAGATGAGCCTGGCATGGAGGGCAAAAAGGAAGTGGCCCAGGCAGCCATGGGGGGGAGTAGGGCATCTGTGTGAGCAGGAAGTCCAGGGAAGGGGACCCAGGAAGTGATATCACCTCCGAGAGATGACAGGGCACACATCACCTTGGAACCCTGGTCCCCAGGCAGTTGGTTCTGAACTAAACCTGACCCAGCTCACTTGCCTGGTGGACCTGGACCCGGCCCCACGTTTTCTTACTGTTTGCCCAGGTCTCCCCACAGTGGACCCAAAAAAGGTCCCCGAAACTCTTGTCTCCCTCTGCTGCAAGGCATGAGGAACCTATTCGTATGTCTCAGGCCAATACCAGCACTGCCCCTGAGGTAACTAGGGGGGCCCTGGGGACAGGTCAGGCCAAGCCAGGGCTCTGATGCCCCCCACCCCTCCCTTTCCCGCTGTGAGTGTGGGTGTGCGAGCTGTGAGGGTGAGTGTGTGCGTGCTCAAGGAAGGAGGGTCTGGCGCACCCAGGAGGCGGGTCATGTCTCCACCACAACCAGCCTGGCTTGTGGTTGGACCCAGAGAGTCATTGCTGCTCCCTCTTGCCCCAGCTGGTTGCCACCCAGCAGGTATGTCTGTTTGCTCCCAGAAGGTGCTCTCTGTTCAGGAAGGTGAAGAGGCCCAAAGAGTGCATTTCCCCAACTGTCCTCCCACAGCCCAGTGTGGGATCTGTCACTTCCAGGTTGAAGTGCACCCAAAACTTTGAGATTGGGGCACATGTCCAAAGGAATTGGCTGGAGTACAAAAAACCCTTGGAGTTGCTGTCCAAGGGTGAGCGGCCCAGGCTGGTGCATGGGCCCGACTGGATGGGTAGGGTCAGGTGCCCCTTGGAGGAGACCACACGGGCTAGATTTGGACCACGAGCAGTATGACATGCCATCTGTAGCTGACAAATTTGGGGAACAGAATTCCAAGGGCCCCCTATTTTAGGCTGGTCTCTGCTCAGGGCTCTAGCATGTGGTCTGTTTGAAAAGGCAAATGGCAATCTGGCATATGGCTGATGGCCTGTCCTCTTGCATATCAAGTGCCTTCTCAAGGAGTACAGCTGGGCTCCCCTGCAGCCCATGAGACAGGCCACGAGCCCAGAGAATTTGCTGATTGGAGAGAAACTGACACCAGGGGTGTCTCTGCTTGTGCTACAGGATCCCTGCAGGGGCTGGTTCCCCAGGCAGGGCTGCTGTTGCCTTCACACCCTCACTTGAACCTGCGGGATGTTGGCCAGAGGTGGCTTCCTCCCACAGGTGTGGTTTGAGCTCAGGATGCTCTTGCATAGGCTGCATTCTTCTGGCCAGGGCCTGGCTGTTCCAGCGGGGGAGGTGTGAGCTCAGCACTTTCCCCATGGGGTGCAGCGTCCTAGTCATTGTCTGGTTCCTCCTGCGGCACTCCTCTTATCTCAGAATCCTCAAAGAAGTCTTCGGGATCCTGCTCCAGTCTTAGCTTCCCCAGAAGGGGCGGGTGTGAACTGCCCACACTGGGCAGCTCCTGAAGAATCCTGGCCTATACCTGTCTCCCACAGGTAAACACAACACTGCCAGGATGCCCTGCTGGGGCCTGGCAAGGGCCTGGCTCCCTGCAAACAGGTGGTGTGTGCTTATGCCCAGCAGGTTGTCCCACCGGTTGCAGGTCCTGGCCTGGTTTCCCTAGCAGGTCTCAGCTGCCTGGGGACATCCTGCTGGAATCTGGGGAGTTTCCAGCTGACTCTGCAGGGGATTACTGAGCTCAGAGTGCCCAGGAACACCTACAGCATCCTGGGCATTTTCTGTCTGACCCAGCAGGCCTTCTGGGCTCTCCTGTTCCTCTGGAACAAAATATGCAGAGGGTGCTCACCTGATACCATTCCTCCAGGGTCCCATCCCCTGACCCCTGTCCTGCCTGTCCACCTCTGGTGCAGACTAAGCACTGCTGACCCCAAACCTTATCCACCTCTCTAGCCACATATCCTAATTTATCTTCTACTACCCCTCCACCCACAGACACCTGACCCTCCTCTTGTAGTTAAAAATCTTTGTTTCCTAAATATGGGCGAAACACTACGTGATTTGCACATCAAAGACGTCTTTACAGACACATCACCCAAAGCAGTGATAGTGAAGGCAAAGATAAACAGCTGGGACTACATCAAATTAAAGAGCTTCTGCACAGCAAAAGAGACAATAACAAAAACAAAGAGAAACCCCACTCACTGGGAGAACATTTTTGCACACAACACTAATGATAAATGACTGATCACAAAAATCTGCAAAGAGCTGATGAGACTCAACAACAACAAAGAAAATAATCCAGTTAAAAAATGGGCAGAAGAGCTAAAAAGAAACTTCTGTGAAGAGGAAATGCAAATGGCCAACAGGCTTATGAAAAAATGTTCAACATCACTTGTCATCAGGGAAACGCAAATCAAAACTACCATGAGATACCATCTTACACCAGTGAGAATGGCACATATTAAAAAAAACTAGCAACAACAAATGTTGGAGAGGGTGTGGAGAAAAAGGAACTCTTCTGCACTGTTGGTGGGAGTGCAAACTGGTCTAACCACTATGGAGAGCTGTGTGGAGATTTCTGGACCTACTAAACATAGAGCTTCCATATGATCCAGCAATTCCACTCCTAGGTATCTACCCAAAGGACACAGAAACATCAATTCCAAAGAACACCTGCACCCCTATGTTTATAGCAGCACTGTTTACAATAGCTAAGCTTTGCAAACAACCCAAATGCCCAAAAATAGATGACTGGATCAAGAAGATGTGGTCCATATACACCATGGAATATTACTCAGCATTCAAAAAAGATAAACATATGCAATTTGCAGCAACATGGATGGCGCTGGAAGGGATCATGCTCAGCGAAATAAGCCAAAAAGAAAAAGAAAAATACCGGATGGTCTCACTCATAGCAGGAATCTAGAAAACTTAAATAAGGGACCAGGAAAATGAATAACTATAAGAAAGTGAAAATCAGAATCAACAAAAAACTATGAAACAGAGACACTTTTTGGGGGGTGGGGGGCGGGAGGGGAGGGATTGGGATCAGAAAGGGAGGGTTGCAACTGTATGGGGAATATAAAAATAAAATTTATTATTAAAAAAAAATGATGCACACCTGAAATGTATAAAAAAAAAATCTTTGTTTCCTAATTGATTTCAAGTTGTTTCATTTTATTTCCTCCAGGGTTTCTTGTTCATTATAGAAATACTAATAAAGTTTGTTTTGTATCACCCAAATTTTTTCACTCCTTTAGCATCCAGTTCTGTCATAGTGCTGGCCTCCTTCTCGCTATGGCCTTGCAGAAGATCTACAACCCATTGTAAACCCTTTAGCCAAACCACTCACAGCCGAGGCCCCTCAGGCCCTGATTCCCTCACATGTCTGCTGCCTCTGTTCTGAATTCTACCTGGGCATTTTCCAGAGAAGGAACCAAATAAATGGTGAACTTGGATCTTCCCAAGTATACAACAGAGGTAGTACACATGGTAGGTATAACACAAATTTGTTTTTTTTGGCCTCCCTGGTGTCCTAGGGGTGAAGCCTCAGCGCTGTCACCACTGAGGCCTGAATCTAGCCCAGCTCAGGGAGCTGACTCTCCTAGGGCTCAGCAGATTCTCCTGTCTCACCAGTTGCTCCCCTTATATCAGATAAAACAGATTTCAAAATCAAAAAGATAAAAAGAGACCCCTGTGGTCATTACATTATGATCAAGGGGACAATGCTTCAAGAAGAAATAACACTCATTAACATATAAACACCAAACGAAGGAGCACCAAAATATATCAGACAACTATTGTCATCTCTGAAAACAGACATCAGAGAAAACACATTCATAGTGGGAGACTTCAACACACCACTAACAACAATGGATAGATCAATGAGACAAAAAATAAGTAAAGACACTAAAGCTCTAAATAAGGACCTAGAGCGCTTTGGCTTAACAGACATCTATAGAACACTAAACCCAAAAATAACATTGTACACATTTTCCTCAAGCACACACGGATCATTCTCCAGGATCATTCATACTGGGACACAAGACAAACATCAACAGATACACCAACACCAAGATCGAAATCATACCAACCATCTTTTCTGACCATAAAGGCATCAAACTAGAAATAAACCATAAAAAGAAGGCAAGGAACTCTCCTATCTCTTGGAGATTGAAAACCACACTACTGGAAGACCACTGGACTAATGAGGCGATCAAAGAAGAAATTAAAAAATTCTTTGAATTGGGCCTCCCCAGTGGCACAGCGGTTGAGCGCTGGGTTGTGAAGCTGCCCGCGGACTCTGCGGTGCTGGTTCGATCCCCGGCTGCTCCCCGGCCAGCGGAGGAGGGTCCCACATGGTGCACAGACCTCTCCTGCCGCCCGCTGCTCCCCTCAGCAGTGTACTTCTGTCCTTCTACCTGCTCTGCTACCCGCTCTGGCTCTGGTGAATTCTCTCACCCTCCCACACTTCTGACTGTACCCAGTGCTGGTATAAATAAATAAATGAATGAATAAATAAAATAAATCATTAAAAAAGTTCTTTGAATTGAATGACAATGAGGACACCAATTTCCTAAATATATGGGATGCAGCAAAAGCAGTGATAAGAGGAGAATATATAGCAATAGAGGCTCACATCAAGAAACAAGAAAGAACACAAAGAAACAACCTAATTTTGAAGCTCAAAGATCTAGAAAAAGAACACCAAAAAAACCCCAAAACCATTAGAAGAAACAAAATAATAAAAAGCAAAGCAGAAATAAAAAAATTGAAACTAAAAAAACAATCCAAAAGATCAATGAAACCAAGAGCTGGTTCTTCGAAAAAATCAATAAAAAATCAATAAAAATCAATAAAACAATCAATAAAAAAATCAATAGACAAACCCCTAGCCAGGCTCACAAAGGAAAAAAGGAAGAAAGCACAAATAAACAGGATCATAAATGAAAGAGGAGAAATCACAACGGACACAGCAGAAATAAAAAGAATACTATGAAGAGTTATATGGAAACAAGTTCAACAATCTACAGGAGATGGACAAATTCCTCCAACTCTACAATCACACAAAGCTGGATAAAGAAGTAGAACACCTAAACAGACCAATTACAAGCAGCAAATTTGAAATGATAATCAAAAACTTCCCCAAAAACAAAAGCCCAGGACCTGATGAATTTACAAATGAATTCTACCATACATTCAGAGACAAATTAGTGCCTATCCTTCACAAAATCTTCCCAAAAAATGAGAAGGAAGGGACAATACCAAACACTTTCTATGAAACATTACAATATTACAAAAACATTACAATATTACCAAAACCGAACAAGGACAAGACATAAAAGGATCTGGGGGCACATTGGATAGATGGCACCAATGGTCAGATCAGATCCAATCAGGTAGCCCAGTCTGGAGACATCTGAATTCTCAGACTAAAAACACTATCAGTGACACCTCCTGTAGTTAGGTGTCTAGTCCTGGAAAGGCCTTGCTGGAAATCAGCATGCAAACTCTATAGCAGGTGTTACATCTGCAGCATGTGTAGGAAGATCCCTCCCTAACTTCCAGCTCCCCCAGCACAGCAGCCAGGTGCAATGGGGCATGACCAGCTCCACTGCAGAAGGGGCCCCTTGCACCAGAGTGGTTTTGGGTACATGCCAGTCAGGTTTGAACCTGGCCAGTGCCATGTAAAGGCAGCTCAGCCTGCCTGCCTGGCTCTTCTGCAGAGCCCACTGTTGGCACAAGACCACACAACATCAGGGTAGATAGGTTTTCACATGCTGGTGTGGCTCTGTTTTAAAGAAGATGTGACATTGTAAAAGGAGCAGTCAGATTTTATCTCATGCAGGAGCCAATCAAATGTTGAAATGGTGTCAGTTTTGAAGATGCACCAATCCAGTATGAAAGGGGGATAACACTGAAGGAAGTATAAGCTGGGACAGTAGCTGGTTTCATGCGTTGATTGGGAGACTCCATTTGGACACTCATTTACTGAGACTTTCATTCATCAGAACCTTCATTCATTGCAGACCTTTGCATCTGATCTCTCCTTTTTAAACACTGCTTGACATATGCTTCCACCTCTAACTCTGCTCCCACATTGCCTGTTGACTGGTGTCCCTGGCCTATGCGTAGCATCTCTGGAAAAGCTGTAAATTTGTGCCTGGTCCTCTAACACCACTTGTGAAAAGAGCTGTCTCCTGTCGGCCTATGTTTGGCAACTTTAAAGAGTGTAACACCGATGCCTGATCTTCCACACCCCCACCTGCTGACTGGCACTGCAGGCATGTGCACCACCACCTCTAATCATCAGCTTCTGATCTTCCAGCACCGCTGCTCACTGCCGCCCCTTCCTCCAGAATGCCTGACACAACCTCTTGGTGCAGTTGCATCTGACACTGTCCAGTCCAGCCTTCAGATTTCTGCCTCAGCACCTCCTAGTAAAACAATGTGGCTGCTTGCACTGGGAGTGGCAAATAGTGAAAAGATTGTGTTCTCTGCTGCTTTCAGAGCAGGCTGCACATACTGGGATAGTGGAGTGGGAAATCACTGCTGCCACTCAGTCTCCAGGCACCTTAGCTTAGGCAGCAGGCTGCAGGAAAGCCTCTAAGGCTGCTCTGACCTAGGGACCTTGCATCCCTGTTGCACTGTGACTACCTCCAGCTGCCACCGTGAGTCGGGTCCTGGTTCATCACTTATTGGTGTGCACTACCTCCAGGCTCTGATTGACAGGACGGGGCCATCCTGCATAAGCAGCTTTTGCTTGGGACTACTAGACGCTGTGGACACTCTTTGGGGTAGGACAGCCAGAAATCCATGACCTTAAAAATTTTCATTTTCCCCAATTCCCCCTCATTGCACCTTGAGCCTGACTTGTGTCTTGCAGCTGTGAGCACATAGATGAGACCCACAGACTGTGTCATCCCCTCAGCTTTGCATGGTTTCACATGGACACACAGTCTTGACTGTGCTGTGACCAGAGCTGCTTAGTGACACTGACTTGGAGGACCGAGGAAAGCTACACTCACATTCTTCTTCTTCTTCTTTTTTTTAAATCACATTATTTTTTTTTCTTTTTTCTTCAAAGATCTATTTATTCATTTATACAAGTACTGGGCACAGCCAGTAGAGTGGAAGGGCGAGAGAACCCACCAGAGCCAGAGCGGGGAACAGAACAGGCAGAAGGACTGAAGTACACTGCTGAGGGGAGCAGCGGGTGGCAGGAGAGGTCTGCTCACCATGTGGGCGTCCCGTCCAGCAGCCGAGATTGAACTGGTGCTGCAGAGGCTGCGGGCAGCCTTGCAACCCAATGCTCAACCGCTGCGCCATACTCCCATTCTTGACTCAGAGTGGCAATAAGCAATGTTATTATTTGTGCTTCTAAGTAAGGGGGTGATTTGTTTCACTTAGTAGATGTATATATCAAATACCAGCTGTGTTAACTGAAAATCACATCCTGCTTGAAGCACCCTGACTGTGTATGCTTTACTCAGAAGCACTGCCAAGGGCCAGATGTCTCTTCCACAGGGCTCCCAGTGACTCCTCTAAGGCACTGCTCACCAAAGATTCAATTTCAGGTTGAACCAAGTCTCTTCCAAGGCTGAATTAGGTCTTCTGAGCCCAGAAAGCTCCCAAGGGATTCCTGAGTCCTCTTAGTGGAGAGGGCCATCTCCCATTGGCACTAAAGAACACAAGCCATCTTGGTGGCTAATAAATTATTATTGATATTTGATTCACAGAAGCCTTATCAGGTTTGTGTCTGAGGGATGAAATCGAAAACACAGGAAGTAAAAATCCTAGTCAGGATGCCTAACCCTGCATAAAACACCCTGATGCTCAGCAGGAACTTGGAAATAATGGGGTCTGGAGGGCCGGCTCCACAGTGTAAGCTGAGAAATCAGGGCAATAGTTCTAGATGTGCCCCCAGCAGAGAACATGGGGAAAGGCTTCCTGATACAAAGAGCTAAAATATCTCCTGACATAAGATTTTTGCAGAGAAAAAATGGACATTCAAGACAGGAGTAGCACATTCTGGAAAAAGGTGATGGAATATGTAGTTTAGTACAACTAAATAAACAGTTACACAGAAGGTAAGATTGCTAAGAGAGAATAGAGTCAGACTGTAAAACCCCTTAATTGCCATACTAAGATGCGGGGGCTGCTTCTAAAGACAATAAGAGGGGCCTCCCCTGTGGCGCAGCGGTTGAGCGCTGGGTTGCGAAGCTGCCCGCAGCCTCTGCAGCGCTGATTCGATTCTTGGCTGCTCCCCAGTCACCTGCGAGGGTCCCACATGGTATGCAGACCTCTCCAGCTGCTCGCAGCTCCCCTCAGCAGTGTAGTTCATCAGTCCGCCTGCTCTGCTCCCCACTCTGGCTGTGGTGAATTCACTCACCCTCCCACTCTTCTTACTTTACCCAATGCTTGTATACGTAAATAAATAAATCTTCAAAAAATAAAGACAATAAGAAAAGGACCTTGGGCTTCCACATGGAGATTCTAATTAGACTGGAGCAAGACTGGAGACAAAATGATGAGTGAGGAAGATGCACAGAAATCAATTTGGGAGTTGGGAGGGAGATAAATGAGTTGAGATATACCTGCTCATGAATATCTTAGCATAGGTATCCAGGAGGCAGTTGTAAAAAGGTCAGATCAGGACTGGAGGTTGAGTTGGAAGTCATCAGTGTGTAGGTAATTTCATGTGGATGAGATGATCTAGCACGGTGTGCAAGTAAGACGAGACTAGGGCTGATGGGGGAGCCCTATGAGGTATTTATAAAATGAAGAAGAGAATCAGAACCCACAAAGGAGAAAAAATCATAAGCAGGGGATTAAAGATATAGAAAATCAGAGCATTTCATAGTTTCCAAGTCATATTCCAAATGAGCAAAATAGACAGGAAATCGCCTAATTTTTTCTAGGCATCTCTACCAACTTGGAAGGCACTCTGAGAAACTCTCAAGAATTTACAGCAAGCAAAAGTTCAATCGAGATAACATCATCTTCACAATTGCAGGAAAGGGGCCTTCTCTCGTGGCACAAAGAATTAAATCTCAACATTATGAAGCTATTTGCAGCACCGACTTAAATCCCTGGCCAGGGAGCTGCACACATGGCGTGGCAAACCTCTCCTGTCTTGCCCGCTGCTCCCCTCAGCAGTGTATTTCAGTCAATCTGCCTGTTCTCTTTTCCTGCTCTGTCTCTGGTGAATCCTCTCACCATCCACACCTCGGGCCTGTACCCCTGCTCTTGTATGCATAAATAAATAAATCTTAAAAAATAAGAGAAGACTATGTGCATAATTTTGACCAAAAAAATATCCACAAGGTACACATATCAAAAAGCAAGAAGCAACAAGTGTTGGTGGGGATATGGAGTCAAAAGAACACTTTTCCACTGCTGGTGTTGGTAGTCTGGTGTCGCTCCCATGGAAAACAGTATGGCATTTTCTCAAAAGACTAAAAGTGGATCTGCCCGTGACCCAGCAATCCTACTCCTAGGTTTCTACCGCCGAAATACAAAAACACTAATTTGAAAGGAAACTTGCTCTTCCAAGTTTATTGCTGCACTATTTACAATAGCCAAGATGTGGGGACAACTTAAGTGCCCGATCAGATAAATGGATCAAGAAGATGTGAAGTGTATGCACAATGGAATACTACTCAGAAATGAATAAAGATAAACTCATGCCATTTACAGCAACACGGATGGAACTAAAAGGCATTATGCGGAGTGAAATAAGTCACTAGGAAAAAGACAAAACCAGGTCCATCACTTGTACGTGGACTATAGAGAAAGCAAATAAAGTGTCATGTAACATCAAACTTTAAAACTAATCCTTGTCCCCTGGTCACAGAACTGAGGTCCCCAAGGGGAAGAATAGGGAGGGGTGAGAAAGACGCGGTAGAAAGCACAATGGCTATGGGGGCAGACTGCGGGTGCTTTTGCAGTGGGTGCACTTTGGTGACTGCGCATGGGGCACAGAGACCTTACAAAATACTAACACTGGTGGAAACCCCTCTTACTCAATTATATTTTAAAATGTTATTTTTTTATTGACTCCTTGAACAAAAATAACATATAGGTTAAGAGAGAAAGGATTTTGAGTGGGAATTGCTGAAGGGGCCTACACCCAGAAGTAACATGAATCCCAAATAAATAATTAAACAGTACACCTCAAGAAACTTGAGAAATAAAACAAAGAATAACTAAAATAAATAAAAGAAGGAAAATTATATAAATTGGAGCAGAATAAATTAAACACAAGTCAAAAAACCAAAACAAAGATCCATGAACTAAGAGTTACTTCTTCAATAAACAACAATGATAAAACATTAGCTAGGCTAACAATGGAAGCAAGAGAAAATTTATGATAGAATTAGAAAAAAATGGAAATTACTACAGCTGGCAGAGAAATACAAATGCCATGAGAGCACTATGACTGACTATGCTATCAAATTCAATAATCATTTTTTTACTTGTTTTTAAATATTTAATTATTGGGCCTCCCCAGTGGCGCAGCGGTTGAGCACTGGGTTGCGAAGCCGCCCGTGGCCTCTACGGCGCTGGTTCGATCCCCGGCTGCTCCCCGGCCACCGGAGGAGGGTCCCACATGGCGCGCAGACCTCTCCTGCCGCCCGCTGCTCCCCTCTGCAGTGTACTTCGGTCCTTCTGCCTGCTCTGCTCCCCGCTCTGGCTCTGGTGGATTCTCTCACCCTCCCGCGCTTCTGACTGTACCCAGTGCATGTATAAACAAAACAAACAAACAAACAAATAAATAAATAAATAAAACATGCCTCTATTAAAAAAAATAAATAAAGATTTATTTATTTATGCTTACAAGAATTGGGGTACAGGCTGGAGATGCGGGAGGGTGAAAGGATTCACCAGAGACAGAGTGGGAAGCAAAACAAGCAGACTGATGAAATATACCACTGAGGGGAGCAGTGGGCAAGACAGGACAGGCCTGCCATGCCATGTGGGTAGCTCCGAGTCCAGCAGGGATCGAACAGGCACTGCAGAGGCTGCAGACAGCTTCACAGCACTGCACTCAACTGCCTGCACCACCACAGAGGGTATAGATCTTTCGCCTCTTTTATTAGGCTCATTCCCAAGCATTTGATTTTTTGTTTCAATTATATAAGGGATGGTTTTCTTGATTTCTTCTTCTGCAGACTGATTGTGCATAGGAAGGCTACTGACTTTTGTGAGTTGATTTTGAATCCTGCTACTTTTCTGAACTGGTTGATTATTTTGAGAAGTTTTTCTGTGGAATTTTTAGGGTTCTCAGTGTATATTATCGTATTGTCTGCAAATAGTGATAGTTTTACTTCTTCTTTCCCCATCTGCATTCCTTGTATGTTTAGACATAGGCATTGACACTGTTTTGGACTTTGAGGCACATCTAAAATTAAGCCAAAGGTTAAAATACAGCAAAAAAAAAAAAAAAACCTCAACCTTTTTGACATTGCACGTGACATTTGTCATTTGAAGTACTTTGAAATATTGCTTCAAACAAAGTTTCCCTAGTCAAACTGTTTGAATCTATTTCCTGATGGAGAGTGAGAAAATGTTCCCATGTAAAAAGGCAAGGGGACAGTCAAAATGTACTGTTCTTTAGAATGTTCTTATTTTAGGGCTGGTTTGGGTCAGTCAACAGCATTCTTGACATAAGCAAAACTGTCAGGAGCTCAAGACACAGGAGGGAATTCCATTCTAGCATGAAATTCTGAAAACATGTTAGTATGATTTAGGTGCAGATGACACTGTGAAGGGAGGAGAGGATGTGGTTCAGGAAGAAATGTGCAGCACCTGCCTGCAAGGCGGTCAGAAGTGACATGTGGGTTGGAGGAAAGCAAGGTCAGAGAGTTGGTAGGTGCAGGCTGGGGATTCTGCAAGAACAAGAGCAAATGCCCCAGGTGGCAACAGGATGTGGCAGAAAGAAGGACACCCAAATATCCCAAAATAGATGACAGGATCAAGAAGATGTGGTGCATACACAATGGAATATGACTCAGCAATCAAAAAAATATGAATGCATGCTATTTGCAGCAACATGGATGAAGCTGGAAGGGGTCATGCTTAGGCAAATTAAGCCAGAAAGAAAAAGAAAAATACCAGATGGTCCCACTCATAGCAGGAATTTAGAAAACCTAAATAAGGGACCAGGGAAATACTAATCATAATAAAGTAAAAATCTCAATCAACAGCAACTACAAGCCAGAGACACACTACCCTGCGGGGGAGGAGGGAGTAGGATCAAACAAGGGGGGTGGGAATTATACGGAAACTATAACCAAGGTGAAAATGCACACATTGGCAAAAATGAAAAATTATGTAAAAATACATAAAATCAAAAACAAAAAAGAAGGGCAGCTCACCCAGCAGGGCTGGACAGGGAGGGAAGGTGGGCGGGGGCAGGGCTGAGGCCAGCGGGGCAGGGAAGCCTGTGCAAAGGGGTTTTGGGGAAGTGTCACGCCCAGTAGGGCCACGGGAAGGCGTGAGGCCAGCGAGCGATGATCTGACTGATGCTCTCGCTCTTCCCTGGGTGTAGGGGAGGTTGAAGGAAGGGGAGGAACCAGTGCGGGGCCGCAGCCCTGGCCCGTGAAGCACAGCATCCCAGGCTGGTGGGGGCATCGTGGGTTCTCAGAGGCGAGAGGGATGCGGAGCCTCCGTGGGGTTGGCAGCCCCTGAGGCTGAGGCGGGCGTGGACACAGGCGGCCACAGAGCTCAGACTCCCCCGAGGTGGCTGTGGAGGTTGGGGAGAAAGACGGGAACGGCCCGCAAGTCCGCCCTCGACACGGGAGAGGCCGCGACCTCTCTCTTGCGGCAGCCGGGAGCAGCCGCGGTCTAAGGAGGAGCAGCACGGTCTCTCCTGGCCGCTGCTGGGTCAGGTCCCCGGGGGGCGGAACCAAGAGAACCTGCCCTGGGCATCCTGTCCCCCGAGAGGATGACACCCTCCGCCCTCCAGGCCTGGGACACGCGGTGCTGGGGCCACCGGGCCCGACCCCAGGCTCTGAGCCTCGGGGCTCTGGCCGCGCCCCAGGCTGCTCAGGGGAGATCTGGTCCTCAGCGGATGCTGTGCGCAAGTGATCAGGGTTGGCCTAGCGGGGGGAACCTGCAGCCTGAGCAGCGGCGGACCCCACAGCTCACGCGAACCCACCACTTCCAGGAGCCAGGCCGTTCCCCGCGGGGCGCAGGGCCACAGCGTCTGGACCTGGCCTTTGCCAACCTCTGCTCCCCGACCCCGAGTTCGAGCAAGAAGCAGATTTTTTTTAGTCTTTTTTTTTTTTAAAGATATATTTATACAATTACCGGGGCACAGGCCAGAGGTGTGAGGGTGAGAGGATTCACCAGAGACAGAGTGGGGAGCAGAACAGGCAGACTGATGAAATACACTGCTGAGGGGTGCAGCGGGCAGGACAGGAGAGGTCTGCTCGCCTCCCTGGCGGGCCGGGAATAGAACCGGCGCTGCAGAGGTGAGGACAGCTTCACAGCGCTGTGCTCAACCCGCTGCGCCAACAGGAGATACAGACGCAGATATTTCCAAGCCAGAAATCTCGGGGGGAGCTGACCAGCCCCAGCTGTCCCCAGCCCCGGCTGAGTCAGGTCAGGGGGTGTCCCCACAGCGCTGGGGGCGGGGCGGACACCCCTCCAGGGCCGCTTTACAGCCTCTGCCGCCCTGGGAGCCGCCCCGGCCTCCGGCCTGCGAGGTCGCCGAGGGGCACACGCAGCTCGAGGGCCAAACGGGGGGACCATGTTCCAGACAGTTTTCATTGTCGGGGTGAGAAGAGTGGACTCTGTCGCGTCTCATGCTCTCAACATGGTGTCGTTTATTGTGCCTGTGGATGTGTCGTGTCCTGTGAGACACATCAGGGTTTGAGGGGGACTGTGCGGAGAGACCCTAAAAGCTGAAACCTGGGACAGGTGCTCGCGACAGAGGACACGGCCTCGCCAGCGCCCCGCGGGCTTCTGGAACGGGGTGGAGTCCAGTCTCCAGGGAGTCTGTCCACACACCTCTTGGCGGTTGCTGTGCTGTGAAGGCTGAATGGCCCCCGGGGTGCCCTCTGCGGGGTGCGTGGCCTCTGCTCTGACGCAACAGAGAGCTCTGTGATGTCACCCGGGAGCCTACTTAAGCCCCCGCGCAGCCGGCGGCGGTGTAGGTAGAGCGAGGAGTGTTGGGATCTTGACGGTGGACACGGAGGGAGAGAGAGGCATGTTGGTGGATTGGATTGCTTTTGCTTTGGTTATTTCTTATTCAGTTATTTATTTTAGCTATTTTAGTTATTTTATTTTTAATTCTGTTTTTTTTTATTTTCCTTTTTTGTTTTATTATTTGCTTATTTTTTTCCTTTTATTATTTTATTTTTTTATTTGTTTTTATTTTTTAATTTTATTGCCCCCATTTTCCCTGGTGTTGTTATTTTTGCGTGTTTTTATTTCCCCTTTGTTGTTTGTCTGTTTTTTTTTTTTTATTTTACTTGTTAGTTTGTAATTGTTTGTTCGCTTGTGGTTTGTTCGTTTGTCTGTGTTCTTGTTATTTGGAGTTGTTAGTTTGTTATTTTTTTTATATTTTTAAGTATTTATCTTTGTTAATTTTTTGGTTGTGTGTTTTCATTTTTGAGTGTGTAGTTAGTATTAGTATCCTATTTAGGTTAGCATAGTTAGTATTTCTGGTAAAAGTAGTTAGCATCCTTACTGTTTCGGTAGAGGAGTCAGCGCGGGGAGCATTTAGTTAGTTTCGGGGATCCTTTTCACGTACTCCTAGCTCTAGGCTAGTAGTGAACTTGTTAATCGGGTAGCGGAGCTAGTGCCGAGGGCTCTAGACAGCCAGGGCCTGCGAGTGTAGGAGCGGGTCCGCCCTCACTGCCTCGATGTGCATGTCTGCCCAGGGAATGGCCCTGAGACAGTATGTGATGCTCGGCAAGCTGCGGGAGGGCACCCACGCCAAGATCAAGCAGGCGCGGCACCTGCCGATGGGCACGGAAGTGGCCATAAAGGTCATCCCCAAGTCCTGCACGCCTCAGAGGTTCCCGGTCTGCGAGGTGGCCTGCATGAAAGTCCTTTGGCACCCGAACATTCTCCAGCTCTTCCAGGTGGTGGACACTGAGGATGAGGTGCTACTGGTCCTGGAGCGCACTCAGGAGGGCGACCTGCAGGACTACTTTGCAGGTGCGGGCACCTGGGGGAGATGGAGGCGCGCCGCATCTTCCAGCAGATCCTCACTGCGCTCAGCCACTGCTAAGCCCAGGGCGTGGTGCACTGGGACCTGAAGCCAGAGAACCTGCTCCTGGACCAGCACCGAAACATAAAACTGGCAGACTTCGGTCTCAGTGCCCAGTTCTCTGGGACAGCGCTGCTCAAGACCCCCTGCAGCAGCCCGCAGTTTGTGGCACACGAGATCCTCCGTCACCAGGAGTACAGTGGCCCCACGGCATACATCAGGAGCCTGGGGGTGGTCCTCTATGACATGGACACGGAGCTGCCCTTCAAGGGCAACAGCCTCAGGGAGCTGCGGGCCAGGGTGCTGAGTGGTGTCTACAACGAGCCGCACTACCTCTCCCAGCAGTGCCGTGACCTGCTAAGGAAGATGATGATGCTCGACACCCAGAGCCGCAGCACCCTGGACAGCATCATCCAGCACCCCTGGGTGGGGCTGCCCAATGGACTCCCACTCTGCTGCAAGCCGTCCCAGGCTAGCACAAGGCTGCCATGGAAGCCCTGGTCTGCCTGGGGTTCCGGAAATAGGTCATCGACAGGGCGCTTTTGGAGGGCAGGTATGACCCTGTGATGGGGTCCTACCTCATGCTGCTTTCCAGGCAGTGGGTGGGCGAGGAGGGGCCGGACCCCACTCTCTTCCCCAAGCTCCTCAGTCCCAATGGGGCCCACTGCACCCCGATACCAGAGGACCACCAGCAGCCTCAGTTCTCAGGACGGGAAATCTTGCGGGTGGGACTGTCCCCGAAGCAGGACACCCAGAAGCCCAACACCACCTCCGGGCTAGGCATCCCGCAGAAGGATGCCAGCCTGCAGAGTTCTGTCTCCGGCTCAGGGCCCCTGCTGCCGGACGCCTGGAAGCCCAGCATGGCCTCCAGGTCAGGGCCTGTGCTGCGGGAGGCCTGGGGGCTCAACACCACATCACTGCCAGGCCCCCTACAGGAGGAAGCCCTGCAGCCCAGCACCACCTTGCTAGGCCCCCAGCTGGAGGGGGGGCAGGAAAGCATTAGGAAGACCTCCAGCCCAGCCCCCCCAGCTCTCCAGCACCACCCGAATAACCCCAAGGAGGAGCCCCTGTTCAGCCCACCCCCTGCAGAGACACTGGGCTATTAACACCATTCCCAATCCACCCTTCAGTCCAGCGGAGGCTACAAGGCCAGAGCTCATTGAATCATTAATAGGATTTTAAAATGTTGCATTTTCTGTCCACCCTTCGGAAGAAAACACAAGAGCAGAGTTCACCCTGCTGGGGATTAGATGGTCACCAGCACCTCCCTAGAATTCACTTCCCCACTCCAGGGCAGCCACTCAGTGGCCATAGTGAAAGGAGCACGCCAGCAGAGGCCGAGCCCTGGAGAGGGCTGGGCCAAGCCAGAGGGGCCAGAAGCAGCATGAGAACATAGGTGTGGAGCACAGATGTCCGAAGCACAGCAGTCCCAGGAGCAGAGCAGGTGAAGGGCAGGGAGGGCAATGGGTCTGGTGAAGCACCTGAGGGGAACAGAGCAGAGGAAGGGGGAGAGGAGGGCTTAGGGCAGCTGAGCAGGTGCAGGGCCCAGGATGGGAGTGGAGCTGTGTGGGCTGAGCCCCAGAGGCCCCGGGCCATAGGCTGGGACCCCAGGGCCTTGCTTCCCCATCTTAGGCTCTATCCCGTGTGGGCCCTGCTGGTGGCCCCTGGGCACCCGGATGGCGCAGACGATGCAGGAGCTCTTCGGTCTGACTGGCGCTGTCAGGGACTGACATACACGGTAGGAAGTCCCCCTCTACTGAGCCCCTTTTCACAACGGAGATTCCAACTTTGAGAATTGCTTACCCGCCAGTGAGTGGTGCCTCGATAGGGCCTCCTGGTTTCCATCTGTACTTTGTCGCATATGAGTCCATGCAGCACTTCCCGGGGGGTGTCACTAAGGAAAGAGCCTCCTCCGTGCTTGGGCTTCACTGGCTCTGCTCTTCCCACGCAGGTCCCAGAGGGCACGAGGAGGCGGCCGCCGTGGACACACTGGTTCCCACTGCAGGGGCACCTCCAGGTGACCTGTTCTTCCTGCAAGCCCTGGGGTGTGGAGGCATCTGGACGCTCTTTCTACGCCTGGAGGAGACAGTCTGAAATGGATTATTTAGTTAAAATGTCTATCCCAGGACACATTAAATTGGTGTTTGAAACTGACCATGTTTGCTTCCCGTTTATGACTGCACTCACACTTCCAACACATTGGACATCAGAAACCTAAAAATCCTTTAACATTCTTGTAATAAGCAGTGAAAAGTTTAGAAAATTTAGAAAATTTTGGAAAGCATTTAGAAAATTTTAGAAAAGTGAGAGAGGTCAAGTGGTGATAAGACAGTGAGACAGGAGTGTGAAGCAGAGCTAGCTGTGAGTATGGAATTAGGTATTTGCACTATTTTCTTTAGGTGTATGTGCATGTCTTGCACTGTGTGCAAGTTTGTGCATATGAGTCTACATGAGTGTGGCTTGTGTGTGCATCTATAGGTATGAAGTATTTATGTACCTTCTACCATCAGAAAAACACACAGCTGTAGAGAATTGGTACGGTGTCTTCAAAAATAGGGCCTCCCGGAGGGCCCAGCGGGTTGAGCCCAGCGCTGAGGGAAGTGCTGAATCTCCAAAGTCCCCAATGTGGCCTGTGTCCCCAAGTCCACATCTGTAGGGGGTTTAATTCTGCTCCAGTATAACTGTAGATGCAGGTCAGTTAACGTTTTCCCAGTTTCTTGCCATTGGTCCCTGCTCCTGGTGTGTGCCCTGGTCACCCATTTCTCTTTCAGGGGCATCGATGTTGTCCTGCACATTGTTGTGAGTTTATGGCGGCGCTGAGCCCAGTGTCTTCACTCTGCCTCCGTATTGCGCCTCCTGCGTAACACAATTCATTTTTGAGACCATAATTACTTTGTAAACCAAAACAACTAAATATAATAAAAAGATAATAAAACTGAAAACTAGCGATGTTAAAAAAATCACATCCAGTGACTTGTATTGAAATTATTGAAAAATTATATACATCATGGCTAAGTGTGGTTCATTCCTGTAATACAAGACCAGTTCAACACTTACATATCAAGTAATATAACAGTTTACATTAAGAGTGAATAAGAAAATATATATTACTGTATCAACAGACATAAAAACACTCAATATATTTCAACACATATTCAAAATTAAAAAAAAGTAAATTCAAAAACCCAGAATTTAAGGGGCTTTTCCTTAAACTAATTAAATGTATAAAAGAAAACATGTAACTAACATTACACTTAAAGATGAGCCACCAAATAGATTTCCTCTTCAGATGGAGAAAAAGGCCATTTTGTCCTCTGCCACTATACCAATTCAGAACTGCGGGGCTGTCCTTACTAATATGATAAGTAAAAGAAAAGAAAAGCTATAAAGGGAATACATATTGATATGAAACAATCAATTTTGTATTCCAGGTAGAAAACCACTAGAAATCTTAAAAAAATCTCAGAAATAATTAGCAATTATAGGAAGGTTGCAGGGTATGTGGTCAATATACAAAAGTTTATTAGTTTCCCCATAAGCAACACAAACAACTGGGATTTAAAATTAAAGAAACATTATCTGTTATAATTATTCTACCCCAAATGAAATACCTAAGGCCTCCCCTGGTGGTGCAGTGGTTGAGCGCTGGGCTGTGAAGCTGCCCGCATTCTCTGCAGCACTGGTTCCATCCCCGGCCACCAACAAGGTTCCCACATAGCACACAGACCTCTCCTTCTGACCGCTGCTCCCCTCAGCAGCGTACTTCGTCAGTCTGCCTGTTCTGTTCCCTGCTCTGTCTCTGGGGAATTCTCTCATCCTCCCATGCTTCTGAATGTAGCCAGTGCTTGTATAAATAATAAATAAATAAATAAATAAATAACTCTTTAAAAATAAATACATAATAATAAATGAAAAAAAAAAAAAAAATAAATATCTAAGCATAAATCTAACAAAATTTGCAGGAGACCTATACACAGAAACCAACAACACTCATAAAATGGACCTAGATACAGACCTAAACCTTATTTTAAAATGAACAAATGCAAATTGAATCATAAACATGAAAGTAAAATGCAATACTATAAAACTTCTCGAATATGACATAATAATACAAATAGATGTGACTTTGGATTTGCTAATAACTTTTTAGGTAAAACACTAGAAGCATGACCTATGAAATAATAAACAGACCTTTGCACTTTATTAAAAGTTTATGCTCTGCAAAAATGATGTTAAAAACACAAGTAACTTATTAGGAAAATACTAAGATAGCTGCATTTACCAACATGCATTTGTCAAAACCCATAGAACTCACAGCACTAAGAATGACCCTTGGTCTACCTACATTTTAAAGAATCATTTTGCAAGTTTGGGTACACCAGAATGTGACACAGACGATGACAATAGAATGTAAGTGTATTACACTGTATGTATGACACATGCTTACAGAAAGAGATTTTGGAAAAGGTGCTGTAGACTCAAAAAGAAGGAAAGAATTCTACAGTTTGCTCTGCTGGAAATGTCCTTTCCACACTGGCAAGGCTGCCTGGGCAATAAAGTCAGCAAGACAATAACTTTGTTTGCTTTGAAGAGTTCCTCTGGTGAGAAGCAAAGACAATGTCGAGAAAGTCCACAGTCCTATCGTGTTTATAAGTTGCTAGACGAAGGAACATGAGCTAATGACCTGAGTGACGAGCGTGTCTATGAGGGCACTTGTCAAAATAAGAGATTCCAATAAGCTTTGGTCCTTACATCTTCCCCCTCACAGGTAACTCTGACTGACTCGACTTTGTAAAATCAAATCTGGACTTGCTATTGGTTTTTAAATTGGGGGTTGGAGTCATAGGCCTGTCAGAACATTCCTATATGTCCAACATAACCTGTGCAATATGATCCATCCCTGGAAGGCATTGAGTTGATTGGTTAAACTGTTAACCCAGCCTACTAGATGTACAAGGACTCTGCTGTCCCCTGCCCTCAAGGTGCTGGTGTCCTAGGCAAGAAGACACATCATCAAGGATTTATAGACTCTAAAGTTTGTCTTTGACAAACTTTGTTTGGTTTCTTGATATTCCACAGAAAAGTAACATCATCCAGTATTTATCTTTGCTCTTCTGGCTTATTTTGCTTGGCATAATAGCTTCCAGTTCCATTCATGTTGCCATCAATGGTGTGAATTTATCATTTTTTGTTTGCAGAGTAGTATTCCATTGTGTGTATGTGTATATATACCACATTATCTCTTCCATATGGCCACTGAAAATTATTTCATTTGATTCCTCTATTACTTTAAAAAACTCCTTTTTGGGGAGGAAGTCCACTCATCTCTGCTAAACAGACAAGTATAGGTTTTTGCACCTGAGGGGGAAATTCTATACTCCCAAAACACTAACAAAAATGTAAACCAATGGTGCTTCTATAATAAAAATTAAAAAGATGACACATCATCAACATCACTAAGCTGGCAGTGTGGTGGATAGCTTGACGATTAACACTATGGAGAAGAAATAAGCAAGGAAGAAGAAAGGCCATATTGTCTTAAATCAAGACTTCAGGGAAAGCCTCTCTGAAAGCAAGGAAGGACAAGCAGGGGGACCAGCAGGGGCAAGCCTTGGGTGGTAGTGTGCTTGCAGTCTTTGAGGGGCAGAACTATGGCCTGAAGAGCAATGTTGTCTCAAATCTACAGGCCCTGGCGTGGCTCTTTTGGGATGTGTGAGGGGCCCTAAGTGCTTGAAATGCATTCAGCTTTAAATGAGGACTGCACCAGAGATGGTGATTATATAACCCCACCCAGTCCAGCATCCATTAAGTCAGGGCTAATTAGCACACTTCCTTTTCCAGCTGTGCCCTCAAAACTCCATTAACATCAAGTGCTGGCACCCACTGTCACCTACAGATTCAAGGTAATAGACCTCATCTCTTCTACAACACGATGGGTTTCCTGAAGGAATTGAATCATTTCCCAGGACTGCCTTGGGCAAAGTGGGACACAGAAATGGGGCCTGAATTAGAATGGGGGTGAGGAAGGGGAAGCTGGGCTGCAGGTGAAACATCCAGAACAAGACTTTGATAGACAACTTCATGCTTCCAAGGAGAGCCTGCCCAGGTGGACTCAGGACACCAAACGCTCAGTAGATAATGAATGTCCCTCCACCAAAACATCTGTGCTCTCTAGGTCTAGACACACCCGTGAGACTCTCACCTTTTTGTGTCTGCATTATGTTCTGTGACTGACACCACATGGTCACCCTGCTTGCAGTTTTATTATACTAAGCAATCACAGCCTTCCATTGCATAACACTGATTTTATTGAAGAACAAATCTGCCCTGTTTGTTTACATTCTGGACACTGATAAAATAGAATAATGATTTCAGTTAGTATCTTGAGTGAGTCAAATTTATAATTTATCCCCACTTGATATGGTCCAAAAATGAAAGAAGTGGAAGACTGTGGACAGTATGAAATGTGAGCTTATTTGTTAGGAAAACAAAACCCAGAGCCAGAGAGTTAAAGGCTTTCCTACATGTAGCATTTGATGCCGAGGAAGACAAGTAAGTTTGCTTTGGTGCATAGGGCAGAGAAATAGCCTTTATATGTATATTTAGAACAACTGAAAAAGTGCCCGTTATTTCTGTAAAGGGCTCATACATGTAGTACAGATTTGAGTGGGGTAGTGCAAATCCAGGAATCAAGGGTCCCTGTAAATTCATCTATGACTCACTCCTGATGCTTTTATATGAGGTTTACCAAAGCACTTTGGATTTCAGACCATCTCTGCCTTGTACTCTGGGGTCAGTTTTTCTCTCTTAATGATACATGTGTTAAATTGATACAGATCAGTATAGATGAGATGAGTGAATGGGACATAATGCACTTAACAAACATGTATGATTCCTTCTGCAAGCCCAGCACAGCAGGTGCTCAGTACAGGAGACAAAACCTGGAAGACATGGCCTTGCCTTGTACATATTAGAGTCCAGGGAGGGCAAAGAGTAATCTGCCCCTGAGATGCAGACAGCAAGCATAAATGTCACCCAGAGGATAGAAATTGTCTACCAGGACAGGATCTGACCACAAGTCAGTATCGTCTGTGGTCTTACAGGTTTTTTTTTTTAAGATTTATTTATTTATGCATACAAGAGCTGGGGTACAGGCCAGCGATGCAGGGGTTGTGGGCAGTGAGAGGATCCACCAGAGACAGAGTGAGAAACAGAACAGGTGGATTGACTGAAATACATCACTGAGGGGAACAGCTCAGACTGAGACAGGAGAGGTCTGCCACGACATGTGGGTATCTCCCTGGAAGGGACTGAACCTGAGCTGCAGTGGCTGCAGACAGCTTCATAGGTTGCATCTAACCCCTTGTGCCACCAGGGAGGCCCCCTTACAGGGTTTTTAAAATTGAATTTAAATGACCAAGTAAGCAATCTCTTCATTTATTTTATTTTCCATTTTTTTAAGTTTTTTTTTTTCATTTATACAAGAGCTGGGATACAGGCGAGATGCACAGGAGGCTGAGAGGATTCACCAGAGACAGAGTGGGGAACAGAACAGGAAGACTGACAAAATACACTGCTGAGGGGAGCAGTGGGGAGACAGGAGAGGTCTGCAGAGTCATGTGGGACCCTTGCCGGCCAGCCAGGATGGAACCCGCACTGCAGTGGCTGCGGACAAATTCACAATGCAGCACTCAACTGCCTATGCCACCAGGGAGGCCCTCTTCATCTAATTTAAATATCAACTATATTCATAGACCAAAAATTCCCCTTTTTAAAGTGTACAATTCAGTGGGTTTTAGGAACTCATAGTTGTAGAACTGTCACCACAACTTAATGTTAGGACATATTCATGAACTTCTGAGGTAATGAACTTAACCCATTAACAAATCCTCCCTGTGTCCCTCCCTCTCTAGTACATGAAAAATCGCCCATCTGTTTTCTGTATCTGTGGAGTTATTTGTCTACTACAGACAATTCATGTAAATGCAGTCACACAATAGGTATTATTTGTGACTGGCTGCTTTCACTTATTCTATTTTCAAGGTTCCTGCATGCTGTACAATGTATGGATCAGTACTTCATTCCTTTTCCTTGCTAGATAACATTCCATGGCATAAGTTAGCATATATTTGTTCTGTATACCATTTGTAGCACAGATCTTCCAAAACCCTGGCAGTTTCCCAAGTGATGAGCATGACCTTAAGGCATAAAATACATAAAAGAAAAGAGGCAATGTGCTCACGGATCTCAACCTCAGAGATGCATTCAGGGACTCACTCTAATGGCAAAGAAACAAAAACAAAAATAAAAAAGTGGATTAATTCTGGCGCAAGGGGTTAAGCACAGCACTATGAAGCTGGCCGTAGCCTCTGCAGCAGGAGTTTGATTCCTGCCAGCCAGGGAGCTACCCACATGGCACAGCAGACCTCTCCTGCTGCACGCACTGCTCCCCTCAACAGTGTGTTACGTCAGTCTGCCTGTTCTGTTCCCCGCTCTGTCTCTGGTGAATCCTGTCACCTCCCACACCTCTGGCCTGTACCCCAGTTCTTGTATGCATAAATAAATACATCTTTAAAGATACAAACTGAAAAACCTTTGCACAGATAAAGAAATATCACAGAACAACTAGTGACTGTTAGAAAATATTTGCACAGCACATATCCAAAAAAGAGTTAATTCCCAAAATATATAAAGATTTCATCCAACTGAACAACTTTAAAAACAGTTAAAAATGGATAAAAGAGCAAAAAATGGTTTCTCCAAAGAACACATGTGGTCCATGCCATATGAAAAAAATGCTCATTACTCATTTAGGGAAATGAAAATCTGAACCACAGTGTGGTATCACTTCACACCTGTGAGAATGAATTCTATTCAAAAGACTGGAACAAAGAGTCAGCAAGGTTGTGGAGAAAGAGGAACACTCCCTCAATCCTCCTGGGCATGTGAATTATTACATCCTCTATGAAAAATGCATGTCTTAAGGTTCCTTCAAAATAAAAATAAATACCATAAGATCCAGAAATACCACTTCTATGAATTTTTCCAGAGAATATATAAACACTAATATGAAAATATTTATGCACTTCTATGTTCATGGCGGCATTACTCACAATAACCAAATCATGGACTCAACTTAAATATCCATTGACAGATAACTAGATAAAGAAACTATGGTTTATATGCACAGTTGAAAACTAATCAGCTATTATAAAAGATGAATCATTGACTTTTGAGACATGTGAATGGAACTTGAGGTGACTATGCTAAGGAGAATAAGTCAAAAAAGACAATTACTGAATAGTTTCACTCATTTGTGGAATGCAAAGTAACCAAGAAAATAAATGGGCAAAAGACACAGAAATAATCTTAGACTATGAAAACTATGGTGGTTACCAGAGGGGAAAGGGCAGGGGAGGGGAGAAGGGTAGATGGCATGAACTGATGTGGTTGTGGCACTGGGGCTGGGGCTGTTCGTGTGCAAATGTGCATATGTCTAGGTATAAAGCTGAATTCCTGAAATTTTATAGTTATGTATTTACATTTATTTACATAAATGGTAGATCAAATTTACAAATAACATAAATTATACAAACTAAATCACAAATACCAAATCTTCTCCATTTATTGTTTTCTACTTTTATTCCAATGTGGTTCTTTTACTTTTATGGACCTTTGTTATATTGCCTATCATTTGATCTAGTCTAGAGAATGCTGTATGTGAACTTGAAAATAATGCATATTCTATTCTTGTTTGGTGGGGTGGTCTTCGGCTATCTTTTGTGTCTAGTTGGCATACAGTGCTGTAAAATCTTATATTTCCTTGCTCACAATTTTTCTATTTTATCTATTCATTATAGAAATTAATTACTATATTATTGAAGTTGTCAACGGTTGTCGTTAAATTATTAACTTCTGTCAAATTCTGTCAGTTTTTGTTTCATGTTCTTTGAGGCACTGTTGTTAGGTATATGATATATTATGCTTTTAATCATTTTGTATCTTTGATACATTGATTTTTTTTTCTAAAATGTTCTTTGTTGTCTTAGTAAGATTTTTTGTCTTTAATATATATTTTGATAGTGTTAACTTATCCACTCGGGCTCTTTCATTTATTGTTTAGATGATGTGACTGTTGACTTTTACTTGAAACCTATTTGTGTGTTTGCAACTAAAGTGTGGGCCTTGTAGACAGTATGTAGTTCATCATGTTTTACCCATTTTAAATGTTTGTCTCTTTTCATTGGTGCATTTAACCCATTTTTATTCAATAATATTACTGATAAAGTAAAATTGGCATCTGGCATTTAAATATTTCTTATATGTCATGTATTTTTTTCTTTCTTCATTTGTCCATTATTGCATGCTTCTATGTTATATTAGCCATCCAGTGTACCATTTTAATTATTTTGTTTTTAATTACATATTTTGGATATTTTTATTGACTGATTTGGGGATTAAAATTAATCTTAATTTATAATTAGTAATTATAAATATATAATTGGTAGTAATTGAAGTTGCTACCAACTTAATTTCAATAGTACACAAAAACCTCATTCTAATATAGTTCCCCTCTACCCTTTCATAGAGTCTCACAAAAAGCAACTTTATACAGTTTTGCACCTGTTCACATAAGTCAGTATCATCTGATTTTAAAATGCAAAAATAAGCATTAATAATACCTTTAAGTCTGCTATGTGTATCCCTTTCTGGATCTTTATTTCAATTACTATTTTACATACACAATAATATAATAATATATAGTTTACATCACTGTTCATTTTTGTACAGTGTAGGCTTTCTCCTCTCATATGTAGTCACCATCATATTCCCACCATCAGTTCATGTGGACAGAGTGTTCTTTCATTTGAACCTAAAAGACTCCCTTCAGTAATTTTTTGAAGATTTATTTATTTATTTATACAAGATCCGGGGTACAGGCCAGATGTGTGGGAGTGTGAGAGGATTCACCAGAGACAGAGTAGGGAGCAGAACAGTCAGGTTGACTGAAATACACTGCGGAGGGGAGCAGCGGGCGAGACAGGAGAGGTCGGCTGCACCATGTGGGTAGCCACCTGGCCAGGGATCGAACTCCTGCAGCAGAGGCTGTGGATAGCGTGATAGGTTGCATCTTAACCCCTTGTGCCACCAGGGAGGACCCTCCCTTTTGTATTTTTATACAAGTCTGTTATTGTATTCAACTCCAAAATTTCCATTGTATAATTCATGTTTCTTTCTTTATATTCTCTGGTAAGATATAACTTTCACACTTTCCCTTTACTCTAGATATGATTTTTTAGGACTTTGAAATATTTAAAATAGCTAATTTAAAGTATGTGTCTAGTAAGAACAATGTCTGCACTTCCTCACAGAAAATTTCTCTTCATTTCTTTTTTTCATGGCTTTGGGTCATACTTTCTTTTTGTCTGTAATATTGTTGTTGTAATTCTGTTGTTGTTGAATACTGTACATTTTAGTGCTGAATATTGTACCTTTTCAGTATCTTTATTCCATCTTTGGACTGGGGAATACAACTGACCCTAGGGGAGGCCCCATGCCTCCCAGCCCCATATGCTATCATGCCCAGTTCCCGGCCCCAATGAGACTCAAAGCAAATTCCCAGCATCAAACTAAACCCCACAAGGACTCAGCTGCCATGCTCACCAAACAGTAAATGCCATAGCAGTGGGAGACAAAGACCTTCACACAGCAAATGTTCCACTACAACAGAGCAAATCAAAAGCATATAATGGGAAGAAAGGAAAATACAAATGGCCATGCAAGTCTTCAGGGGAAAATGGCACCACAGAAAGAAAACTAATATCCAGAGCCAAGTCACAGGAGATGGAAGAGTTTTTCTTCCTATCAGACACAGAATTTAAAAGTACAATAAGAAAATTAAATAATTGGAACAATAAAATGGAAACTCAGAAAAACAGTTTAGATATTTAAGAAAATCTAGAAATGCAAATTAATGGCATGAGAAACACAATGAACAGAAGATCAAAATTAAAACTCTAAAAAGAAAATAACAGAAATGCAAAAAGTAGAGAGAGCAATGGGGGAGATAAAAAATTCTGGAGAAACCAAGGAAAAATGACAAACCAAATGGAAGAATGAATCAGTGAGTTCAAAGATGCAAATGGGGAAAGAACAAAATAGATAAAGAGAACTAAAAGAGAAAAAAATGAGAATTCAAAGAATAGAAACATCAAAATGATAGGCATAACAGGAGAGAGAGAACAGAGAAATGAAAAACTATTTAAAGAAATAATATAACACTTCCCCAACTTGAAGAGTGAATTGAACATGCAAATACAGGAATATGAAAGAAAATCAAGCTACTAGAGGAAAGGAAACCTATAGCCAGACAGAGTAGTATAACTTACCAGAGTTCAAGATAAAGAAAAAAATAGTTAAGCTGACAAGGGAAAAGAAACAGATATAAAGGAACCCTGAGTAGACTAACACCAGACTCTCCAGAAAAACACTGTAGGCAACAAGAGAATGGAGTGACATATTCAAAATACACCCAGATAAAATTTGCCAAGAAGAAAACTCCCTCCATAAAGACCTTCTCAGACAAACACAATCTCAAGGAGTTTGCAGTCTTTACCTCCCCTTCTCCAAGAAGTATTAAAAGGAATTTTTTATTTAAATGAAAGAGATGGGGCCTCCCCTGTGGCACAGACGGTTGAGTACAGCGCTGTGAAGAAGTCCACAGCCTCTGCAGTGTGGCTTCAATCCCGTCCAGCCAGGGAGACCCACATGGTGCGGCAGACCTCTCCTGTCTTGCCTGCTCTCCCCTCAGCAGTGTATTTCAGTAGATCTGCCTGTTCTGTTCCCCACTCTGTCTCTGGTGAATCCTCTCACCCTCCCGCACATCTGGCCTGTACCCCAGTTCTTGTATGCATGAATAAATAAATCTTAAAAAATAAAAATAAATAAATGAAAGAGAGGAACAAAAACTGAAAAAGCAATTAAATAGAATTAAAACAAAACAAAAAAAATAAGTATGACGGCTATATCAAATGTCAATGTGCTGAACTGGCAAAATAAAAGCTATACAGTATGAAGTTGGAACTGGAAACAGAATCCAACCTTCTGCTGCTAACACACCTAAATCCCAATGATAAACATAGACTGAAAGACAAGGGAAAGAAAATATTCTACAAGCAAATGACACCCTAAGTAAAGCTAGGACAGAGATATGAAATCAAATAGGCTTCCAACTTTAAAAGGTAGCAAGAGGCAGAAATGGACAATAATGACTAAAGAAACAATACAACAGGAAGATATAACATTCATCAATATATACTCAACAGAAGAGCACCAAAATACATTAGACAACTAATTTCTAATCAGAAAACAGACACTGGAGAAAATACATATGACCTTGCAGACTCTAATATCCCACACTCACCAATGGACAAAACAATCAGACACAAAATATATAAGGACACAATTATCCTAAACAAAGGAATAGACCACATGGGATTAATAGACATACATAGGGAACTGCACCCCCCACACACACATAGACAAAAGCCAAATACACATTTGTCTCAAGTGTACGAGGATCATTCTTTTTATTTTTTTTTATACAAGCACTGGGTAAAGTCAGAATTACGGGAGGGGGAGAGAATTCACCAGAGCAAAAGCGGGGAACAGAACAGGCAGACCGACGAAATGCACTACTGAGGGGAGCAGCAGGCATGACAGTAGAGGTCTGCTGCACCATGTGGGATTCTCACCGGCCAGCCAGGATTGAACCCATGCTGCAGAGTCTGCAGACAGCTTCACCGTGCGGCACTCAACCACCTGTGCCACCAGGGAGGTCCTGTATAAGGATCATTCTTCATGATTGACCACATACTGAGTGACACAACAAATGTCAATGAATTTTGGGAGATTCAATCATACCAAGTATCTTCTCTGACCATAAAGATATTGAATTCGAAATCAACTACAAAAAGAAAACAAAGTCTCTAATACAAGGAGCTGAAAACACACTACTGAGAAGTCACTGGATTAATGAGAAAATCAAGAAAGAAAACAAAACTTAATTTAAGATAAATAATAGTGAGGACACAACCTTCCAGAATATGTGGGACACCTCAAAAGCAGTACCAAGAGGGAATTCTATAGCAATACAGGCCCACATCAAGAAATAAGAAAGAGGCCAAACTAAAGAACTTGTGTCTAATCTCAAGGAACTTGAAAAAGAAGAGCAACAAATTTCAAAAGTCAGTAGAAGGAAAGTAATAATAAAATTCAGAGCAGAAATAAATGAAATAGAAAGGAAAAAGACAGTTTAAAAGACCAATATGAACATTAACTCGTTCTTTGAAAAAATGTATAAATTCAACAATCTAAATGAGATGGATAGAATTTTAGATATTAGAGAATTATCCATGACTATATAGGGAAGAAATAGAAAAACCCAAACTAATCAATCACAAGCAAGGAAATTGAAAAAGTCACCAAATTGTCCCAGAAAACAAAAGTCCAGGACCAAATGACTTCTCCGGTGAGTTCTACAAAATGTTCAAAGATGAACTAATTCCTGTATTTCTAAAATTCTTCCAAAAATTGAGAAAGAAGGAATATGTCCAGATAGATTTTATGAGGTCCACATGACACTAATACCAAAAGCAAACATGAACACAAAGAAAGAAAAGTAGAGACAGTGCACCTAATAAACACAGATGCAGAAATCCTCAATAAAAGCTTAATGAACCAAATCCAACAATGCAATGAAAAGATGACACAACATGACCAAGTGGGATTTAAACCAGTACCCGAGAATGGCTCAGGATCTGGAAATCAATCAATGAAACTCACCCAATCGATAAAAAGGAAAGTGAAAACCATGCCGTCCTATCAACTGAGGCTGAGAAAACCTCTGACATTCATCATCCATGTATGATGAAACCCTTGGCAAACTGAGTGTACATGGCACACACCTCACTATCATAAGAGCCGTAGAGGACAAGTCCACAAGGAGGGTTGCACCGGCAGCCTGGGGTTCAGTGACCTGTCACCAGCGAATGCTAGTAAAGCAGAGCCAGGAGCGGAGTCTTTAAACTGTGCTTCAATGAGGCAGTTGCAACCTGGAACTTGGGGAATGAACACCCTAAAGAAACCGCCTTAACATTACATTTCCACCTGCCTTTTTATAGTGGGGGGTCCGGGGGAGTGGCGGGGGTTGGGGTTGCGTGCGCGTGGCAGCCTCCACGTGGCCCCTCCCGTGGTCCTAATCCGTGGTTCCACTTCTGTTTCTCAGCACAGTCCACCCCCGAATCGTGTATCAAGGGTCCAGCTGCTGAGGGCACCAACACACCGCATTCTGCTGAGCAGGCGTGTTGCTGCTGCTGTGGCCCCACGCCCAGCACCCCGCGCGGTCCCAGCAGCTCCAGTGCGGTTCCCCTAAACCAGGCCCCAGAGGCGCCCCGCCCCCCACCGGCCACCACCCAGGCGCCGACGCCTCCCCGACAGGGAGACCCGCCCTGTCCTCTGCACCGCGGGACCGTGGGCTGCGGGGCGCACTGGGGCGCCTGACCGCGCGTGATGCTGGAGGCCTGCGGGAGCACCATGGCGTCGCCCGGGCACATGCCCAGCTGTGGGTTCCGCCCGCGCTGCTGCCACCCTAGGTCGCCGGGGAGGACCGGCCAGGCCGCCAGGAGGGCCAGGAGGGAAGGGCGAGGACGGGGAGTCCCTGCTGTTCGCCCCCAGAATCCAAGAGCTTCTAGGTGTCTGGCTGAATAGAGCAGGGATCCCCAGCTCGGCCCCCAGGTGGGGCCTCATCGGTGCACCCCAGCTCAGACTGAGGGGGCCAGAGAGCAAACCTGAAGGTGACACGTCGGGAAATTATGGCCTGGAGGAGGAGCCAGGCCCTCACAGCCCGGGCCCCGCCAGCCCCGGCTGCACCCCATGCCCCTCTTGCACCCCCACGCCCAGCCTGCCCTGGCCGCGCCCCACGCCCCTCCTGCACCCCCACGCCCCACAAGCCCCAGCCGCGCCCACAGGCCCCGCCTGCCCTATCCACACTCTTCCGAAATGCCCAGCGAAAAGCCATGGCTCCTCCCAGCCCCCCGCGGGCCGCGGTGGCTTCTCCCAGCCCCACCCCCCGCGGGCTGCATTGGCTGAAGTGGCTGCCGTGGGGCAGCCGTGAGAGGGTCGCGTGTCACGCGCTGGGGGCCGGGACGGCGCCCACTCACCCGGGGTGAGTCTGCTCGTCTCTCCAGCGCTAGTGCCGCCTGAGCGGCTGGAGGCCAGGGCTCCGCGGGACCGAGGCTCCTGCCGGGGGCGCGGGGACTGTCTGCTCGGCCCGGGCCAGCGCGAGCCCGCGGGCCGGTCGCCTCCTGCTGCTCCCTGAGGCGCACCGACCCCGCGGGTGCGCGTCTCCCTCCACGAGCCCGGTCCGAGACCCAGGACGCCTTCCTCTGGCGCGGCCGAGCCTGAGCCGCCCCGTCCAGCTGCCAGGTGGCCTCGGCGGGCGGCCGGAGCCAGACAGGACTGGCCCCCGCCGCCTGGGGGGCCGGGAGGGCACTGTTCAGGCGGGGCCTCCCGAGTGCGCGGGGGCTCCATGGGGCGGAGCCGCCCGGCCCACCCCGTGTCCCGCCCAGCTCCCCGTTGCTGGGGTCTTCACCCCCCATCCCCACGGGCCTCGGGAAGACCCAACGCACAGAAGCCTCGGGCCTTGCTGCTTGGTGACCCCGACTGCAGGACATGGGAGGCTGCTGAGGCGCGAGGCCCGGCCCTTCAAGGGCAGGACAGTCCCCGCCGCGGCGCGAGGGAGGAGGCAGGGAAGAGGGAGGGAGACCAGGCGCTCCTCCGCAGGTCGGGTCAGCGCCGGCCCCAGCCCCGTGGGCTCTGCTTGAGGCCTCGGTGCTGTTACCGAGGCCGCACCTGGAGTGCCTGGCTCCCATCTTATCCCAGGCGTCCACTGTGCATCTCCAGGGCCCGCCTCGCCCCTGATGTCCGCCCTGCCCGGCCACCCAGCCAGGGTTCCCGGCTGACTTGTAAGGCCCCTCGCTGTCGGCGCAATAGATTGACCGGCAGCCTGACCTCGTGGACTCAGATGGGTCAGCAGACGCACAGGGCATCGCCTGCCTGGAGGGGAGGGACCGCCACCGCTGCCCACGGGCAGCGAGCTGGAGAGGCGCCCGTTACATGGTGCTGGGGACGCTGGCCCCAGAGAGGGAGCCCGACCCCAGCTGCACCCGAGCTCTGGGCCAGAGAAAGATGGCCTGGCCTGGCAGCACAGGGGGCCTGCTGGCAGGAGCCTGGGCAGAGAGACGCACTGGGGAGGCGCCCAGACCTGCCAACAGCATGGCCTAAGGACCCCGGCTGGAAAAGGGACGACCCAGGGAGGGGGGATGAACACGGGGGACCACGGGCAGGGAGGGGGGACTGCACTCAGAGTGATGAAGACATTGAAGGCCAGAGGCCCCCGAGGACAAGAGAAAACAGGTGCCTGCCGCTCAGGAGTTTGTAGCGGGACCCACATGCCAGAACACAGTGGCAGAAAATGGGTCCGCAGGCCCCAAGGCCTAGGTCACAGGCTGGGGGGGGTGGGGGGGGTGAGGGGTCAGCTGCTGTGGGGTGTCCAGGTGCAGACCTGACGGGGAGGAAGGGGATTAAGGAACATACCACTTGTGCTAGTTTTATCACATTTCTCCGTTCAGAATGTCGACAGCCTTTTAGAGGCCAAGACAGGCACGAGGAAAGGCCCTACAAACACAACATGCATACACAGGCCGTTTTCTTAGTTATGCCAGGAGGAATAATTTGCACAACTGCAGTTTTTTCTCCATAGGCTTAGGGGAAAAAAAATTCAAACTCCAAAAATGTGGAGTGTTGTTGGCAGAAATCACAGGTTCCAGTCATCACCCTACAATCCTGAGACTTTGAAAACAGGGTAAGTTTAGTGAGAGCAATTACAAAGGAGTCACATGGCCCCGTGTATCACTTTAGGGTTGATCGTGGTCAAGCCTTCGTGTTAGAAGTCAGTCCTGGGGTGCCCTGGACAGCAGCTCAAACAGCAAATTCTACATCAAAGTACAGATGACCCCTCCCCACACTCAGGAGAAATGGCAACCACACAGGGGAGAAAAACCCAGTAGAGTTACGTGATGCACCAAACCCGGTGCTCTGACCACAGCCGCCCCTGAATGCTGATGTCTTTTGGCAGCTATGCGGTCAGCATCAGTCCGTCAATGCATGAAATTCAGAGTGATTTAAGAATAGGTCTCTTCCTCTGACAAGGCTCAGCAAAGTACACTGAGGGTAAAAGAGCATCACGATTTTTAGATTACCTGAACAGAAGCCAGAGAGAATTCACCAGAGCCAGAGCAGAGAGCAGAACAGGCAGACCAACAAAGTACACTGCTGAGGGGAGCAGCGGGCATAGCAAGAGATGTCTGTGCAACATGTGAGACCCTCCCTTGTGGCCGGGGATTGAACCAGTGCTGCAGAGGCTGTGGGCAGCTTTGCAGCCCAGTGCTCAAGTGCCGCACCACCAGGGGAGGTCCTCAGCAAACTTCCAAGAAGCTTCACAGACTCAGGCTTCTCACTATCAGTTTGTCCCATCTGCTCCTCAGGAGCCCCCAGTCCTCCCCACACAGCCGGGCCTCAGGCCTGTGCCTATCAACCTTTGAGGCTTTTTCGCCCTTGTATCCCCCACTGTGGGGGCAGGAGCCTGTCCTCCCCTCAGGCCCTGTTTGTGCGCCATTGCCCGAGACTTGCTGGGGGAGCGTGCATGGGGAGAGGACTCTGAGAGAACCGAGAAATAAAGAAATGACAGAATAGGGTTGAAGAGCAGCAGGACCCAGGGGACACCAGCCTTGGGATCTGGCTCAATTGTCCTGCGTGCCCAGGGCCACTTGTGTTGATTGGGCCTCCATTCCCGGGGGGGGGCTAAAGCTGCAGGGGGGACACCTTCACTGGCTCCTGGGCAGCCACCCCAGCAGGCTGAGGGCACCATCCTCGCACCGTGCAGAAGAGGGAAGCAGTGTTGGGCTCAGGTCCTCGCTTGGCTACCCCTCCCCTTATTGGGTAGGGTAAACGGTTTTCAGGCTTTTCTGCCATCCCAGCATTAGGATTGCCCAGCCTAAAGGGTACCTGCAGTTGTTACATTGTTGTGTTGTTTACTTCTGTGGGCCATGGGAGGAGTAAAGAGATAGTCACCAAGGAAAGCAGAGGCAGGAGGAAGAAGCAGGAGAGAGGCAGGAGAGAAAAAGGGGAGAAAGAACACCAGAGAACCCAGCCAGAGTGAAGACTTGCCGGGGGCTTGGAGGCCTTGGCCTCCTGGCCCCTCCAGCACCCCTGCCTGTCGTGTATCTGGTAGATGTACTACATGTAAATGCTCAATAAAAGCCTGAGTAACCCACTGAGGGCTCCAGGGCTCCCCTTTACCTGGTCTGCTCGGATCATAGAAAACCTGTTCTGTGCCCTTCCTTCCCCTATAGGGGGAAAGGATGTCCTGAGCAAACTCCATATGGGCTTTGTGGACGCCAACCCCACTCCGTCAAGTCACTGGGAACTACAAGTCCCATTATCGCCAAAGGGTGGTGTTAAGCGGCCATCTTCCCTGTTTGTAAATAAAACCAGCCCTGTTAGGGGGTCTCGGGGACTTGGCTCGTGCTCTCGTCCAGGCAGGTTTGGTCTCGGAGGGTCATTGGGATTCCAGGTCGGAGGAAAGGGTAGGACGCATTTAAGACTTTATCTCCCTTTTCTCCCTGAGTCATTCATTTCCTCATTCCCCTTCCCTTGTAAATAAATGTTTGTTAACCTTCTGTGGGTGACTGCAGTGTGAGTCCCCTTGAAGCGGTTGGGTGAGGACCACAGTCCAGCTACCCGCTTTAGAGCGGGGCTGCCCTGAGACCCTCAGCCTTCCCCTTCGCCCCTTGTCTCCTACCGGAGCACTGCCCGCAGCAACCAGGGGGCAGTGCTGCCCGCCCAACCCTTTCCTGGCCCAGACATTCCCACCAGGCCCACCAGGCCCTGAGCGGTGATGGGGGTGCAGGGAAGACACCCCCACATCTTCAGGGAACTTCCTGTGGCCCGACAGGCCGAAGAACACGGGGAGCAGTGTGGATGGAGCCGGCAGGGTGGGGGTGCACTGAGCTGCCCCTGCCCAAGGGCTCGGGGCCAAAGTGGACAAAAACAGGGCTCCGGGGAGCTGAAATCCACCCTCGCCACCCACCAGGCCCCAGCCCACCACAGCTGTCGGAGGAGAGGACCTGGACCCAAAACGCACAGTGCCCAAGGCCTACCATGAGCAGGGAGCGCCCAGAGGCACAGCAGGGAGAGGTGGGAACCAGGGTGAAGGGCGGGACTGGCGGTGGGGGACAGATGGCGCCAAAGCCTTAAGGGTGAGGATGAAGCGGTGCTGGGAAGCACGGATGCAGGGCTCCCCTCACTCCTGAGAGCAGTCCCTGCCATCCTCCCGTGGCGCTGGGGCCTGAGAATCAGCCATTGAGAAAGAGCTGTTCAGTGTTTGGGAAAGGACTTTGGAAAAGGAAAAATCTGTACTTGTGGAGATGTCCCTGGCACTTCATTTATCTACAGGAACAAATGCTGGGAAACAACCTCAGTGAAAAGCCCAGGAGCAGTCCAAGAGTTCCGTATACATAAACTGCCACCGTGATCCCTGAAGAAATGGGCGTGCACGGTTCATGAGGTGGTGCTATTCCAGCTTGGATAGAAAATATGAATGGAATGATCCAGCGTGCCTGTGCCATAGAAAGGGACACTTACTTGACATTGAGTGGAATACTCTATGCAGTGAAAACACCAGCCTCTGGCCACCGCCAAGCCTGTGGATCACCTCGCCCACGTACTGTTGGGTGAAAGAGCCTAGAGAAGAAAATGAACATAATATGATTTATTTATATTTTAAACACCAGGCAAAATGAAAAGCCTGATTTTATTATACATTTAATACTACATGATTGTGTAGGAACGTGTCATAATGAGCAAAGGAAACAGTGATTGATGGGAAGATCCTAGCTCTGACTAGTTCATTGCCTTTACCAAAACACAAACCAGAAAAATAGGACAGAATAGAATGAAATTCCTGTGTTTCCAATGAACTCGCCCCACGTTGAAAGCCATCCCGGTGTCCTGCCAGACGGCACCCTGTCATTTTCTGTCTCCCCCTAGAGCTCAGATCCTGAGGGCAGAAGAGGGTCCACAGTCAACAACAAAGACGGTGGCAGCAGAACAGAGAGCTCCACTTTGCTGAAGTGCAGCCGTGGGCTGACTTCGGGAAGGCTCCACCCTACGAGATCAGAAGTACCATCAGTTATTTGGGTGCTAAGACACCAGTGAGGAACTGAGGAAGGGAAAAAAAAAAAAAACTCTGCAAATGAGCAGATCCATGTCAAAGGACCACAAGCACACCAACAATATCTAAAGTCCATAAATGGTGCTGGGGAAACTGGATTGCAACATCAAAAAGAATGGAACTAGACCACTACCTCACACTATACACAAACCAACTCAAGTGGATGAAAGACTTGCATGTGGAACCTGGAACCATAGAATACTCAGAAGGGAACATAGTAAAACACTCCATGACACAAACCTCAGTGATGTCTTTGAGGATTCTTCTCCAGAAGCAAAGAAAACAAAGGAAAATGTAAACAGTTGGGGCTCCATAAACATAAACATCTTCAGAACAGCAAGAGACAATGATCAAAACAAAGAGACACCCTGCTGAATGAGAGAAAAAAAATTGCAAACCATATGACAGATGAGGGACTGATATCAAAGATCTACAAAGAGCTTACACAACTCAAAAAAACAAATAATCCAGTCCAAAAAATGGGCAGAAGTTAAAGGACTCTTCTCCAAAGAAGAAATGCAAATGGCCAACAGGCACAGATAAAAGGTTCAGCATCACTAGTATCAAGGAAATGCAAATCAAAACCGCAGAGTTGACACCTCACTCCAGTAAGAATGCTCCACATTAAAAGAAAACAAACCCGGAAACAACAAATGCTGGAGGAGTAGTGGAGAAAAGGGAGCATCCTACTCTGCTGGTGGAAAGGTAAACTGGTCCAGCCACTATGGACGTCTGTGTGGAGTTTCCTCAGAACACTGAAAATGGTTCTACACATGATCCAGTGAGTCCACTCCTAGGAATCTACCCAAGGGACAAAAACATCCCAGGAAAACTGAACTCCCTTGTTTACTGCAGAACTATTTTCAATAACCATGACATGGAAACAACTCAAATGCCACAAAAGAGATGAATGGATCAAAATGGTGTGGTGTAGATACACAAGGCAATATTACTCAGCAAAGAAAACAGACAAATTCATGCCACTGTTGGTGATATGGATGGAGCTGGAAGGGATTATGCTGAGCACAATAAATCAGGAGAAGAAATATCAGATGGGAAGTACAGAGAAACTGAACAAAATGTAAAGAAAAAGACAACCCTAGCAGGCTGACCAAGAGCTAAGTCATCCAGCAGGGAGAGGGAGGGAGGGGGCTAAACAGAGGGGAGGGAAGAGCACAAGGGATTGTGGTGATGGGTCACAGCTGCTGTGGTGGTGGGAGCATTATGGGGACAATCCCTGGGGGAGAAACCAGTAGCTAGACAAAAATGAACAAGGATGTAAGAAAAGAAGAAAAAAAGAGATGGTCTTTAAGGACAGGGGAGCCCCTAAAACAACATAAGTAAATAAATGCTCTTAAAGGGGAGTTTCATCCTGAAAAATACTGCTGGCACTACAGAGGCATCCCCTCCTCACCAGATCTAGAATACATCTCCAGGAACATTCTCTGGTAGGTGCAGCAATTAAGCCTGCTGTGTTAGACAAACAGTTAGAGAAAATGCTTTTTTTAAAGATTGATTTATTTTTATACAAGAGCTGGGGTGCAAGCCAGAGGCGTTGCAGGGTGAGAAGATTCACCAGAGACAGAGTGGGGAGGAGAACAGGCAGATGGACTGAAAATACTGCTGGGGGGGAGCAGCAGGGAGATAGGAGAGGTCTGTCGTGCCATGTGGGTAACTCCCTGGCCGGGTGGGAATTGAACTCACACTTCAGAGGCTGTAGACAGCTTCACAGCATTGTGCTCAAACCGCCATGTCACTGTGGAGGCCCGAAAGGGCTATTTTTTTTTAAGATTTATTTGTTTTTACAAGCACTAGGTACAGTCAGAAGTGTGGGTTGGTGAGAGAATTCACCAGAGCCAGAGTGGTGAACAGAACAGGCAGACTGATGAAGGACACTGCTGAGGGGAGCAGCGGGCGCGGCAGGAGAGATCTGCGCACCCTGTGGGACACTCGCCAGAGGCCGGGGATGGAACTGGCGCTGCGGAGGCTGCTGGCAGCTTTGCAGGCCAGCGCTCAACCGCTGCACCACCGGCTGTTTTTAACTGCAGTCTCTTATAACTAGCAATCATGTTTGGGATGAGGGGCATTCTAAAACTATTAAGTAATTCATGTTAAATATTAATGACAGAATCCTCACATGCTACGATACCTGAAAGTTTTCTTCTGTCTCGTTTTAGCCCAAGCTCCTTCCTTATGGAGGAGGAAGCCCAGCACCCACAGACCTGTTCTGAGGATGGACGCAACTCCTTCCTCCCCCAGCCTCCAAGCGGGTTATAATTTACCATCATTATAAAGCCTCTGTTTCAACAAAATACGAAAATTTGGGAGTCCAAAAATATCTGCCCCTTGTGCTTATTTTTTTGATCTCTGAGAAGTTACTCATCCCTTTTGGACCACAGGGTCCACAACTACAGTGTAGGAATAATATCTCTATAGCATCATTAATGGAGATCACAGAACTAAAGCAATGAACTTGTTGCACAGGGTCAGGTAATCTCCATCAGATGCTCAATAAAGGCCGATTCCATTCTCCTTTCTAGAGAAATTCAACTTCTCTCCAAAGCAAGCATAACAGAGGAAGTGGCAACACATTTAAAAGT